>NC_133282.1:1947272-2271818 GCF_965140265.1 Lepidochelys kempii
GTATCTGTATGTGTAGGGTCTTTGTGCTGGGAGAAAAGCTGAGCCCTGATTAGGGGGCGGGGCTTCACTGACTAGGGTTCCTATAAAGGTAGCAGCCAGTCAGGCAGCGGCACAGGAGCTAGCAAACAGAGCTGTAAACAGGGGAGTCTGAGTGGGAGTTCTGTTGGAGGAGAAGGCATTTGTGTGTGTGTTTGGCTTTGTATTGGTAGTATCTGTATGTGTAGGGGCTTTGTGCTGGGAGAGAAGCTGAGCCCTGATTAGCGGCCGGGGCTTCACTGACTAGGGGTCCTATAAAGGGAGCAGCCAGTCAGGCAGCGACACAGAGAGCTGCAGCGGCTCTGGAGCTAGCAAACAGAGCTGTAAACGGGAGTTTGAGTGGGAGTTCTGTTGGATGAGAAGGTATTTGTGTGTGTTTGGTTTTGTATTGGTGGTATCTGTATGTGTAGGGGCTTTGTGCTGGGAGAGAAGCTGAGCCCTGATTAGGGGGCGGGGCTTCACTGACTAGGGGTTCTATAAAGGCAGCAGCCAGTCAGGCAGCGGCACAGACAGCTGCAGTGGCACAGGAGCTAGCAAACAGAGCTGTAAACAGGGGAGTTTGAGTGGGTGTTCTGTTGGAGGAGAAGGTATTTGTGTGTGTTTGGTTTTGTATTGGTGGTATCTGTATGTGTAGGGGCTTTGTGCTGGGAGAGAAGCTGAGCCCTGATTAGGGGGCGGGGCTTCACTGACTAGGGGTCCTATGATTGTAGCAGCCAGTCAGGCAGCGTCACAGACTGCTGCAGGGGCACAGGAGCTAGCAAACAGAGCTGTAAAAAGGGGAGTTTGAGTGGGAGTTCTGTTGGAGGAAAGGTATTTGTGTTTGTTTGGTTTTGTATTGGTAGTATCTGTATGTGTAGAGGCTTGGAGGGGCTTCGTGCTGGGAGAGAAGCTGAGCCCTTATTAGGGGGCGGGGCTTCACTGACTAGGGGTCCTATAAAGGTACCAGCCAGTCAGGCAGCGGCACAGACAGCTGCAGCGTCACTGGAGCTAGCAAAGAGAGCTGTAAACAGGGGAGTTTGAGTGGGAGTTCTGTTGGAGGAGAAGGTATTTGTGTGTGTTTGGTTTTGTATTGGTAGTATGTGTATGTGTAGGGGCTTTGTGCTGGGAGAGAAGCTGAGCCCTGATTAGGGGGCGGGGCTTCACTGACTAGGGGTGCTATAAAGGTACCAGCCAGTCAGGCGGCGGCACGGACAGCTGCAGCAGCACAGGAGCTAGCAAAGAGAGCTGTAAACAGGGGAGTTTGAGTGGGAGTTCTGTTGGAGGAGAAAGTATTTGTGCGTGTTTGGTTTTGTGTTGGTGGTATCTGTATGTGTAGGGGCTTTGTGCTGGGAGAGAAGCTGAGCCCTGATTAGGGGGCGGGGCTTCCCTGACTAGGGGTCCTAGAAAGGTAGCAGCCAGTCAGGCAGCGGCACAGGAGCTAGCAAACAGAGCTGTAAACAGGGGAGTCTGAGTGGGAGTTCTGTTGGAGGAGAAGGTATTTGTGTGTGTGTTTGGTTTTGTATTGGTGGTATCTGTATGTGTAGGGGCTTTGTGCTGGGAGAGAAGCTGAGCCCTGATTAGGGGGCGGGGCTTCACTTACTAGGGGTCCTATAAAGGGAGCAGCCAGTCAGGCAGCTGCACAGACAGCTGCAGCGGTACAGGAGCTAGCAAACAGAGCTGTAAACAGGGGAGTTTGAGTGGGAGTTCTGTTGGAGGAGAAGGTATTTGTGTGTGTTTGGTTTTGTGTTGGTGGTATCTGTATGTGTAGGGGCTTTGTGCTGGGAGAGAAGCTGAGCCCTGATAAGGGGGCGGGGCTTTCTGACTAGGGGTCCTATAAAGGTTGCAGCCAGTCAGGCAGCGGCACAGGAGCTAGCAAACAGAGCTGTAAACAGGGGACTTTGAGTGGGAGTTCTGTTGGAAGAGAAGGTATTTGTGTGTGTTTGGTTTTGTTTTGGTAGTATCTGTATGTGTAGGGGCTTTTTGCTGGGAGAGAAGCTGAGCCCCGATTAGGGTGCGGGGCTTCACTCACCAGGGGTCCTATTAAGGGAGCAGCCAGTCAGGCAGCTGCACAGACAGCTGCAGCGGCACAGGAGCTAGCAAACAGAGCTGTAAACAGGGGAGTTTGAGTGGGACTTCTGTTGGAGGAGAAGTTATTTGTGCGTGTTTGGTTTTGTATTGGTGGTATCTGTATGTGTATAGGCTTGGAGGGGCTTTGTGCTGGGAGAGAAGCTGAGCCCTGATTAGGGGGCGGGGCTTCGCTGACTATGGGTCCTATGATTGTAGCAGCCAGTCAGGCAGCGTCACAGACAGCTGCGGGGGCACAGGAGATAGCAAACAGTGCTGTAAACAGGGGAGTTTGAGAGGGAGTTCTGTTGGAGGAGAAGGTATTTGTGTGTTTGGTTTTGTATTGGTAGTGTCTGTATGAGTAGAGGCTTTGTGCTGGGAGAGAATCTGAGCCCTGATTAGGGGGCGGGGCTACACTGACTAGGGGTCCTATAAAGGGAGCAGCCAGTCAGGCGGCCGCACGGACAGCTGCAGCGGCACAGGAGCTAGCAAACAGAGCTGTAAACAGGGGAGTTTGAGTGGGAGTTCTGTTGGAAGAGAAGGTATTTGTGTGTGTTTGGTTTTGTATTGGTAGTATCTGTATGTGTAGAGGCTTGGAGGGGCTTTGTGCTGGGAGCGAAGCTGAGCCCTGATTAGGGGGCGGGGCTTCACTGACTAGGGGTCCTATAAAGGGAGCAGCCAGTCAGGCAGGGGCACAGACAGCTGCAGCGGCACAGGAGCTAGCAAACAGAGCTGTAAACAGGTGAGTTTGAGAGGGAGTTCTGTTGGAGGAGAAGGTATTTGTGTGTGTTTGGTTTTGTATTGTTAGTATCTGTATGTGTAGGGTCTTTGTGCTGGGAGAAAAGCTGAGCCCTGATTAGGGGGCGGGGCTTCCCTGACTAGGGGTCCTATAAAGGTACCAACCACTCAGGCAGCGGCACAGACAGCTGCAGCGGCACTGGAGCTAGCAAATAGAGCTGTAAACAGGGGAGTTTGAGTGGGAGTTCTGTTTGAGGAGAAGGTATTTGTGTGTGTGTTTGGTTTTGTATTGGTGGTATCTGTATGTGTAGAGGCTTGGAGGGGCTTTGTGCTGGGAGAGAAGCTGAGCCCTGATTAGGGGGCGGGGCTTCACTGACGAGGGGTCCTATAAAGGGAGCAGCCAGTCAGGCAGCGACACAGACAGCTGCAGCGGTACAGGAGCTAGCAAACAGAGCTGTAAATAGGGGACTTTGAGTGGGAGTTCTGTTGGAGGAGAAGCTATTTGTGCGTGTTTGGTTTTGTATTGGTAGTATCTGTATGTGTAGAGGCTTGGAGGGGCTTTGTGCTGGGAGCGAAGCTGAGCCCTGATTAGGGGGCGGGGCTTCACTGACTAGGGGTCCTATAAAGGTAGCAGCCAGTCAGGCAGCGGCACAGGAGCTAGCAAACAGAGCTGTGAACAGTGGAGTCTGAGTGGGAGTTCTGTTGGAGGAGAAGGTATTTGTGTGTGTTTGGTTTTGTATTGGTGGTATCAGTATGTGTAGGGGCTTTGTGCTGCGAGAGAAGCTGAGCCCTGATTAGGGGGCGGGGCTTCACTGACTAGGGGTCCTATAAAGGGAGCAGCCAGTCAGGCAGCTGCACAGACAGCTGCAGCGGTACAGGAGCTAGCAAACAGAGCTGTAAACAGGGGAGTTTGAGTGGGAGTTCTGTTGGAAAAGAAGGTATTTGTGTGTGTTTGGTTTTGTATTGGTAGTATCTGTATGTGTAGGGTCTTTGTGCTGGGAGAAAAGCTGAGCCCTGATTAGGGGGCGGGGCTTCACTGACTAGGGGTCCTATAAAGGTAGCAGCCAGTCAGGCAGCGACACAGACAGCTGCAGCGGAACAGGAGCTAGCAAACAGAGCTGTAAACAGGGGAGTTTGAGTGGGAGTTCTGTTGGAAGAGAAGGTATTTGTGTGTGTTTGGTTTTGTATTGTTAGTATCTGTATGTGTAGGGTCTTTGTGCTGGGAGAAAAGCTGAGCCCTGATTAGGGGGCGGGGCTTCACTGACAAGGGGTCCTATAAAGGTAGCAGCCAGTCAGGCAGCGGCACAGGAGCTAGCAAACAGAGCTGTAAACAGGGGAGTTTGAGTGGGACTTCTGTTGGAGGAGAAGGTATTTGTGTGTGTGTTTGGTATTGTATTGGTAGTATCTGTATGTGTAGAGGCTTGGAGGGGCTTTGTGCTGGGAGCGAAGCTGAGCCCTGATTAGGGGGCGGGTATTCATTGACTAGGGGTCCTATAAAGGGAGCAGCCAGTCAGGCAGGGGCACAGACAGCTGCAGCGGAACAGGAGCTACGAAACTGAGCTGTAAACAGGGGAGTTTGAGAGGGAGTTCTGTTGGAGGAGAAGGTATTTGTGTGTGTCTGGTTTTGTATTGGTAGTATCTGTATGTGTAGAGGCTTGGAGGGGCTTTGTGCTGGGAGAGAAGCTGAGCCCTGATTAGGGGGCGGGGCTTCACTGACTAGGGTTCCTATAAAGGTAGCAGCCAGTCAGGCAGCTGCACAGACAGCTGCAGCGGTACAGGAGCTAGCAAACAGAGCTGTAAACACGGGAGTTTGAGTGGGAGTTCTGTTGGAGGAGAAGGTATTTGTGTGTCTTTGGTTTTGTGTTGGTGGTATCTGTATGTGTAGGGGCTTTGTGCTGAGAGAGAAGCTGAGAACTGATTAGGGGGCGGGGCTTCACTGACTAGGGGTCCTATAAAGGCAGCAGCCAGTCAGGCAGCGGCACAGACAGCTGCAGTGGCACAGGAGCTAGCAAAGAGAGCTGTAAACAGGGGAGTTTGAGTGGGAGTTCTGTTGGAGGAGAAGGTATTTGTGTGTGTTTGGTTTGTATTGGTGGTATCTGTATGTGTATAGGCTTGGAGGGGCTTTGTGCTGGGAGAGAAGCTGAGCCCTGATTAGGGGGCGGGGCTTCGCTGACTATGGGTCCTATGATTGTAGCAGCCAGTCAGGCAGCGTCACAGACAGCTGCGGGGGCACAGGAGCTAGCAAACAGTGCTGTAAACAGGGGAGTTTGAGAGGGAGTTCTGTTGGAGGAGAAGGTATTTGTGTGTTTGGTTTTGTATTGGTAGTGTCTGTATGAGTAGAGGCTTTGTGCTGGGAGAGAATCTGAGCCCTGATTAGGGGGCGGGGCTACACTGACTAGGGGTCCTATAAAGGGAGCAGCCAGTCAGGCGGCCGCACGGACAGCTGCAGCGGCACAGGAGCTAGCAAACAGAGCTGTAAACAGGGGAGTTTGAGTGGGAGTTCTGTTGGAAGAGAAGGTATTTGTGTGTGTTTGGTTTTGTATTGGTAGTATCTGTATGTGTAGAGGCTTGGAGGGGCTTTGTGCTGGGAGCGAAGCTGAGCCCTGATTAGGGGGCGGGGCTTCACTGACTAGGGGTCCTATAAAGGGAGCAGCCAGTCAGGCAGCGACACAGAGAGCTGCAGCGGCTCTGGAGCTAGCAAACAGAGCTGTAAACGGGAGTTTGAGTGGGAGTTCTGTTGGATGAGAAGGTATTTGTGTGTGTTTGGTTTTGTATTGGTGGTATCTGTATGTGTAGGGGCTTTGTGCTGGGAGAGAAGCTGAGCCCTGATTAGGGGGCGGGGCTTCGCTGACTATGGGTCCTATGATTGTAGCAGCCAGTCAGGCAGCGTCACAGACAGCTGCGGGGGCACAGGAGCTAGCAAACAGTGCTGTAAACAGGGGAGTTTGAGTAGGAGTTCTGTTGGAGGAGAAGGTATTTGTGTGTGTGTTTGGTTTTGTATTGGTGGTATCTGTATGTGCAGAGGCTTGGAGGGGCTTTGTGCTGGGAGAGAAGCTCAGCCCTGATTAGGGGGCGGGGCTACACTGACTAGGGGTCCTATAAAGGGAGCAGCCAGTCAGGCGGCCGCACGGACAGCTGCAGCGGCACAGGAGCTAGCAAACAGAGCTGTAAACAGGGGAGTTTGAGTGGGAGTTCTGTTGGAAGAGAAGGTATTTGTGTGTGTTTGGTTTTGTATTGGTAGTATCTGTATGTGTAGAGGCTTGGAGGGGCTTTGTGCTGGGAGCGAAGCTGAGCCCTGATTAGGGGGCGGGGCTTCACTGACTAGGGGTCCTATAAAGGGAGCAGCCAGTCAGGCAGGGGCACAGACAGCTGCAGCGGCACAGGAGCTAGCAAACAGAGCTGTAAACAGGTGAGTTTGAGAGGGAGTTCTGTTGGAGGAGAAGGTATTTGTGTGTTTGGTTTTGTATTGGTAGTGTCTGTATGAGTAGAGGCTTTGTGCTGGGAGAGAATCTGAGCCCTGATTAGGGGGCGGGGCTTCCCTGACTAGGGGTCCTATAAAGGTACCAACCACTCAGGCAGCGGCACAGACAGCTGCAGCGGCACTGGAGCTAGCAAATAGAGCTGTAAACAGAGGAGTTTGAGTGGGAGTTCTGTTTGAGGAGAAGGTATTTGTGTGTGTGTTTGGTTTTGTATTGGTGGTATCTGTATGTGTAGAGGCTTGGAGGGGCTTTGTGCTGGGAGAGAAGCTGAGCCCTGATTAGGGGGCGGGGCTTCACTGACGAGGGGTCCTATAAAGGGAGCAGCCAGTCAGGCAGCGACACAGACAGCTGCAGCGGTACAGGAGCTAGCAAACAGAGCTGTAAATAGGGGACTTTGAGTGGGAGTTCTGTTGGAGGAGAAGCTATTTGTGCGTGTTTGGTTTTGTATTGGTAGTATCTGTATGTGTAGAGGCTTGGAGGGGCTTTGTGCTGGGAGCGAAGCTGAGCCCTGATTAGGGGGCGGGGCTTCACTGACTAGGGGTCCTATAAAGGGAGCAGCCAGTCAGGCAGGGGCACAGACAGCTGCAGCGGCACAGGAGCTAGCAAACAGAGCTGTAAACAGGTGAGTTTGAGAGGGAGTTCTGTTGGAGGAGAAGGTATTTGTGTGTGTTTGGTTTTGTATTGTTAGTATCTGTATGTGTAGGGTCTTTGTGCTGGGAGAAAAGCTGAGCCCTGATTAGGGGGCGGGGCTTCCCTGACTAGGGGTCCTATAAAGGTACCAACCACTCAGGCAGCGGCACAGACAGCTGCAGCGGCACTGGAGCTAGCAAATAGAGCTGTAAACAGGGGAGTTTGAGTGGGAGTTCTGTTTGAGGAGAAGGTATTTGTGTGTGTGTTTGGTTTTGTATTGGTGGTATCTGTATGTGTAGAGGCTTGGAGGGGCTTTGTGCTGGGAGAGAAGCTGAGCCCTGATTAGGGGGCGGGGCTTCACTGACGAGGGGTCCTATAAAGGGAGCAGCCAGTCAGGCAGCGACACAGACAGCTGCAGCGGTACAGGAGCTAGCAAACAGAGCTGTAAATAGGGGACTTTGAGTGGGAGTTCTGTTGGAGGAGAAGCTATTTGTGCGTGTTTGGTTTTGTATTGGTAGTATCTGTATGTGTAGAGGCTTGGAGGGGCTTTGTGCTGGGAGCGAAGCTGAGCCCTGATTAGGGGGCGGGGCTTCACTGACTAGGGGTCCTATAAAGGTAGCAGCCAGTCAGGCAGCGGCACAGGAGCTAGCAAACAGAGCTGTGAACAGTGGAGTCTGAGTGGGAGTTCTGTTGGAGGAGAAGGTATTTGTGTGTGTTTGGTTTTGTATTGGTGGTATCAGTATGTGTAGGGGCTTTGTGCTGCGAGAGAAGCTGAGCCCTGATTAGGGGGCGGGGCTTCACTGACTAGGGGTCCTATAAAGGGAGCAGCCAGTCAGGCAGCTGCACAGACAGCTGCAGCGGTACAGGAGCTAGCAAACAGAGCTGTAAACAGGGGAGTTTGAGTGGGAGTTCTGTTGGAAAAGAAGGTATTTGTGTGTGTTTGGTTTTGTATTGGTAGTATCTGTATGTGTAGGGTCTTTGTGCTGGGAGAAAAGCTGAGCCCTGATTAGGGGGCGGGGCTTCACTGACTAGGGGTCCTATAAAGGTAGCAGCCAGTCAGGCAGCGACACAGACAGCTGCAGCGGAACAGGAGCTAGCAAACAGAGCTGTAAACAGGGGAGTTTGAGTGGGAGTTCTGTTGGAAGAGAAGGTATTTGTGTGTGTTTGGTTTTGTATTGTTAGTATCTGTATGTGTAGGGTCTTTGTGCTGGGAGAAAAGCTGAGCCCTGATTAGGGGGCGGGGCTTCACTGACAAGGGGTCCTATAAAGGTAGCAGCCAGTCAGGCAGCGGCACAGGAGCTAGCAAACAGAGCTGTAAACAGGGGAGTTTGAGTGGGACTTCTGTTGGAGGAGAAGGTATTTGTGTGTGTGTTTGGTATTGTATTGGTAGTATCTGTATGTGTAGAGGCTTGGAGGGGCTTTGTGCTGGGAGCGAAGCTGAGCCCTGATTAGGGGGCGGGTATTCATTGACTAGGGGTCCTATAAAGGGAGCAGCCAGTCAGGCAGGGGCACAGACAGCTGCAGCGGAACAGGAGCTACGAAACTGAGCTGTAAACAGGGGAGTTTGAGAGGGAGTTCTGTTGGAGGAGAAGGTATTTGTGTGTGTCTGGTTTTGTATTGGTAGTATCTGTATGTGTAGAGGCTTGGAGGGGCTTTGTGCTGGGAGAGAAGCTGAGCCCTGATTAGGGGGCGGGGCTTCACTGACTAGGGTTCCTATAAAGGTAGCAGCCAGTCAGGCAGCTGCACAGACAGCTGCAGCGGTACAGGAGCTAGCAAACAGAGCTGTAAACACGGGAGTTTGAGTGGGAGTTCTGTTGGAGGAGAAGGTATTTGTGTGTCTTTGGTTTTGTGTTGGTGGTATCTGTATGTGTAGGGGCTTTGTGCTGAGAGAGAAGCTGAGAACTGATTAGGGGGCGGGGCTTCACTGACTAGGGGTCCTATAAAGGCAGCAGCCAGTCAGGCAGCGGCACAGACAGCTGCAGTGGCACAGGAGCTAGCAAAGAGAGCTGTAAACAGGGGAGTTTGAGTGGGAGTTCTGTTGGAGGAGAAGGTATTTGTGTGTGTTTGGTTTGTATTGGTGGTATCTGTATGTGTATAGGCTTGGAGGGGCTTTGTGCTGGGAGAGAAGCTGAGCCCTGATTAGGGGGCGGGGCTTCGCTGACTATGGGTCCTATGATTGTAGCAGCCAGTCAGGCAGCGTCACAGACAGCTGCGGGGGCACAGGAGCTAGCAAACAGTGCTGTAAACAGGGGAGTTTGAGAGGGAGTTCTGTTGGAGGAGAAGGTATTTGTGTGTTTGGTTTTGTATTGGTAGTGTCTGTATGAGTAGAGGCTTTGTGCTGGGATAGAATCTGAGCCCTGATTAGGGGGCGGGGCTACACTGACTAGGGGTCCTATAAAGGGAGCAGCCAGTCAGGCGGCCGCACGGACAGCTGCAGCGGCACAGGAGCTAGCAAACAGAGCTGTAAACAGGGGAGTTTGAGTGGGAGTTCTGTTGGAAGAGAAGGTATTTGTGTGTGTTTGGTTTTGTATTGGTAGTATCTGTATGTGTAGAGGCTTGGAGGGGCTTTGTGCTGGGAGCGAAGCTGAGCCCTGATTAGGGGGCGGGGCTTCACTGACTAGGGGTCCTATAAAGGGAGCAGCCAGTCAGGCAGCGACACAGAGAGCTGCAGCGGCTCTGGAGCTAGCAAACAGAGCTGTAAACGGGAGTTTGAGTGGGAGTTCTGTTGGATGAGAAGGTATTTGTGTGTGTTTGGTTTTGTATTGGTGGTATCTGTATGTGTAGGGGCTTTGTGCTGGGAGAGAAGCTGAGCCCTGATTAGGGGGCGGGGCTTCGCTGACTATGGGTCCTATGATTGTAGCAGCCAGTCAGGCAGCGTCACAGACAGCTGCGGGGGCACAGGAGCTAGCAAACAGTGCTGTAAACAGGGGAGTTTGAGTAGGAGTTCTGTTGGAGGAGAAGGTATTTGTGTGTGTGTTTGGTTTTGTATTGGTGGTATCTGTATGTGCAGAGGCTTGGAGGGGCTTTGTGCTGGGAGAGAAGCTCAGCCCTGATTAGGGGGCGGGGCTACACTGACTAGGGGTCCTATAAAGGGAGCAGCCAGTCAGGCGGCCGCACGGACAGCTGCAGCGGCACAGGAGCTAGCAAACAGAGCTGTAAACAGGGGAGTTTGAGTGGGAGTTCTGTTGGAAGAGAAGGTATTTGTGTGTGTTTGGTTTTGTATTGGTAGTATCTGTATGTGTAGAGGCTTGGAGGGGCTTTGTGCTGGGAGCGAAGCTGAGCCCTGATTAGGGGGCGGGGCTTCACTGACTAGGGGTCCTATAAAGGGAGCAGCCAGTCAGGCAGGGGCACAGACAGCTGCAGCGGCACAGGAGCTAGCAAACAGAGCTGTAAACAGGTGAGTTTGAGAGGGAGTTCTGTTGGAGGAGAAGGTATTTGTGTGTTTGGTTTTGTATTGGTAGTGTCTGTATGAGTAGAGGCTTTGTGCTGGGAGAGAATCTGAGCCCTGATTAGGGGGCGGGGCTTCCCTGACTAGGGGTCCTATAAAGGTACCAACCACTCAGGCAGCGGCACAGACAGCTGCAGCGGCACTGGAGCTAGCAAATAGAGCTGTAAACAGAGGAGTTTGAGTGGGAGTTCTGTTTGAGGAGAAGGTATTTGTGTGTGTGTTTGGTTTTGTATTGGTGGTATCTGTATGTGTAGAGGCTTGGAGGGGCTTTGTGCTGGGAGAGAAGCTGAGCCCTGATTAGGGGGCGGGGCTTCACTGACGAGGGGTCCTATAAAGGGAGCAGCCAGTCAGGCAGCGACACAGACAGCTGCAGCGGTACAGGAGCTAGCAAACAGAGCTGTAAATAGGGGACTTTGAGTGGGAGTTCTGTTGGAGGAGAAGCTATTTGTGCGTGTTTGGTTTTGTATTGGTAGTATCTGTATGTGTAGAGGCTTGGAGGGGCTTTGTGCTGGGAGCGAAGCTGAGCCCTGATTAGGGGGCGGGGCTTCACTGACTAGGGGTCCTATAAAGGGAGCAGCCAGTCAGGCAGCTGCACAGACAGCTGCAGCGGTACAGGAGCTAGCAAACAGAGCTGTAAACAGGGGAGTTTGAGTGGGAGTTCTGTTGGAAAAGAAGGTATTTGTGTGTGTTTGGTTTTGTATTGGTAGTATCTGTATGTGTAGGGTCTTTGTGCTGGGAGAAAAGCTGAGCCCTGATTAGGGGGCGGGGCTTCACTGACTAGGGTTCCTATAAAGGTAGCAGCCAGTCAGGCAGCGGCACAGGAGCTAGCAAACAGAGCTGTAAACAGGGGAGTCTGAGTGGGAGTTCTGTTGGAGGAGAAGGCATTTGTGTGTGTGTTTGGCTTTGTATTGGTAGTATCTGTATGTGTAGGGGCTTTGTGCTGGGAGAGAAGCTGAGCCCTGATTAGCGGCCGGGGCTTCACTGACTAGGGGTCCTATAAAGGGAGCAGCCAGTCAGGCAGCGACACAGAGAGCTGCAGCGGCTCTGGAGCTAGCAAACAGAGCTGTAAACGGGAGTTTGAGTGGGAGTTCTGTTGGATGAGAAGGTATTTGTGTGTGTTTGGTTTTGTATTGGTGGTATCTGTATGTGTAGGGGCTTTGTGCTGGGAGAGAAGCTGAGCCCTGATTAGGGGGCGGGGCTTCACTGACTAGGGGTTCTATAAAGGCAGCAGCCAGTCAGGCAGCGGCACAGACAGCTGCAGTGGCACAGGAGCTAGCAAACAGAGCTGTAAAAAGGGGAGTTTGAGTGGGAGTTCTGTTGGAGGAAAGGTATTTGTGTTTGTTTGGTTTTGTATTGGTAGTATCTGTATGTGTAGAGGCTTGGAGGGGCTTCGTGCTGGGAGAGAAGCTGAGCCCTTATTAGGGGGCGGGGCTTCACTGACTAGGGGTCCTATAAAGGTACCAGCCAGTCAGGCAGCGGCACAGACAGCTGCAGCGTCACTGGAGCTAGCAAAGAGAGCTGTAAACAGGGGAGTTTGAGTGGGAGTTCTGTTGGAGGAGAAGGTATTTGTGTGTGTTTGGTTTTGTATTGGTAGTATGTGTATGTGTAGGGGCTTTGTGCTGGGAGAGAAGCTGAGCCCTGATTAGGGGGCGGGGCTTCACTGACTAGGGGTGCTATAAAGGTACCAGCCAGTCAGGCGGCGGCACGGACAGCTGCAGCAGCACAGGAGCTAGCAAAGAGAGCTGTAAACAGGGGAGTTTGAGTGGGAGTTCTGTTGGAGGAGAAAGTATTTGTGCGTGTTTGGTTTTGTGTTGGTGGTATCTGTATGTGTAGGGGCTTTGTGCTGGGAGAGAAGCTGAGCCCTGATTAGGGGGCGGGGCTTCCCTGACTAGGGGTCCTAGAAAGGTAGCAGCCAGTCAGGCAGCGGCACAGGAGCTAGCAAACAGAGCTGTAAACAGGGGAGTCTGAGTGGGAGTTCTGTTGGAGGAGAAGGTATTTGTGTGTGTGTTTGGTTTTGTATTGGTGGTATCTGTATGTGTAGGGGCTTTGTGCTGGGAGAGAAGCTGAGCCCTGATTAGGGGGCGGGGCTTCACTTACTAGGGGTCCTATAAAGGGAGCAGCCAGTCAGGCAGCTGCACAGACAGCTGCAGCGGTACAGGAGCTAGCAAACAGAGCTGTAAACAGGGGAGTTTGAGTGGGAGTTCTGTTGGAGGAGAAGGTATTTGTGTGTGTTTGGTTTTGTGTTGGTGGTATCTGTATGTGTAGGGGCTTTGTGCTGGGAGAGAAGCTGAGCCCTGATAAGGGGGCGGGGCTTTCTGACTAGGGGTCCTATAAAGGTTGCAGCCAGTCAGGCAGCGGCACAGGAGCTAGCAAACAGAGCTGTAAACAGGGGACTTTGAGTGGGAGTTCTGTTGGAAGAGAAGGTATTTGTGTGTGTTTGGTTTTGTTTTGGTAGTATCTGTATGTGTAGGGGCTTTTTGCTGGGAGAGAAGCTGAGCCCCGATTAGGGTGCGGGGCTTCACTCACCAGGGGTCCTATTAAGGGAGCAGCCAGTCAGGCAGCTGCACAGACAGCTGCAGCGGCACAGGAGCTAGCAAACAGAGCTGTAAACAGGGGAGTTTGAGTGGGACTTCTGTTGGAGGAGAAGTTATTTGTGCGTGTTTGGTTTTGTATTGGTGGTATCTGTATGTGTATAGGCTTGGAGGGGCTTTGTGCTGGGAGAGAAGCTGAGCCCTGATTAGGGGGCGGGGCTTCGCTGACTATGGGTCCTATGATTGTAGCAGCCAGTCAGGCAGCGTCACAGACAGCTGCGGGGGCACAGGAGCTAGCAAACAGTGCTGTAAACAGGGGAGTTTGAGAGGGAGTTCTGTTGGAGGAGAAGGTATTTGTGTGTTTGGTTTTGTATTGGTAGTGTCTGTATGAGTAGAGGCTTTGTGCTGGGAGAGAATCTGAGCCCTGATTAGGGGGCGGGGCTACACTGACTAGGGGTCCTATAAAGGGAGCAGCCAGTCAGGCGGCCGCACGGACAGCTGCAGCGGCACAGGAGCTAGCAAACAGAGCTGTAAACAGGGGAGTTTGAGTGGGAGTTCTGTTGGAAGAGAAGGTATTTGTGTGTGTTTGGTTTTGTATTGGTAGTATCTGTATGTGTAGAGGCTTGGAGGGGCTTTGTGCTGGGAGCGAAGCTGAGCCCTGATTAGGGGGCGGGGCTTCACTGACTAGGGGTCCTATAAAGGGAGCAGCCAGTCAGGCAGGGGCACAGACAGCTGCAGCGGCACAGGAGCTAGCAAACAGAGCTGTAAACAGGTGAGTTTGAGAGGGAGTTCTGTTGGAGGAGAAGGTATTTGTGTGTGTTTGGTTTTGTATTGTTAGTATCTGTATGTGTAGGGTCTTTGTGCTGGGAGAAAAGCTGAGCCCTGATTAGGGGGCGGGGCTTCCCTGACTAGGGGTCCTATAAAGGTACCAACCACTCAGGCAGCGGCACAGACAGCTGCAGCGGCACTGGAGCTAGCAAATAGAGCTGTAAACAGGGGAGTTTGAGTGGGAGTTCTGTTTGAGGAGAAGGTATTTGTGTGTGTGTTTGGTTTTGTATTGGTGGTATCTGTATGTGTAGAGGCTTGGAGGGGCTTTGTGCTGGGAGAGAAGCTGAGCCCTGATTAGGGGGCGGGGCTTCACTGACGAGGGGTCCTATAAAGGGAGCAGCCAGTCAGGCAGCGACACAGACAGCTGCAGCGGTACAGGAGCTAGCAAACAGAGCTGTAAATAGGGGACTTTGAGTGGGAGTTCTGTTGGAGGAGAAGCTATTTGTGCGTGTTTGGTTTTGTATTGGTAGTATCTGTATGTGTAGAGGCTTGGAGGGGCTTTGTGCTGGGAGCGAAGCTGAGCCCTGATTAGGGGGCGGGGCTTCACTGACTAGGGGTCCTATAAAGGTAGCAGCCAGTCAGGCAGCGGCACAGGAGCTAGCAAACAGAGCTGTGAACAGTGGAGTCTGAGTGGGAGTTCTGTTGGAGGAGAAGGTATTTGTGTGTGTTTGGTTTTGTATTGGTGGTATCAGTATGTGTAGGGGCTTTGTGCTGCGAGAGAAGCTGAGCCCTGATTAGGGGGCGGGGCTTCACTGACTAGGGGTCCTATAAAGGGAGCAGCCAGTCAGGCAGCTGCACAGACAGCTGCAGCGGTACAGGAGCTAGCAAACAGAGCTGTAAACAGGGGAGTTTGAGTGGGAGTTCTGTTGGAAAAGAAGGTATTTGTGTGTGTTTGGTTTTGTATTGGTAGTATCTGTATGTGTAGGGTCTTTGTGCTGGGAGAAAAGCTGAGCCCTGATTAGGGGGCGGGGCTTCACTGACTAGGGGTCCTATAAAGGTAGCAGCCAGTCAGGCAGCGACACAGACAGCTGCAGCGGAACAGGAGCTAGCAAACAGAGCTGTAAACAGGGGAGTTTGAGTGGGAGTTCTGTTGGAAGAGAAGGTATTTGTGTGTGTTTGGTTTTGTATTGTTAGTATCTGTATGTGTAGGGTCTTTGTGCTGGGAGAAAAGCTGAGCCCTGATTAGGGGGCGGGGCTTCACTGACAAGGGGTCCTATAAAGGTAGCAGCCAGTCAGGCAGCGGCACAGGAGCTAGCAAACAGAGCTGTAAACAGGGGAGTTTGAGTGGGACTTCTGTTGGAGGAGAAGGTATTTGTGTGTGTGTTTGGTATTGTATTGGTAGTATCTGTATGTGTAGAGGCTTGGAGGGGCTTTGTGCTGGGAGCGAAGCTGAGCCCTGATTAGGGGGCGGGTATTCATTGACTAGGGGTCCTATAAAGGGAGCAGCCAGTCAGGCAGGGGCACAGACAGCTGCAGCGGAACAGGAGCTACGAAACTGAGCTGTAAACAGGGGAGTTTGAGAGGGAGTTCTGTTGGAGGAGAAGGTATTTGTGTGTGTCTGGTTTTGTATTGGTAGTATCTGTATGTGTAGAGGCTTGGAGGGGCTTTGTGCTGGGAGAGAAGCTGAGCCCTGATTAGGGGGCGGGGCTTCACTGACTAGGGTTCCTATAAAGGTAGCAGCCAGTCAGGCAGCTGCACAGACAGCTGCAGCGGTACAGGAGCTAGCAAACAGAGCTGTAAACACGGGAGTTTGAGTGGGAGTTCTGTTGGAGGAGAAGGTATTTGTGTGTCTTTGGTTTTGTGTTGGTGGTATCTGTATGTGTAGGGGCTTTGTGCTGAGAGAGAAGCTGAGAACTGATTAGGGGGCGGGGCTTCACTGACTAGGGGTCCTATAAAGGCAGCAGCCAGTCAGGCAGCGGCACAGACAGCTGCAGTGGCACAGGAGCTAGCAAAGAGAGCTGTAAACAGGGGAGTTTGAGTGGGAGTTCTGTTGGAGGAGAAGGTATTTGTGTGTGTTTGGTTTGTATTGGTGGTATCTGTATGTGTAGAGGCTTGGAGGGGCTTTGTGCTGGGAGCGAAGCTGAGCCCTGATTAGGGGGCGGGGCTTCACTGACTAGGGGTCCTATAAAGTTAGCAACCAGTCAGGCAGCGGCACAGGAGCTAGCAAACAGAGCTGTAAACAGGGGACTTTGAGTGGGAGTTCTGTTGGAGGAGAAGGTGTTTGTGTTTGTTTGGTTTTGTATTGGTAGTATTTGTATGTGTAGAGGCTTGGAGGGGCTTTGTGCTGGGAAAGAACCTGAGCCCTGATTAGGGGGCGGGGCTTCACTGACTAGGGGTCCTATAAAGGTAGCAGCCAGTCAGGCAGCGTCACAGACAACTGCAGGGGCACAGGAGCTAGCAAACAGAGCTGTAAATAGGTGAGTTTGAGTGGGAGTTCTGTTGGAGGAGAAGGTATTTGTGTGTGTTTGGTTTTGTATTGGTAGTATCTGTATGTGTAGGGGCTTTGTGCTTGGAGAGAAGCTGAGTCCTGATTAGGGGGCGGGGCTTCACTGACTAGGGGTCCTATAAAGGCAGCAGCCAGTCAGGCAGCGGCACAGACAGCTGCAGGGGCACAGGAGCTAGCAAACAGAGCTGTAAATAGGTGAGTTTGAGTGGGAGTTCTGTTGGAGGAGAAGGTATTTGTGTGTGTTTGGTTTTGTATTGGTAGTATCTGTATGTGTAGGGGCTTTGTGCTTGGAGAGAAGCTGAGTCCTGATTAGGGGGCGGGGCTTCACTGACTAGGGGTCCTAGAAAGGTAGCAGCCAGTCAGGCAGCGGCACAGGAGCTAGCAAACAGAGCTGTAAACAGGGGAGTCTGAGTGGGAGTTCTGTTGGAGGAGAAGGTATTTGTGTGTGTGTTTGGTTTTGTATTGGTGGTATCTGTATGTGTAGGGGCTTTGTGCTGGGAGAGAAGCTGAGCCCTGATTAGGGGGCGGGGCTTCACTTACTAGGGGTCCTATAAAGGGAGCAGCCAGTCAGGCAGCTGCACAGACAGCTGCAGCGGTACAGGAGCTAGCAAACAGAGCTGTAAACAGGGGAGTTTGAGTGGGAGTTCTGTTGGAGGAGAAGGTATTTGTGTGTGTTTGGTTTTGTGTTGGTGGTATCTGTATGTGTAGGGGCTTTGTGCTGGGAGAGAAGCTGAGCCCTGATAAGGGGGCGGGGCTTTCTGACTAGGGGTCCTATAAAGGTTGCAGCCAGTCAGGCAGCGGCACAGGAGCTAGCAAACAGAGCTGTAAACAGGGGAGTTTGAGTGGGAGTTCTGTTGGAAGAGAAGGTATTTGTGTGTGTTTGGTTTTGTATTGGTAGTATCTGTATGTGTAGAGGCTTGGAGGGGCTTTGTGCTGGGAGCGAAGCTGAGCCCTGATTAGGGGGCGGGGCTTCACTGACTAGGGGTCCTATAAAGGGAGCAGCCAGTCAGGCAGGGGCACAGACAGCTGCAGCGGCACAGGAGCTAGCAAACAGAGCTGTAAACAGGTGAGTTTGAGAGGGAGTTCTGTTGGAGGAGAAGGTATTTGTGTGTTTGGTTTTGTATTGGTAGTATCTGTATGTGTAGAGGCTTGGAGGGGCTTTGTGCTGGGAGCGAAGCTGAGCCCTGATTAGGGGGCGGGGCTTCCCTGACTAGGGGTCCTATAAAGGTACCAACCACTCAGGCAGCGGCACAGACAGCTGCAGCGGCACTGGAGCTAGCAAATAGAGCTGTAAACAGGGGAGTTTGAGTGGGAGTTCTGTTGGAGGAGAAGCTATTTGTGCGTGTTTGGTTTTGTATTGGTAGTATCTGTATGTGTAGAGGCTTGGAGGGGCTTTGTGCTGGGAGCGAAGCTGAGCCCTGATTAGGGGGCGGGGCTTCACTGACTAGGGGTCCTATAAAGGTAGCAGCCAGTCAGGCAGCGGCACAGGAGCTAGCAAACAGAGCTGTGAACAGTGGAGTCTGAGTGGGAGTTCTGTTGGAGGAGAAGGTATTTGTGTGTGTTTGGTTTTGTATTGGTGGTATCAGTATGTGTAGAGGCTTTGTGCTGGGAGAGAAGCTGAGCCCTGATTAGCGGGCGGGGCTTCCCTGACTAGGGGTCCTAGAAAGGTAGCAGCCAGTCAGGCAGCGGCACAGGAGCTAGCAAACAGAGCTGTAAACAGGGGAGTTTGAGTGGGAGTTCTGTTGGAGGAGAAGGTGTTTGTGTGTGTTTGGTTTTGTATTGGTAGTATCTGTATGTGTAGAGGCTTTGTGCAGGGAGAGAAGCTGAGCCCTGATAAGGGGGCGGGGCATCACTGACTAGGCGTCCTATAAAGGGAGCAGCCAGTCAGGCAGCGGCACAGCAGCTAGCAAACAGAGCTGTAAACACGGGAGTTTGAGTGGGAGTTCTGTTGGAGGAGAAGGTATATGTGTGTTTGGTTTTGTATTGGTAGTATCTGTATGTGTAAAGGCTTGGAGGGGCTTTGTGCTGCGAGAAAAGCTGAGCCCTGATCAGGGGGCGGGGCTTCGCTGACTAGGGGTCCTATGATTGTAGCAGCCAGTCAGGCAGCGGCACAGACACCTGCAGCGGCACTGGAGCTAGCAAACAGAGCTGTAAACAGGGAAGTTTGAGTGGGAGTTCTGTTGGAGAAGGCATTTGTGTGTGTGTTTGGTTTTGTATTGGTAGTACCTGTATGTGTAGAGGCTTGGAGGGGATTTGTGCTGGGAGAGAAGCTGAGCCCTGATTAGGGGGCGGGGCTTCGCTGACAAGGGGTCCTATGATTGTAGCAGCCAGTCAGGCAGCGTCACAGACAGCTGCAGGGGCACAGGAGCTAGCAAACAGAGCTGTAAACAGGGGAGTTTGAGTGGGAGTTCTGTTGGAGGAGAAGGTATTATTGTGTGTTTGGTTTTGTATTGGTGGTATCTGTATGTGTAGGGGCTTTGTGCTGGGAGAGAAGCTGAGCCCTGATTAGGGGGCGGGGCTTCCCTGACTAGGGGTCCTATAAAGGGAGCAGCCAGTCAGGCAGCGACACAGGCAGCTGCAGCGGTACAGGAGCTAGCAAACAGAGCTGTAAACAGGGGAGTTTGAGTGGGATTTCTGTTGGAGGAGAACGTATTTGTGTGTGTGTTTGGTTTTGTATTGGTAGTATCTGTATGTGTAGAGGCTTGGAGGGGCTCTGTGCTGGGAGGGAAGCTGAGCCCTGATTAGCGGGCGGGGCTTCACTGACTAGGGGTCCTATAAAGTTAGCAGCCAGTCAGGCAGCGGCATAGGAGCTAGCAAACAGAGCTGTAAACAGGGGAGTATGAGTGGGAGTTCTGTTGGAAGAGAAGGTATTTGTGTGTGTGTTCGGTTTTGTATTGGTAGTATCTGTATGTGTAGGGTCTTTGTGCTGGGGGAAAAGCTGAGCCCTGATTAGGGGGCGGGGCTTCACTGACTAGGGGTCCTAGAAAGGTAGCAGCAGTCAGGCAGCGGTACAGGAGCTAGCAAACAGAGCTGTAAACAGGGGAGTATGAGTGGGAGTTCTGTTGGAGGAGAAGGTGTTTGTGTGTGTGTGGTTTTGTATTGGTAGTGTCTGTATGTGTAGAGGCTTTGTGCTGGGAGAGAAGCTGAGCCCTGATAAGGGGGCGGGGCTTCACTGACTAGGCGTCCTATAAAAGTAGCAGCCAGTCAGGCAGCGGCACAGCAGCTAGCAAACAGTGCAGTAAACGCGGGAGTTTGAGTGGGAGTTCTGTTGGAGGAGAAGGTATATGTGTGTGTTTGGTTTCGTATTGGTAGTATCTGTATGTGTAGAGGTTTGGAGGGGCTTTGTGCTGGGAGAAAAGCTGAGCCCTGACTAGGGGGCGGGGCTTCCCTGACTAGGGGTCCTATAAAGGTTGCAGCCAGTCAGGCAGCGGCACAGGAGCTAGCAAACAGAGCTGTAAACAGGGTAGTTTGAGTGGGAGTTCTGTTGGAGGAGAAGCTATTTGTGTGTGTTTGGTTTTGCATTGGTAGTATCTGTATGTGTAGAGGCTTGTGGGGGCTTTGTACTGGGAGAGAAGCTGAGCCCTGATTCGGGGATGGGGCTTGACTGACTACGGGTCCTGTAAAGGTAGCAGCTGGTCAGGCAGCGGCACAGACAGCTCGCAAACAGAGCTGTAAACACGGGAGTTTGAGTGGGAGTTCTGTTGGAGGAGAAGGTATATGTGTGTGTTTGGTTTTGTATTGGTAGTATCTGTATGTGTAAAGGCTTGGAGGGGCTTTGTGCTGCGAGAAAAGCTGAGCCCTGATCAGGGGGCGGGGCTTCGCTGACTAGGGGTCCTATGATTGTAGCAGCCAGTCAGGCAGTGGCACAAACAGCTGCAGGGGCACAGGAGCTAGCAAACAGAGCTGTAAATAGGTGAGTTTGAGTGGGAGTTCTGTTGGAGGAGAAGGTATTTGTGTGTGTTTGGTTTTGTATTGGTAGTATCTGTATGTGTAGGGGCTCTGTGCTTGGAGAGAAGCTGAGCCCTGATTAGGGGGCGGGGCTTCACTGACTAGGGGTCCTATAAAGGGAGCAGCCAGTCAGGCAGCGGCACAGACAGCTGCAGCGGCACAGGAGCTAGCAAACAGAGCTGTAAACAGGGGAGTTTGAGTGGGAGTTCTGTGGGAGGAGAAGGTATTTGTGTGTGTTTGGTTTTGTATTGGTAGTATCTGTATGTGTAGGGGCTTTGTGCTGGGACAAAAGCTGAGCCCTGATTAGGGGGCGGGGCTTCCCTGACTAGGGGTCCTATAAAGGTACCAGCCAGTCAGGCAGCGGCACAGACAGCTGCAGGGGCACTGGAGCTAGCAAATAGAGTTGTAAACAGGGGAGTTTGAGTGGGAGTTCTGTTTGAGGAGAAGGTATTTGTGTGTGTGTTTGGTTTTGTATTGGTGGTATCTGTATTTGTAGAGGCTTTGTGCTGGGAGAGAAGCTGAGCCCTGCTTAGGGGGCGGGGCTTCACTGACTAGGGGTCCTATAAAGGGAGCAGCCAGTCAGGCAGCTGCACAGACAGCTGCAGGGGCACAGGAGCTAGCAAACAGAGCTGTAAACAGGGGAGTTTGAGTGGGAGTTCTGTTGGAGGAGAAGGTATTTGTGTGTGTTTGGTTTTGTGTTGGTGGTATCTGTATGTGTCGGGGCTTTGTGCTGGGAGAGAAGCTGAGCCCTGATTAGGGGGCGGGGCTTCACTGACGAGGGGTCCTATAAAGGGAGCAGCCAGTGAGGCAGCGACACAGACAGCTGCAGCGGCACAGGAGCTAGCAAACAGAGCTGTAAACAGGGGAGTTTGAGTGGGAATTCTGTTGGAGGAGATGGTATTTGTGTGTGTGTTTGGTTTTGTATTGGTAGTATCTGTATGTGTAAAGGCTTGGAGGGGCTTTGTGCTGGGAGAAAAGCTGAGCCCTGATTAGGGGGCGGGGCTTCACTGACTAGGGGTCCTATAAAGGTATCAGCCAGTCAGGCAGCGGCACAGGAGCGAGCAAACAGAGCTGTAAACAGGGGAGTTTGAGTGGGAGTTCTGTTGGAGGAGAAGGTATTTGTGTTTGTCTGGTTTTGTATTGGTAGTATCTGTATGTGTTGGGGCTTGGAGGGGCTTTGTGCTGGGAGAGAAGCTGAGCCCTGATTAGGGGGCGGGGCTTCCCTGACTAGGGGTCCCATAAAGGTAGCAGCCAGTCAGGCAGCGGCACAGGAGCTAGCAAACAGAGCTGTAAAAAGGGGAGTTTGAGTGGGAGTTCTTTTGGAAGAGAAGGTATTTGTGTGTGTTTGGTTTTGTATTGGTAGTATCTGTATGTGTAGAGGCTTGGAGGGGCTTTGTGCTGGGAGAGAAGCTGAGAGCTGATTAGGGGGCGGGGCTTCCCTGACTAGGGGTCCTATAAAGGTACCAGCCAGTCAGGCAGCGGCACAGACAGCTGCAGCGGCAAAGGAGCTAGCAAATAGAGCTGTAAACAGGGGAGTTTGAGTGGGAGTTCTGTTGGAGGAGAAGGTATTTGTGTGTTTGGTTTTGTATTGGTAGCACCTGTATGTGTAGGGGCTTTGTGCTGGGAGAGAAGCTGAGCCCTGATTAGGGGGCGGGGCTTAACTGACGAGGGGTCCTATAAAGGGAGCAGCCAGTCAGGCAGGGGCACAGACAGCTGCAGCGGCACAGGAGCTTGCAAACAGAGCTGTAAACGGGAGTTTGAGGGGGAGTTCTGTTGGAGGAGAAGGTATTTGTGTGTGTTTGGTTTTGCATTGGTAGTATCTGTATGTGTAGAGGCTTGTGGGGGTTTTGTACTGGGAGAGAAGCTGAGCCCTGATTCGGGGATGGGGCTTGACTGACTAGGGGTCCTAGAAAGGTAGCAGCCAGTCAGGCAGCGGCACAGCAGCTAGCAAACAGAGCTGTAAACACGGGAGTTTGAGGGGGAGTTCTGTTGGAGGAGAAGGTATTTGTGTGTGTGTTTGGTTTGTATTGGTGGTATCTGTATGTGTAGAGGCTTGGAGGGGCTTTGTGCTGGGAGCGAAGCTGAGCCCTGATTAGGGGGCGGGGCTTCACTGACTAGGGGTCCTATAAAGTTAGCAACCAGTCAGGCAGCGGCACAGGAGCTAGCAAACAGTGCAGTAAACGCGGGAGTTTGAGTGGGAGTTCTGTTGGAGGAGAAGGTATATGTGTGTGTTTGGTTTCGTATTGGTAGTATCTGTATGTGTAGAGGTTTGGAGGGGCTTTGTGCTGGGAGAAAAGCTGAGCCCTGACTAGGGGGCGGGGCTTCCCTGACTAGGGGTCCTATAAAGGTTGCAGCCAGTCAGGCAGCGGCACAGGAGCTAGCAAACAGAGCTGTAAAAAGGGTAGTTTGAGTGGGAGTTCTGTTGGAGGAGAAGCTATTTGTGTGTGTTTGGTTTTGCATTGGTAGTATCTGTATGTGTAGAGGCTTGTGGGGGCTTTGTACTGGGAGAGAAGCTGAGCCCTGATTCGGGGATGGGGCTTGACTGACTACGGGTCCTGTAAAGGTAGCAGCTGGTCAGGCAGCGGCACAGACAGCTCGCAAACAGAGCTGTAAACGGGGGAGTTAGAGTGGGAGTTCTGTTGGAGGAGAAGGTATTTGTGTGTGTTTGGTTTTGTATTGGTAGTATCTGTATGTGTAGAGGCTTTGTGCTGGGAGAGAAGCTGAGCCCTGATTAGGGGGCGGGGCTTCCCTGACTAGGGGTCCTAGAAAGGTAGCAGCCAGTCAGGCAGCGGCACAGGAGCTAGCAAACAGAGCTGTAAACAGGGGAGTTTGAGTGGGAGTTCTGTTGGAGGAGAAGGTGTTTGTGTGTGTTTGGTTTTTATTGGAAGTATCTGTATGTGTAGAGGCTTTGTGCAGGGAGAGAAGCTGAGCCCTGATAAGGGGGCGGCGCTTCACTGACTAGGCGTCCTATAAAGGTAGCAGCCAGTCAGGCAGCGGCACAGCAGCTAGCAAACAGAGCTGTAAACACGGGAGTTTGAGTGGGAGTTCTGTTGGAGGAGAAGGTATATGTGTGTGTTTGGTTTTGTATTGGTAGTATCTGTATGTGTAAAGGCTTGGAGGGGCTTTGTGCTGCGAGAAAAGCTGAGCCCTGATCAGGGGGCGGGGCTTCGCTGACTAGGGGTCCTATGATTGTAGCAGCCAGTCAGGCAGCGGCACAAACAGCTGCAGGGGCACAGGAGCTAGCAAACAGAGCTGTAAATAGGTGAGTTTGAGTGGGAGTTCTGTTGGAGGAGAAGGTATTTGTGTGTGTTTGGTTTTGTATTGGTAGTATCTGTATGTGTAGGGGCTTTGTGCTGGGAGAGAAGCTGAGCCCTGCTTAGGGGGCGGGGCTTCACTGACTAGGGGTCCTATAAAGGGAGCAGCCAGTCAGGCAGCTGCACAGACAGCTGCAGCGGCACAGGAGCTAGCAAACAGAGCTGTAAACAGGGGAGTTTGAGTGGGAATTCTGTTGGAGGAGATGGTATTTGTGTGTGTTTGGTTTTGTATTGGTAGTATCTGTATGTGTAAAGGCTTGGAGGGGCTTTGTGCTGGGAGAAAAGCTGAGCCCTGATTAGGGGGCGGGGCTTCACTGACTAGGGGTCCTATAAAGGTATCAGCCAGTCAGGCAGCGGCACAGGAGCGAGCAAACAGAGCTGTAAACAGGGGAGTTTGAGTGGGAGTTCTGTTGGAGGAGAAGGTATTTGTGTTTGTCTGGTTTTGTATTGGTAGTATCTGTATGTGTTGGGGCTTGGAGGGGCTTTGTGCTGGGAGAGAAGCTGAGCCCTGATTAGGGGGCGGGGCTTCCCTGACTAGGGGTCCCATAAAGGTAGCAGCCAGTCAGGCAGCGGCACAGGAGCTAGCAAACAGAGCTGTAAAAAGGGGAGTTTGAGTGGGAGTTCTTTTGGAAGAGAAGGTATTTGTGTGTGTTTGGTTTTGTATTGGTAGTATCTGTATGTGTAGAGGCTTGGAGGGGCTTTGTGCTGGGAGAGAAGCTGAGAGCTGATTAGGGGGCGGGGCTTCCCTGACTAGGGGTCCTATAAAGGTACCAGCCAGTCAGGCAGCGGCACAGACAGCTGCAGCGGCAAAGGAGCTAGCAAATAGAGCTGTAAACAGGGGAGTTTGAGTGGGAGTTCTGTTGGAGGAGAAGGTATTTGTGTGTTTGGTTTTGTATTGGTAGCACCTGTATGTGTAGGGGCTTTGTGCTGGGAGAGAAGCTGAGCCCTGATTAGGGGGCGGGGCTTAACTGACGAGGGGTCCTATAAAGGGAGCAGCCAGTCAGGCAGGGGCACAGACAGCTGCAGCGGCACAGGAGCTTGCAAACAGAGCTGTAAACGGGAGTTTGAGGGGGAGTTCTGTTGGAGGAGAAGGTATTTGTGTGTGTTTGGTTTTGCATTGGTAGTATCTGTATGTGTAGAGGCTTGTGGGGGTTTTGTACTGGGAGAGAAGCTGAGCCCTGATTCGGGGATGGGGCTTGACTGACTAGGGGTCCTAGAAAGGTAGCAGCCAGTCAGGCAGCGGCACAGCAGCTAGCAAACAGAGCTGTAAACACGGGAGTTTGAGTGGGAGTTCTGTTGGAGGAGAAGGTATTTGTTTGTGTTTGGTTTTGTATTGGTAGCATCTGTATGTGTAGGGGCTTTGTGCTGGGAGAGAAGCTGAGCCCTGATTAGGGGGCGGGGCTTCACTGACTAGGGGTCCTATAAAGGGAGCAGCCAGTCAGGCGGCAGCACGGACAGCTGCAGCGGCACAGGAGCTAGCAAACAGAGCTGTAAACAGGGGAGTTTGAGTGGGAGTTCTGTTGGAGGAGAAGGTATTTGTGTGTGTTTGGTTTTGTATTGGTGGTATCTGTATGTGTAGGGGCTTTGTGCTGGGAGAGAAGCTGAGCCCTGATTAGGGGGCGGGGCTTCACTTACTAGGGGTACTATAAAGGCAGCAGCCAGTCAGGCAGCGGCACAGACAGCTGCAGTGGCACAGGAGCTAGCAAAGAGAGCTGTAAACAGGGGAGTTTGAGTGGGAGTTCTGTTGGAGGAGAAGGTATTTGTGTGTGTGTTTGGTTTGTATTGGTGGTATCTGTATGTGTAGAGGCTTGGAGGGGCTTTGTGCTGGGAGCGAAGCTGAGCCCTGATTAGGGGGCGGGGCTTCACTGACTAGGGGTCCTATAAAGTTAGCAACCAGTCAGGCAGCGGCACAGGAGCTAGCAAACAGTGCAGTAAACGCGGGAGTTTGAGTGGGAGTTCTGTTGGAGGAGAAGGTATATGTGTGTGTTTGGTTTCGTATTGGTAGTATCTGTATGTGTAGAGGTTTGGAGGGGCTTTGTGCTGGGAGAAAAGCTGAGCCCTGACTAGGGGGCGGGGCTTCCCTGACTAGGGGTCCTATAAAGGTTGCAGCCAGTCAGGCAGCGGCACAGGAGCTAGCAAACAGAGCTGTAAACAGGGTAGTTTGAGTGGGAGTTCTGTTGGAGGAGAAGCTATTTGTGTGTGTTTGGTTTTGCATTGGTAGTATCTGTATGTGTAGAGGCTTGTGGGGGCTTTGTACTGGGAGAGAAGCTGAGCCCTGATTCGGGGATGGGGCTTGACTGACTACGGGTCCTGTAAAGGTAGCAGCTGGTCAGGCAGCGGCACAGACAGCTCGCAAACAGAGCTGTAAACGGGGGAGTTAGAGTGGGAGTTCTGTTGGAGGAGAAGGTATTTGTGTGTGTTTGGTTTTGTATTGGTAGTATCTGTATGTGTAGAGGCTTTGTGCTGGGAGAGAAGCTGAGCCCTGATTAGGGGGCGGGGCTTCCCTGACTAGGGGTCCTAGAAAGGTAGCAGCCAGTCAGGCAGCGGCACAGGAGCTAGCAAACAGAGCTGTAAACAGGGGAGTTTGAGTGGGAGTTCTGTTGGAGGAGAAGGTGTTTGTGTGTGTTTGGTTTTTATTGGAAGTATCTGTATGTGTAGAGGCTTTGTGCAGGGAGAGAAGCTGAGCCCTGATAAGGGGGCGGCGCTTCACTGACTAGGCGTCCTATAAAGGTAGCAGCCAGTCAGGCAGCGGCACAGCAGCTAGCAAACAGAGCTGTAAACACGGGAGTTTGAGTGGGAGTTCTGTTGGAGGAGAAGGTATATGTGTGTGTTTGGTTTTGTATTGGTAGTATCTGTATGTGTAAAGGCTTGGAGGGGCTTTGTGCTGCGAGAAAAGCTGAGCCCTGATCAGGGGGCGGGGCTTCGCTGACTAGGGGTCCTATGATTGTAGCAGCCAGTCAGGCAGCGGCACAAACAGCTGCAGGGGCACAGGAGCTAGCAAACAGAGCTGTAAATAGGTGAGTTTGAGTGGGAGTTCTGTTGGAGGAGAAGGTATTTGTGTGTGTTTGGTTTTGTATTGGTAGTATCTGTATGTGTAGGGGCTTTGTGCTGGGACAAAAGCTGAGCCCTGATTAGGGGGCGGGGCTTCCCTGACTAGGGGTCCTATAAAGGTACCAGCCAGTCAGGCAGCGGCACAGACAGCTGCAGGGGCACTGGAGCTAGCAAATAGAGTTGTAAACAGGGGAGTTTGAGTGGGAGTTCTGTTTGAGGAGAAGGTATTTGTGTGTGTGTTTGGTTTTGTATTGGTGGTATCTGTATTTGTAGAGGCTTGGAGGAGCTTTGTTCTGGGAGAGAAGCTGAGCCCTGATTAGGGGACGGGGCTTCGCTGACTAGGGGTCCTATGATTGTAGCAGCCAGTCAGGCAGCGTCACAGACAGCTGCAGGGGCACAGGAGCTAGCAAACAGAGCTGTAAACAGGGGAGTTTGAGTGGGAGTTCTGTTGGAGGAGAAGGTATTTGTGTGTGTTTGGTTTTGTATTGGTGGTATCTGTATGTGTAGGGGCTTTGTGCTGCGAGAGAAGCTGAGCCCTGCTTAGGGGGCGGGGCTTCACTGACTAGGGGTCCTATAAAGGGAGCAGCCAGTCAGGCAGCTGCACAGACAGCTGCAGCGATACAGGGGCTAGCAAACAGAGCTGTAAACAGGGGAGTTTGAGTGGGAGTTCTTTTGGAGGAGAAGGTATTTGTGTGTGTTTGGTTTTGTGTTGGTGGTATCTGTATGTGTCGGGGCTTTGTGCTGGGAGAGAAGCTGAGCCCTGATTAGGGGGCGGGGCTTCACTGACGAGGGGTCCTATAAAGGGAGCAGCCAGTGAGGCAGCGACACAGACAGCTGCAGCGGCACAGGAGCTAGCAAACAGAGCTGTAAACAGGGGAGTTTGAGTGGGAATTCTGTTGGAGGAGATGGTATTTGTGTGTGTTTGGTTTTGTATTGGTAGTATCTGTATGTGTAAAGGCTTGGAGGGGCTTTGTGCTGGGAGAAAAGCTGAGCCCTGATTAGGGGGCGGGGCTTCACTGACTAGGGGTCCTATAAAGGTATCAGCCAGTCAGGCAGCGGCACAGGAGCGAGCAAACAGAGCTGTAAACAGGGGAGTTTGAGTGGGAGTTCTGTTGGAGGAGAAGGTATTTGTGTTTGTCTGGTTTTGTATTGGTAGTATCTGTATGTGTTGGGGCTTGGAGGGGCTTTGTGCTGGGAGAGAAGCTGAGCCCTGATTAGGGGGCGGGGCTTCCCTGACTAGGGGTCCCATAAAGGTAGCAGCCAGTCAGGCAGCGGCACAGGAGCTAGCAAACAGAGCTGTAAAAAGGGGAGTTTGAGTGGGAGTTCTTTTGGAAGAGAAGGTATTTGTGTGTGTTTGGTTTTGTATTGGTAGTATCTGTATGTGTAGAGGCTTGGAGGGGCTTTGTGCTGGGAGAGAAGCTGAGCCCTGATTAGGGGGCGGGGCTTCCCTGACTAGGGGTCCTAGAAAGGTAGCAGCCAGTCAGGCAGCGGCACAGGAGCTAGCAAACAGAGCTGTAAACAGGGGAGTTTGAGTGGGAGTTCTGTTGGAGGAGAAGGTGTTTGTGTGTGTTTGGTTTTGTATTGGTAGTATCTGTATGTGTAGAGGCTTTGTGCAGGGAGAGAAACTGAGCCCTGATAAGGGGGCGGGGCATCACTGACTAGGCGTCCTATAAAGGGAGCAGCCACTCAGGCAGCGGCACAGCAGCTAGCAAACAGAGCTGTAAACACGGGAGTTTGAGTGGGAGTTCTGTTGGAGGAGAAGGTATATGTGTGTGTTTGGTTTTGTATTGGTAGTATCTGTATGTGTAAAGGCTTGGAGGGGCTTTGTGCTGGGAGAAAAGCTGAGCCCTGATCAGGGGGCGGGGCTTCGCTGACTAGGGGTCCTATGATTGTAGCAGCCAGTCAGGCAGCGGCACAGACACCTGCAGCGGCACTGGAGCTAGCAAACAGAGCTGTAAACAGGGAAGTTTGAGTGGGAGTTCTGTTGGAGAAGGCATTTGTGTGTGTGTTTGGTTTTGTATTGGTAGTACCTGTATGTGTAGAGGCTTGGAGGGGATTTGTGCTGGGAGAGAAGCTGAGCCCTGATTAGGGGGCGGGGCTTCGCTGACAAGGGGTCCTATAAAGGGAGCAGCCAGTCAGGCAGCTGCACAGACAGCTGCAGCGGTACAGGAGCTAGCAAACAGAGCTGTAAACAGGGGAGTTTGAGTGGGAGTTCTGTTGGAAAAGAAGGTATTTGTGTGTGTTTGGTTTTGTATTGGTAGTATCTGTATGTGTAGGGTCTTTGTGCTGGGAGAAAAGCTGAGCCCTGATTAGGGGGCGGGGCTTCACTGACTAGGGGTCCTATAAAGGTAGCAGCCAGTCAGGCAGCGACACAGACAGCTGCAGCGGTACAGGAGCTAGCAAACAGAGCTGTAAACAGGGGAGTTTGAGTGGGAGTTCTGTTGGAAGAGAAGGTATTTGTGTGTGTTTGGTTTTGTATTGTTAGTATCTGTATGTGTAGGGTCTTTGTGCTGGGAGAAAAGCTGAGCCCTGATTAGGGGGCGGGGCTTCACTGACAAGGGGTCCTATAAAGGTAGCAGCCAGTCAGGCAGCGGCACAGGAGCTAGCAAACAGAGCTGTAAACAGGGGAGTTTGAGTGGGACTTCTGTTGGAGGAGAAGGTATTTGTGTGTGTGTTTGGTATTTTATTGGTAGTATCTGTATGTGTAGAGGCTTGGAGGGGCTTTGTGCTGGGAGCGAAGCTGAGCCCTGATTAGGGGGCGGGTATTCATTGACTAGGGGTCCTATAAAGGGAGCAGCCAGTCAGGCAGGGGCACAGACAGCTGCAGCGGAACAGGAGCTACGAAACTGAGCTGTAAACAGGGGAGTTTGAGAGGGAGTTCTGTTGGAGGAGAAGGTATTTGTGTGTGTGTTTGGTTTTGTATTGGTAGTATCTGTATGTGTAAAGGCTTGGAGGGGCTTTGTGCTGCGAGAAAAGCTGAGCCCTGATCAGGGGGCGGGGCTTCGCTGACTAGGGGTCCTATGATTTTAGCAGCCAGTCAGGCAGCGGCACAGACACCTGCAGCGGCACTGGAGCTAGCAAACAGAGCTGTAAACAGGGAAGTTTGAGTGGGAGTTCTGTTGGAGAAGGCATTTGTGTGTGTGTTTGGTTTTGTATTGGTAGTACCTGTATGTGTAGAGGCTTGGAGGGGATTTGTGCTGGGAGAGAAGCTGAGCCCTGATTAGGGGGCGGGGCTTCGCTGAGAAGGGGTCCTATAAAGGGAGCAGCCAGTCAGGCAGCTGCACAGACAGCTGCAGCGGTACAGGAGCTAGCAAACAGAGCTGTAAACAGGGGAGTTTGAGTGGGAGTTCTGTTGGAAAAGAAGGTATTTGTGTGTGTGTTTGGTTTTGTATTGGTAGTATCTGTATGTGTAGGGGCTTGGAGGGGCTTTGTGCTGGGAGAGAAGCTGAGCCCTGATTAGGGGGCGGGGCTTCACTGACTAGGGGTCCTATAAAGGCAGCAGCCAGTCAGGCAGCGGCACAGACAGCTGCAGTGGCACAGGAGCTAGCAAAGAGAGCTGTAAACAGGGGAGTTTGAGTGGGAGTTCTGTTGGAGGAGAAGGTATTTGTGTGTGTGTTTGGTTTGTATTGGTGGTATCTGTATGTGTAGAGGCTTGGAGGGGCTTTGTGCTGGGAGCGAAGCTGAGCCCTGATTAGGGGGCGGGGCTTCACTGACTAGGGGTCCTATAAAGTTAGCAACCAGTCAGGCAGCGGCACAGGAGCTAGCAAACAGAGCTGTAAACAGGGGAGTTGGAGTGGGAGTTCTGTTGGAGGAGAAGGTGTTTGTGTGTGTTTGGTTTTGTATTGGTAGTATCTGTATGTGTAGGGGCTTTGTGCTGGGAGAGAAGCTGAGCCCTGATGAGGGGACAGGGCTTCGCTGACGAGGGGTCCTGTAAAGGGAGCAGCCAGTCAGGCAGCGACACAGACAGCTGCAGCGTTACAGGAACTAGCAAACAGAGCTGTAAACAGGGGAGTTTGAGTGGGAGTTCTGTTGGAGGAGAAGGTATTTGTGTGCGTGTTTGGTTTTGTAGTGGTAGTATCTGTATGTGTAGAGGTTTGGAGGGGCTTTGTGCTGGGAGAGAAGCTGAGGCCTGATAAGGGGGCGGGGCTTCACTGACTAGGGGTCCTATAAAGGTAGCAGCCAGTCAGGCAGCGGCACAGACAGCTGCAGCGGCACAGGAGCTAGCAAACAGAGCTGTAAACGGGAGTTTGAGGGGGAGTTCTGTTGGAGGAGAAGGTATTTGTGTGTGTTTTGTTTTGCATTGGTAGTATCTGTATGTGTAGAGGCTTGGGGGTGCTTTGTACTGGGAGAGAAGCTGAGCCCTGATTAGGGGATGGGGCTTGACTGACTACGGGTCCTGTAAAGGTAGCAGCTGGTCAGGCAGCGGCACAGACAGCTAGCAAACAGAGCTGTAAACGGGAGAGTTAGAGTGGGAGTTCTGTTGGAGGAGAAGGTATTTGTGTGTGTTTGGTTTTGTATTGGTAGTATCTGTATGTGTAGGGTCTTTGTGCTGGGAGAGAAGCTGAGCCCTGATTAGGGGGCGGGGCTTCACTGACTAGGGGTCCTAGAAAGGGAGCAGCCAGTCAGGCAGCGGCACAGACAGCTGCCGTGGCACAGGAGCTAGCAAAGAGAGCTGTAAACAGGGGAGTTTGAGTGGGAGTTCTGCTGGAGGAGAAGGTATTTGTGTGTGTGTTTGGTTTTGTATTGGTGGTATCTGTATGTGTAGGGGCTTTGTCCTGGGAGAGAAGCTGAGCCCTGATTAGGGGGCGGGGCTTCCCTGGTTAGGGGTCCTATAAAGGCAGCAGCCAGTCAGGCAGCGGCACAGACAGCTGCCGTGGCACAGGAGCTAGCAAAGAGAGCTGTAAACAGGGGAGTTGGAGTGGGAGTTCTGTTGGAGGAGAAGGTACTTTTGTGTGTTTGGTTTTGTATTGGTGGTATCTGTATGTGTAGGGGCTTTGTGCTGGGAGAGAAGCTGAGCCCTGATGAGGGGACGGGGCTTCGCTGACGAGGGGTCCTGTAAAGGGAGCAGCCAGTCAGGCAGCGACACAGACAGCTGCAGCGTTACAGGAACTAGCAAACAGAGCTGTAAACAGGGGAGTTTGAGTGGGAGTTCTGTTGGAGGAGAAGGTATTTGTGTGTGTGTTTGGTTTTGTATTGGTGGTATCTGTATGTGTAGAGGTTTGGAGGGGCTTTGTGCTGGGAGAGAAGCTGAGCCCTGATTATGGGGCGGGGCTTCACTGACGAGGGGTCCTATAAAGGGAGTAGCCACTCTGGCAGTGACACAGACAGCTGCAGCGGTACAGGAGCTAGCAAACAGAGCTGAAAATAGGGGACTTTGAGTGGTAGTTCTGTTGGAGGAGAAGCTATTTGTGTGTGTGTTTGGTTTTGTATTGGTAGTATCTGTATGTGTAGAGGTTTGGAGGGGCTTTGTGCTGGGAGCGAAGCTGAGCCCTGATTAGGGGGCGGGGCTTCACTGACTAGGGGTCCTATAAATGCAGCAGCCAGTCAGGCAGCGGCACAGACAGCTGCAGTGGCACAGGAGCTAGCAAAGAGAGCTGTAAACAGGGGAGTTTGAGTGGAAGTTCTGTTGGAGGAGAAGGTATTTGTGTGTGTTTGGTTTTGTGTTGGTGGTATCTGTATGTGTAGGGGCTTTTTGCTGGGAGAAAAGCTGAGGCCTGATTAGGGGGCGGGGCTTCCCTGACTAGGGGTCCTATAAAGGGAGCAGCCAGTCAGGCAGCGGCACAGACAGCTGCAGCGGCACTGGAGCTAGCAAACAGAGCTGTAAACAGGGGAGTTTGAGTGGGACTTCTGTTGGAGGAGAAGGTATTTGTGTGTGTGTTTGGTATTGTATTGGCAGTATCTGTATGTTTAGAGGCTTGGAGGGGCTTTGTGCTGGGAGCGAAGCTGAGCCCTGATTAGGGGGCGGGGCTTCACTGACTAGGGGTCCTATAAAGATAGCAGCCAATCAGGCAGCGGCACAGGAGCTAGCATACAGAGCTGTAAACAGGGGAGTTTGAGTGGGAGTTCTGTAGGAGGAGAAGGTATTTGTGTGTGTTTGGTTTTGTATTGGTTGTATCTGTATGTGTAGGGGCTTTGTGCTGGGAGAAAAGCTGAGCCCTGATTAGGGGGCGGGGCTTCACTGACTAGGGGTCCTCTAAAGGGAGCAGCCAGTCAGGCAGGGGAACAGACAGCTGCAGGGGCACAGGAGCTAGCAAACAGAGCTGTAAACAGGGGAGTTTGAGTGGGAGTTCTGTTGGAGGAGAAGCTATTTGTGTGTGTGTTTGGTTTTGTAATGGTAGTATCTGTATGTGTAGAGCTTGGAGGGGCTTTGTGCTGGGAGCGAAGCTGAGCCCTGATTAGGGGGCGGGGCTTCACTGACTAGGGGTCCTATAAAGGTAGCAGCCAGTCAGGCAGCGGCACAGGAGCTAGCAAACAGAGCTGTAAACAGGGGAGTCTGAGTGGGAGTTCTGTTGGAGGAGAAGGTATTTGTGTGTGTGTTTGGTTTTGTATTGGTGGTATCTGTATGTGTAGAGGCTTGGAGGGGCTTGGTGCTGGGAGAGAAGCTGAGCCCTGATTATGGGGCGGGGCTTCACTGACTAGGGGTCCTATAAAGGTAGCAGCCAGTCAGGCAGCGGCACAGGAGCTAGCAAACAGAGCTGTAAACAGGGGAGTCTGAGTGGGAGTTCTGTTGGAGGAGAAGGCATTTGTGTGTGTGTTTGGTTTTGTATTGGTAGCATCTGTATGTGTAGGGGCTTTGTGCTGAGAGAGAAGCTGAGCCCTGATTAGGGGGCGGGGCTTCACTGACTAGGGGTCCTATAAATGCAGCAGCCAGTCAGGCAGCGGCACAGACAGCTGCAGTGGCACAGGAGCTAGCAAAGAGAGCTGTAAACAGGGGAGTTTGAGTGGAAGTTCTGTTGGAGGAGAAGGTATTTGTGTGTGTTTGGTTTTGTGTTGGTGGTATCTGTATGTGTAGGGCCTTTTTGCTGGGAGAGAAGCTGAGGCCTGATTAGGGGGCGGGGCTTCCCTGACTAGGGGTCCTATAAAGGGAGCAGCCAGTCAGGCAGCGGCACAGGCAGCTGCAGCGGCACTGGAGCTAGCAAACAGAGCTGTAAACAGGGGAGTTTGAGTGGGACTTCTGTTGGAGGAGAAGGTATTTGTGTGTGTGTTTGGTATTGTATTGGCAGTATCTGTATGTTTAGAGGCTTGGAGGGGCTTTGTGCTGGGAGCGAAGCTGAGCCCTGATTAGGGGGCGGGGCTTCACTGACTGGGGGTCCTATAAAGATAGCAGCCAATCAGGCAGCGGCACAGGAGCTAGCAAACAGAGCTGTAAACAGGGGAGTTTGAGTGGGAGTTCTGTAGGAGGAGAAGGTATTTGTGTGTGTTTGGTTTTGTATTGGTTGTATCTGTATGTGTAGGGGCTTTGTGCTGGGAGAAAAGCTGAGCCCTGATTAGGGGGCGGGGCTTCACTGACTAGGGGTCCTCTAAAGGGAGCAGCCAGTCAGGCAGGGGAACAGACGCTAGCAAACAGAGCTGTAAACAGGGGAGTTTGAGTGGGAGTTCTGTTGGAGGAGAAGGTATTTGTGTGTGTTTGGTTTTGTATTGGTAGCATCTGTATGTGTAGGGGCTTTGTGCTGGGAGAGAAGCTGAGCCCTGATTAGGGGGCGGGGCTTCACTGACTAGGGGTCCTATAAAGGCAGCAGCCAGTCAGGCAGCGACACAGACAGCTGCAGCGGTACAGGCGCTAGCAAACAGAGATGTAAATAGGGGACTTTGGGTGGGAGTTCTGTTGGAGGAGAAGCTATTTGTGTGTGTGTTTGGTTTTGTAATGGTAGTATCTGTATGTGTAGAGCTTGGAGGGGCTTTGTGCTGGGAGCGAAGCTGAGCCCTGATTAGGGGGCGGGGCTTCACTGACTAGGGGTCCTATAAAGGTAGCAGCCAGTCAGGCAGCGGCACAGGAGCTAGCAAACAGAGCTGTAAACAGGGGAGTCTGAGTGGGAGTTCTGTTGGAGGAGGAGGCATTTGTGTGTGTGTTTGGTTTTGTATTGGTAGCATCTGTATGTGTAGGGGCTTTGTGCTGGGAGAGAAGCTGAACCCTGATTAGGGGGCGGGGCTTCACTGACTAGGGGTCCTATAAAGGGAGCAGCCAGTCAGGCGGCGGCACGGACAGCTGCATCGGCACAGGAGCTAGCAAACAGAGCTGTAAACAGGGGAGTTTGAGTGGGAATTCTGTTGGAGGAGAAGTTATTTGTGTGTGTTTGGTTTTGTGTTGGTGGTATCTGTATGTGTAGGGGCTTTGTGCAGAAAGAGAAGCTGAGCCCTGATTAGGGGGCGGGGCTTCACTGACTAGGGGTCCTATAAAGGCAGCAGCCAGTCAGGCAGCGGCACAGACAGCTGCAGTGGCACAGGAGCTAGCACACAGAGCTGTAAACAGGGGAGTTTGAGTGGGAGTTCTGTTTGAGGAGAAGGTATTTCTGTGTGTTTGGTTTTGTATTGGTAGTATCTGTATGTGTAGAGGCTTGGAGGGGATTTGTGCTGGCAGAGAAGCTGAGCCCTGATTAGGGGGCGGGGCTTCCCTGACTAGGGGTCCTATAAAGGTACCAGCCAGTCAGGCGGCGGCACGGACAGCTGCAGAGGCACAGGAGCTAGCAAAGAGAGCTGTAAACAGGGGAGTTTGTGTGGGAGTTCCTTTGGAAGAGAAGGTATTTGTGTGTGTTTGGTTTTGTATTGGTAGTATCTGTATGTGTAGGGTCTTTGTGCTGGGAGAAAAGCTGAGCCCTGATTAGGGGGCGGGGCTTCACTGACTAGGGGTCCTATAAAGGTAGCAGCCAGTCAGGCAGCGGCACAGACAGCTGCAGTGGCACAGGAGCTAGCAAAGAGAGCTGTGAACAGGGGAGTTTGAGTGGGAGTTCTGTTGGAGGAGAAGGTGTTTGTGTGTGTTTGGTTTTGGATTGGTAGTATCTGTATGTGTAGGGTCTTTGTGCTGGGAGAAAAGCTGAGCCCTGATTAGGGGGCGGGGCTTCAGTGACTAGGGGTCCTAGAAAGGTAGCAGCCAGTCAGGCAGCGGCACAGGAGCTAGCAAACAGAGCTGTAAACAGGGGAGTATGAGTGGGAGTTCTGTTGGAGGAGAAGGTGTTTGTGTGTGTTTGGTTTTGTATTGGTAGTATCTGTATGTGTAGAGGCTTTGTGCTGGGAGAGAAGCTGAGCCCTGATAAGGGGGCGGGGCTTCCCTGACTAGGGGTCCTATAAAGCTAGCAGCCAGTCAGGCAGCAGCACAGGAGCTAGCAAACAGAGCTGTAAACAGGGGAGTTTGAGTGGGAGTTCTGTTGGAGGAGAAGGTATTTGTGTGTGTTTGGTTTTGTATTGGTGGTATCTGTATGTGTAGGGGCTTTTTGCTGGGAGAGAAGCTGAGCCCTGATTAGGGTGCAGGGCTTCACTGACCAGGGGTCCCATAAAGGTAGCAGCCAGTCAGGCAGCGGCACAGACAGCTGCAGCGGCACTGGAGCTAGCAAACAGAGCTGTAAACAGGGGAGTTTGAGTGGGAGTTCTGTTGGAGGAGAAGGTATTTGTGTGTGTGTTTGGTTTTGTATTGGTGGTATCTGTATGTGTAGAGGCTTGGAGGGGCTTTGTGCTGGGAGAGAAGCTGAGCCCTGATTATGGGGCGGGGCTTCACTGACGAGGGGTCCTATAAAGGGAGTAGCCACTCTGGCAGTGACACAGACAGCTGCAGCGGTACAGGAGCTAGCAAACAGAGCTGAAAATAGGGGACTTTGAGTGGTAGTTCTGTTGGAGGAGAAGCTATTTGTGTGTGTGTTTGGTTTTGTATTGGTAGTATCTGTATGTGTAGAGGTTTGGAGGGGCTTTGTGCTGGGAGCGAAGCTGAGCCCTGATTAGGGGGCGGGGCTTCACTGACTAGGGGTCCTATAAAGGTAGCAGCCAGTCAGGCAGCGGCACAGGAGCTAGCAAACAGAGCTGTAAACAGGGGAGTCTGAGTGGGAGTTCTGTTGGAGGAGAAGGCATTTGTGTGTGTGTTTGGTTTTGTATTGGTAGCATCTGTATGTGTAGGGGCTTTGTGCTGAGAGAGAAGCTGAGCCCTGATTAGGGGGCGGGGCTTCACTGACTAGGGGTCCTATAAATGCAGCAGCCAGTCAGGCAGCGGCACAGGAGCTAGCAAAGAGAGCTGTAAACAGGGGAGTTTGAGTGGAAGTTCTGTTGGAGGAGAAGGTATTTGTGTGCGTGTTTGGTTTTGTAGTGGTAGTATCTGTATGTGTAGAGGCTTGGGGGTGCTTTGTACTGGGAGAGAAGCTGAGCCCTGATTAGGGGATGGGGCTTGACTGACTACGGGTCCTGTAAAGGTAGCAGCTGGTCAGGCAGCGGCACAGACAGCTAGCAAACAGAGCTGTAAACGGGAGAGTTAGAGTGGGAGTTCTGTTGGAGGAGAAGGTATTTGTGTGTGTTTGGTTTTGTATTGGTAGTATCTGTATGTGTAGGGTCTTTGTGCTGGGAGAGAAGCTGAGCCCTGATTAGGGGGCGGGGCTTCACTGACTAGGGGTCCTAGAAAGGGAGCAGCCAGTCAGGCAGCGGCACAGACAGCTGCCGTGGCACAGGAGCTAGCAAAGAGAGCTGTAAACAGGGGAGTTTGAGTGGGAGTTCTGCTGGAGGAGAAGGTATTTGTGTGTGTGTTTGGTTTTGTATTGGTGGTATCTGTATGTGTAGGGGCTTTGTCCTGGGAGAGAAGCTGAGCCCTGATTAGGGGGCGGGGCTTCCCTGGTTAGGGGTCCTATAAAGGCAGCAGCCAGTCAGGCAGCGGCACAGACAGCTGCCGTGGCACAGGAGCTAGCAAAGAGCTGTAAACAGGGGAGTTGGAGTGGGAGTTCTGTTGGAGGAGAAGGTACTTTTGTGTGTTTGGTTTTGTATTGGTGGTATCTGTATGTGTAGGGGCTTTGTGCTGGGAGAGAAGCTGAGCCCTGATGAGGGGACGGGGCTTCGCTGACGAGGGGTCCTGTAAAGGGAGCAGCCAGTCAGGCAGCGACACAGACAGCTGCAGCGTTACAGGAACTAGCAAACAGAGCTGTAAACAGGGGAGTTTGAGTGGGAGTTCTGTTGGAGGAGAAGGTATTTGTGTGCGTGTTTGGTTTTGTAGTGGTAGTATCTGTATGTGTAGAGGCTTGGAGGGGCTTTGTGCTGGGAGAGAAGCTGAGGCCTGATAAGGGGGCGGGGCTTCACTGACTAGGGGTCCTATAAAAGTAGCAGCCAGTCAGGCAGCGGCACAGCAGCTAGCAAAGAGAGCTGTAAACACGGGAGTTTGAGTGGGAGTTCTGCTGGAGGAGAAGGTATTTGTGTGTGTGTTTGGTTTTGTATTGGTGGTATCTGTATGTGTAGAGGCTTTGTGCTGGGAGAAAAGCTGAGCCCTGATGAGGGGGCGGGGCTTCACTGACTAGGGGTCCTATAAAGGTAGCAGCCAGTCAGGCAGCGGCACAGACAGCTGCAGTGGCACAGGAGCTAGCAAAGAGAGCTGTAAACAGGGGAGTTTGAGTGGGAGTTCTGCTGGAGGAGAAGGTATTTGTGTGTGTGTTTGGTTTTGTATTGGTGGTATCTGTATGTGTAGAGGCTTGGAGTGGCTTTGTGCTGGGAGAGAAGCTGAGCCCTGATTAGGGGGCGGGGCTTCACTGACGAGGGGTCCTATAAAGGTACCAGCCAGTCATGCAGCGGCACAGACAGCTGCAGCGGCTCTGGAGCTAGCAAACAGAGCTGTAAACGGGAGTTTGAGTGGGAGTTCTGTTGGATGAGAAGGTATTTGTGTGTTTGGTTTTGTATTGGTGGTATCTGTATGTGTAGGGGCTTTGTGCTGGGAGAGAAGCTGAGCCCTGATGAGGGGACGGGGCTTCGCTGACTAGGGGTCTTATGATTGTAGCAGCCAGTCAGGCAGCGTCAGAGACAGCTGCAGGGGCACAGGAGCTAGCAAACAGAGCTGTAAACAGGGGAGTTTGAGTGGGAGTTCTGTTGGAGGAGAAGGTATTTGTGTGTGTTTGATTTTGTATTGGTGGTATCTGTATGTGTAGAGGCTTGGAGGGGCTTTGTGCTGGGAGAGAAGCTGAGCCCTGATTAGGGGGCGGGGCTTCACTGACTAGGCGTCCTATAAAGGTAGAAGCCAGTCAGGCAGCGGCACAGCAGCTAGCAAACAGAGCTGTAAACACGGGAGTTTGAGTGGGAGTTCTGTTGGAGGAGAAGGTATATGTATGTGTTCGGTTTTGTATTGGTAGTATCTGTATGTGTAGAGGCTTGGAGGGGCTTTGTGCTGGGAGAAAAGCTGAGCCCTGATTAGGGGGCGGGGCTTCCCTGACTAGGGGTCCTATAAAGGTAGCAGCCAGTCAGGCAGCGGCACAGACAGCTAGCAAAAGAGCTGTAAACGGGAGAGTTAGAGTGGGAGTTCTGTTGGAGGAGAAGGTATCTGTGTGTGTTTGGTTTTGCTTTGGTAGTATCTGTATGTGTAGAGGCTTGTGGGTGCTTTGTACTGGGAGAGAAGCTGAGCCCTGATTAGGGGATGGGGCTTGACTGACTACGAGTCCTGTAAAGGTAGCAGCTGGTCAGGTAGCGGCACAGACAGCTGCAGCGGCACTGGAGCTAGCAAACAGAGCTGTAAACGGGAGTTTGAGGGGGAGTTCTGTTGGAGGAGAAGGTATTTGTGTGTGTTTTGTTTTGCATTGGTAGTATCTGTATGTGTAGAGGCTTGGGGGTGCTTTGTACTGGGAGAGAAGCTGAGCCCTGATTAGGGGATGGGGCTTGACTGACTACGGGTCCTGTAAAGGTAGCAGCTGGTCAGGCAGCGGCACAGACAGCTAGCAAACAGAGCTGTAAACGGGAGAGTTAGAGTGGGAGTTCTGTTGGAGGAGAAGGTATTTGTGTGTGTTTGGTTTTGTATTGGTAGTATCTGTATGTGTAGGGTCTTTGTGCTGGGAGAGAAGCTGAGCCCTGATTAGGGGGCGGGGCTTCACTGACTAGGGGTCCTAGAAAGGGAGCAGCCAGTCAGGCAGCGGCACAGACAGCTGCCGTGGCACAGGAGCTAGCAAAGAGAGCTGTAAACAGGGGAGTTTGAGTGGGAGTTCTGCTGGAGGAGAAGGTATTTGTGTGTGTGTTTGGTTTTGTATTGGTGGTATCTGTATGTGTAGGGGCTTTGTCCTGGGAGAGAAGCTGAGCCCTGATTAGGGGGCGGGGCTTCCCTGGTTAGGGGTCCTATAAAGGCAGCAGCCAGTCAGGCAGCGGCACAGACAGCTGCCGTGGCACAGGAGCTAGCAAAGAGAGCTGTAAACAGGGGAGTTGGAGTGGGAGTTCGGTTGGAGGAGAAGGTACTTTTGTGTGTTTGGTTTTGTATTGGTGGTATCTGTATGTGTAGGGGCTTTGTGCTGGGAGAGAAGCTGAGCCCTGATGAGGGGACGGGGCTTCGCTGACGAGGGGTCCTGTAAAGGGAGCAGCCAGTCAGGCAGCGACACAGACAGCTGCAGCGTTACAGGAACTAGCAAACAGAGCTGTAAACAGGGGAGTTTGAGTGGGAGTTCTGTTGGAGGAGAAGGTATTTGTGTGCGTGTTTGGTTTTGTAGTGGTAGTATCTGTATGTGTAGAGGCTTGGAGGGGCTTTGTGCTGGGAGAGAAGCTGAGGCCTGATAAGGGGGCGGGGCTTCACTGACTAGGGGTCCTATAAAGGTAGCAGCCAGTCAGGCAGCGGCACAGACAGCTGCAGCGGCTCTGGAGCTAGCAAAGAGAGCTGTAAACGGGAGTTTGAGTGGGAGTTCTGTTGGATGAGAAGGTATTTGTGTGTGTTTGGTTTTGTATTGGTGGAATCTGTATGTGTAGGGGCTTTGTGCTGGGAGAGAAGCTGAGCCCTGATTAGGGGGCGGGGCTTCACTGACTAGGCGTCCTATAAAGGTAGAAGCCAGTCAGGCAGCGGCACAGCAGCTAGCAAACAGAGCTGTAAACACGGGAGTTTGAGTGGGAGTTCTGTTGGAGGAGAAGGTATATGTATGTGTTCGGTTTTGTATTGGTAGTATCTGTATGTGTAGAGGCTTGGAGGGGCTTTGTGCTGGGAGAAAAGCTGAGCCCTGATTAGGGGGCGGGGCTTCCCTGACTAGGGGTCCTATAAAGGTAGCAGCCAGTCAGGCAGCGGCACAGACAGCTAGCAAAAGAGCTGTAAACGGGAGAGTTAGAGTGGGAGTTCTGTTGGAGGAGAAGGTATCTGTGTGTGTTTGGTTTTGCTTTGGTAGTATCTGTATGTGTAGAGGCTTGTGGGTGCTTTGTACTGGGAGAGAAGCTGAGCCCTGATTAGGGGATGGGGCTTGACTGACTACGAGTCCTGTAAAGGTAGCAGCTGGTCAGGTAGCGGCACAGACAGCTGCAGCGGCACTGGAGCTAGCAAACAGAGCTGTAAACAGGGGAGTTTGAGTGGGAGTTCTGTTGGAGGAGAAGGTATTTGTGTGTGTGTTTGGTTTTGTATTGGTGGTATCTGTATGTGTAGAGGTTTGGAGGGGCTTTGTGCTGGGAGAGAAGCTGAGCCCTGATTATGGGGCGGGGCTTCACTGACGAGGGGTCCTATAAAGGGAGTAGCCACTCTGGCAGTGACACAGACAGCTGCAGCGGTACAGGAGCTAGCAAACAGAGCTGAAAATAGGGGACTTTGAGTGGTAGTTCTGTTGGAGGAGAAGCTATTTGTGTGTGTGTTTGGTTTTGTATTGGTAGTATCTGTATGTGTAGAGGTTTGGAGGGGCTTTGTGCTGGGAGCGAAGCTGAGCCCTGATTAGGGGGCGGGGCTTCACTGACTAGGGGTCCTATAAATGCAGCAGCCAGTCAGGCAGCGGCACAGACAGCTGCAGTGGCACAGGAGCTAGCAAAGAGAGCTGTAAACAGGGGAGTTTGAGTGGAAGTTCTGTTGGAGGAGAAGGTATTTGTGTGTGTTTGGTTTTGTGTTGGTGGTATCTGTATGTGTAGGGGCTTTTTGCTGGGAGAAAAGCTGAGGCCTGATTAGGGGGCGGGGCTTCCCTGACTAGGGGTCCTATAAAGGGAGCAGCCAGTCAGGCAGCGGCACAGACAGCTGCAGCGGCACTGGAGCTAGCAAACAGAGCTGTAAACAGGGGAGTTTGAGTGGGACTTCTGTTGGAGGAGAAGGTATTTGTGTGTGTGTTTGGTATTGTATTGGCAGTATCTGTATGTTTAGAGGCTTGGAGGGGCTTTGTGCTGGGAGCGAAGCTGAGCCCTGATTAGGGGGCGGGGCTTCACTGACTAGGGGTCCTATAAAGATAGCAGCCAATCAGGCAGCGGCACAGGAGCTAGCATACAGAGCTGTAAACAGGGGAGTTTGAGTGGGAGTTCTGTAGGAGGAGAAGGTATTTGTGTGTGTTTGGTTTTGTATTGGTTGTATCTGTATGTGTAGGGGCTTTGTGCTGGGAGAAAAGCTGAGCCCTGATTAGGGGGCGGGGCTTCACTGACTAGGGGTCCTCTAAAGGGAGCAGCCAGTCAGGCAGGGGAACAGACAGCTGCAGGGGCACAGGAGCTAGCAAACAGAGCTGTAAACAGGGGAGTTTGAGTGGGAGTTCTGTTGGAGGAGAAGCTATTTGTGTGTGTGTTTGGTTTTGTAATGGTAGTATCTGTATGTGTAGAGCTTGGAGGGGCTTTGTGCTGGGAGCGAAGCTGAGCCCTGATTAGGGGGCGGGGCTTCACTGACTAGGGGTCCTATAAAGGTAGCAGCCAGTCAGGCAGCGGCACAGGAGCTAGCAAACAGAGCTGTAAACAGGGGAGTCTGAGTGGGAGTTCTGTTGGAGGAGAAGGTATTTGTGTGTGTGTTTGGTTTTGTATTGGTGGTATCTGTATGTGTAGAGGCTTGGAGGGGCTTGGTGCTGGGAGAGAAGCTGAGCCCTGATTATGGGGCGGGGCTTCACTGACTAGGGGTCCTATAAAGGTAGCAGCCAGTCAGGCAGCGGCACAGGAGCTAGCAAACAGAGCTGTAAACAGGGGAGTCTGAGTGGGAGTTCTGTTGGAGGAGAAGGCATTTGTGTGTGTGTTTGGTTTTGTATTGGTAGCATCTGTATGTGTAGGGGCTTTGTGCTGAGAGAGAAGCTGAGCCCTGATTAGGGGGCGGGGCTTCACTGACTAGGGGTCCTATAAATGCAGCAGCCAGTCAGGCAGCGGCACAGACAGCTGCAGTGGCACAGGAGCTAGCAAAGAGAGCTGTAAACAGGGGAGTTTGAGTGGAAGTTCTGTTGGAGGAGAAGGTATTTGTGTGTGTTTGGTTTTGTGTTGGTGGTATCTGTATGTGTAGGGCCTTTTTGCTGGGAGAGAAGCTGAGGCCTGATTAGGGGGCGGGGCTTCCCTGACTAGGGGTCCTATAAAGGGAGCAGCCAGTCAGGCAGCGGCACAGGCAGCTGCAGCGGCACTGGAGCTAGCAAACAGAGCTGTAAACAGGGGAGTTTGAGTGGGACTTCTGTTGGAGGAGAAGGTATTTGTGTGTGTGTTTGGTATTGTATTGGCAGTATCTGTATGTTTAGAGGCTTGGAGGGGCTTTGTGCTGGGAGCGAAGCTGAGCCCTGATTAGGGGGCGGGGCTTCACTGACTGGGGGTCCTATAAAGATAGCAGCCAATCAGGCAGCGGCACAGGAGCTAGCAAACAGAGCTGTAAACAGGGGAGTTTGAGTGGGAGTTCTGTAGGAGGAGAAGGTATTTGTGTGTGTTTGGTTTTGTATTGGTTGTATCTGTATGTGTAGGGGCTTTGTGCTGGGAGAAAAGCTGAGCCCTGATTAGGGGGCGGGGCTTCACTGACTAGGGGTCCTCTAAAGGGAGCAGCCAGTCAGGCAGGGGAACAGACGCTAGCAAACAGAGCTGTAAACAGGGGAGTTTGAGTGGGAGTTCTGTTGGAGGAGAAGGTATTTGTGTGTGTTTGGTTTTGTATTGGTAGCATCTGTATGTGTAGGGGCTTTGTGCTGGGAGAGAAGCTGAGCCCTGATTAGGGGGCGGGGCTTCACTGACTAGGGGTCCTATAAAGGCAGCAGCCAGTCAGGCAGCGACACAGACAGCTGCAGCGGTACAGGCGCTAGCAAACAGAGATGTAAATAGGGGACTTTGGGTGGGAGTTCTGTTGGAGGAGAAGCTATTTGTGTGTGTGTTTGGTTTTGTAATGGTAGTATCTGTATGTGTAGAGCTTGGAGGGGCTTTGTGCTGGGAGCGAAGCTGAGCCCTGATTAGGGGGCGGGGCTTCACTGACTAGGGGTCCTATAAAGGTAGCAGCCAGTCAGGCAGCGGCACAGGAGCTAGCAAACAGAGCTGTAAACAGGGGAGTCTGAGTGGGAGTTCTGTTGGAGGAGGAGGCATTTGTGTGTGTGTTTGGTTTTGTATTGGTAGCATCTGTATGTGTAGGGGCTTTGTGCTGGGAGAGAAGCTGAACCCTGATTAGGGGGCGGGGCTTCACTGACTAGGGGTCCTATAAAGGGAGCAGCCAGTCAGGCGGCGGCACGGACAGCTGCATCGGCACAGGAGCTAGCAAACAGAGCTGTAAACAGGGGAGTTTGAGTGGGAATTCTGTTGGAGGAGAAGGTATTTCTGTGTGTTTGGTTTTGTATTGGTAGTATCTGTATGTGTAGAGGCTTGGAGGGGATTTGTGCTGGCAGAGAAGCTGAGCCCTGATTAGGGGGCGGGGCTTCCCTGACTAGGGGTCCTATAAAGGTACCAGCCAGTCAGGCGGCGGCACGGACAGCTGCAGAGGCACAGGAGCTAGCAAAGAGAGCTGTAAACAGGGGAGTTTGTGTGGGAGTTCCTTTGGAAGAGAAGGTATTTGTGTGTGTTTGGTTTTGTATTGGTAGTATCTGTATGTGTAGGGTCTTTGTGCTGGGAGAAAAGCTGAGCCCTGATTAGGGGGCGGGGCTTCACTGACTAGGGGTCCTATAAAGGTAGCAGCCAGTCAGGCAGCGGCACAGACAGCTGCAGTGGCACAGGAGCTAGCAAAGAGAGCTGTGAACAGGGGAGTTTGAGTGGGAGTTCTGTTGGAGGAGAAGGTGTTTGTGTGTGTTTGGTTTTGGATTGGTAGTATCTGTATGTGTAGGGTCTTTGTGCTGGGAGAAAAGCTGAGCCCTGATTAGGGGGCGGGGCTTCAGTGACTAGGGGTCCTAGAAAGGTAGCAGCCAGTCAGGCAGCGGCACAGGAGCTAGCAAACAGAGCTGTAAACAGGGGAGTATGAGTGGGAGTTCTGTTGGAGGAGAAGGTGTTTGTGTGTGTTTGGTTTTGTATTGGTAGTATCTGTATGTGTAGAGGCTTTGTGCTGGGAGAGAAGCTGAGCCCTGATAAGGGGGCGGGGCTTCCCTGACTAGGGGTCCTATAAAGCTAGCAGCCAGTCAGGCAGCAGCACAGGAGCTAGCAAACAGAGCTGTAAACAGGGGAGTTTGAGTGGGAGTTCTGTTGGAGGAGAAGGTATTTGTGTGTGTGTTTGGTTTTGTATTGGTGGTATCTGTATGTGTAGAGGCTTGGAGGGGCTTTGTGCTGGGAGAGAAGCTGAGCCCTGATTATGGGGCGGGGCTTCACTGACGAGGGGTCCTATAAAGGGAGTAGCCACTCTGGCAGTGACACAGACAGCTGCAGCGGTACAGGAGCTAGCAAACAGAGCTGAAAATAGGGGACTTTGAGTGGTAGTTCTGTTGGAGGAGAAGCTATTTGTGTGTGTGTTTGGTTTTGTATTGGTAGTATCTGTATGTGTAGAGGTTTGGAGGGGCTTTGTGCTGGGAGCGAAGCTGAGCCCTGATTAGGGGGCGGGGCTTCACTGACTAGGGGTCCTATAAAGGTAGCAGCCAGTCAGGCAGCGGCACAGGAGCTAGCAAACAGAGCTGTAAACAGGGGAGTCTGAGTGGGAGTTCTGTTGGAGGAGAAGGCATTTGTGTGTGTGTTTGGTTTTGTATTGGTAGCATCTGTATGTGTAGGGGCTTTGTGCTGAGAGAGAAGCTGAGCCCTGATTAGGGGGCGGGGCTTCACTGACTAGGGGTCCTATAAATGCAGCAGCCAGTCAGGCAGCGGCACAGACAGCTGCAGTGGCACAGGAGCTAGCAAAGAGAGCTGTAAACAGGGGAGTTTGAGTGGAAGTTCTGTTGGAGGAGAAGGTATTTGTGTGCGTGTTTGGTTTTGTAGTGGTAGTATCTGTATGTGTAGAGGTTTGGAGGGGCTTTGTGCTGGGAGAGAAGCTGAGGCCTGATAAGGGGGCGGGGCTTCACTGACTAGGGGTCCTATAAAGGTAGCAGCCAGTCAGGCAGCGGCACAGGAGCTAGCAAACAGAGCTGTAAACGGGAGTTTGAGGGGGAGTTCTGTTGGAGGAGAAGGTATTTGTGTGTGTTTTGTTTTGCATTGGTAGTATCTGTATGTGTAGAGGCTTGGGGGTGCTTTGTACTGGGAGAGAAGCTGAGCCCTGATTAGGGGATGGGGCTTGACTGACTACGGGTCCTGTAAAGGTAGCAGCTGGTCAGGCAGCGGCACAGACAGCTAGCAAACAGAGCTGTAAACGGGAGAGTTAGAGTGGGAGTTCTGTTGGAGGAGAAGGTATTTGTGTGTGTTTGGTTTTGTATTGGTAGTATCTGTATGTGTAGGGTCTTTGTGCTGGGAGAGAAGCTGAGCCCTGATTAGGGGGCGGGGCTTCACTGACTAGGGGTCCTAGAAAGGGAGCAGCCAGTCAGGCAGCGGCACAGACAGCTGCCGTGGCACAGGAGCTAGCAAAGAGAGCTGTAAACAGGGGAGTTTGAGTGGGAGTTCTGCTGGAGGAGAAGGTATTTGTGTGTGTGTTTGGTTTTGTATTGGTGGTATCTGTATGTGTAGGGGCTTTGTCCTGGGAGAGAAGCTGAGCCCTGATTAGGGGGCGGGGCTTCCCTGGTTAGGGGTCCTATAAAGGCAGCAGCCAGTCAGGCAGCGGCACAGACAGCTGCCGTGGCACAGGAGCTAGCAAAGAGCTGTAAACAGGGGAGTTGGAGTGGGAGTTCTGTTGGAGGAGAAGGTACTTTTGTGTGTTTGGTTTTGTATTGGTGGTATCTGTATGTGTAGGGGCTTTGTGCTGGGAGAGAAGCTGAGCCCTGATGAGGGGACGGGGCTTCGCTGACGAGGGGTCCTGTAAAGGGAGCAGCCAGTCAGGCAGCGACACAGACAGCTGCAGCGTTACAGGAACTAGCAAACAGAGCTGTAAACAGGGGAGTTTGAGTGGGAGTTCTGTTGGAGGAGAAGGTATTTGTGTGCGTGTTTGGTTTTGTAGTGGTAGTATCTGTATGTGTAGAGGCTTGGAGGGGCTTTGTGCTGGGAGAGAAGCTGAGGCCTGATAAGGGGGCGGGGCTTCACTGACTAGGGGTCCTATAAAAGTAGCAGCCAGTCAGGCAGCGGCACAGCAGCTAGCAAAGAGAGCTGTAAACACGGGAGTTTGAGTGGGAGTTCTGCTGGAGGAGAAGGTATTTGTGTGTGTGTTTGGTTTTGTATTGGTGGTATCTGTATGTGTAGAGGCTTTGTGCTGGGAGAAAAGCTGAGCCCTGATGAGGGGGCGGGGCTTCACTGACTAGGGGTCCTATAAAGGTAGCAGCCAGTCAGGCAGCGGCACAGACAGCTGCAGTGGCACAGGAGCTAGCAAAGAGAGCTGTAAACAGGGGAGTTTGAGTGGGAGTTCTGCTGGAGGAGAAGGTATTTGTGTGTGTGTTTGGTTTTGTATTGGTGGTATCTGTATGTGTAGAGGCTTGGAGTGGCTTTGTGCTGGGAGAGAAGCTGAGCCCTGATTAGGGGGCGGGGCTTCACTGACGAGGGGTCCTATAAAGGTACCAGCCAGTCATGCAGCGGCACAGACAGCTGCAGCGGCTCTGGAGCTAGCAAACAGAGCTGTAAACGGGAGTTTGAGTGGGAGTTCTGTTGGATGAGAAGGTATTTGTGTGTGTTTGGTTTTGTATTGGTGGTATCTGTATGTGTAGGGGCTTTGTGCTGGGAGAGAAGCTGAGCCCTGATGAGGGGACGGGGCTTCGCTGACTAGGGGTCTTATGATTGTAGCAGCCAGTCAGGCAGCGTCAGAGACAGCTGCAGGGGCACAGGAGCTAGCAAACAGAGCTGTAAACAGGGGAGTTTGAGTGGGAGTTCTGTTGGAGGAGAAGGTATTTGTGTGTGTTTGATTTTGTATTGGTGGTATCTGTATGTGTAGAGGCTTGGAGGGGCTTTGTGCTGGGAGAGAAGCTGAGCCCTGATTAGGGGGCGGGGCTTCACTGACTAGGCGTCCTATAAAGGTAGAAGCCAGTCAGGCAGCGGCACAGCAGCTAGCAAACAGAGCTGTAAACACGGGAGTTTGAGTGGGAGTTCTGTTGGAGGAGAAGGTATATGTATGTGTTCGGTTTTGTATTGGTAGTATCTGTATGTGTAGAGGCTTGGAGGGGCTTTGTGCTGGGAGAAAAGCTGAGCCCTGATTAGGGGGCGGGGCTTCCCTGACTAGGGGTCCTATAAAGGTAGCAGCCAGTCAGGCAGCGGCACAGACAGCTAGCAAAAGAGCTGTAAACGGGAGAGTTAGAGTGGGAGTTCTGTTGGAGGAGAAGGTATCTGTGTGTGTTTGGTTTTGCTTTGGTAGTATCTGTATGTGTAGAGGCTTGTGGGTGCTTTGTACTGGGAGAGAAGCTGAGCCCTGATTAGGGGATGGGGCTTGACTGACTACGAGTCCTGTAAAGGTAGCAGCTGGTCAGGTAGCGGCACAGACAGCTGCAGCGGCACTGGAGCTAGCAAACAGAGCTGTAAACAGGGGAGTTTGAGTGGGAGTTCTGTTGGAGGAGAAGGTATTTGTGTGTGTGTTTGGTTTTGTATTGGTGGTATCTGTATGTGTAGAGGTTTGGAGGGGCTTTGTGCTGGGAGAGAAGCTGAGCCCTGATTATGGGGCGGGGCTTCACTGACGAGGGGTCCTATAAAGGGAGTAGCCACTCTGGCAGTGACACAGACAGCTGCAGCGGTACAGGAGCTAGCAAACAGAGCTGAAAATAGGGGACTTTGAGTGGTAGTTCTGTTGGAGGAGAAGCTATTTGTGTGTGTGTTTGGTTTTGTATTGGTAGTATCTGTATGTGTAGAGGTTTGGAGGGGCTTTGTGCTGGGAGCGAAGCTGAGCCCTGATTAGGGGGCGGGGCTTCACTGACTAGGGGTCCTATAAATGCAGCAGCCAGTCAGGCAGCGGCACAGACAGCTGCAGTGGCACAGGAGCTAGCAAAGAGAGCTGTAAACAGGGGAGTTTGAGTGGAAGTTCTGTTGGAGGAGAAGGTATTTGTGTGTGTTTGGTTTTGTGTTGGTGGTATCTGTATGTGTAGGGGCTTTTTGCTGGGAGAAAAGCTGAGGCCTGATTAGGGGGCGGGGCTTCCCTGACTAGGGGTCCTATAAAGGGAGCAGCCAGTCAGGCAGCGGCACAGACAGCTGCAGCGGCACTGGAGCTAGCAAACAGAGCTGTAAACAGGGGAGTTTGAGTGGGACTTCTGTTGGAGGAGAAGGTATTTGTGTGTGTGTTTGGTATTGTATTGGCAGTATCTGTATGTTTAGAGGCTTGGAGGGGCTTTGTGCTGGGAGCGAAGCTGAGCCCTGATTAGGGGGCGGGGCTTCACTGACTAGGGGTCCTATAAAGATAGCAGCCAATCAGGCAGCGGCACAGGAGCTAGCAAACAGAGCTGTAAACAGGGGAGTTTGAGTGGGAGTTCTGTAGGAGGAGAAGGTATTTGTGTGTGTTTGGTTTTGTATTGGTTGTATCTGTATGTGTAGGGGCTTTGTGCTGGGAGAAAAGCTGAGCCCTGATTAGGGGGCGGGGCTTCACTGACTAGGGGTCCTCTAAAGGGAGCAGCCAGTCAGGCAGGGGAACAGACAGCTGCAGGGGCACAGGAGCTAGCAAACAGAGCTGTAAACAGGGGAGTTTGAGTGGGAGTTCTGTTGGAGGAGAAGGTATTTGTGTGTGTTTGGTTTTGTATTGGTAGCATCTGTATGTGTAGGGGCTTTGTGCTGAGAGAGAAGCTGAGCCCTGATTAGGGGGCGGGGCTTCACTGACTAGGGGTCCTATAAAGGCAGCAGCCAGTCAGGCAGCGACACAGACAGCTGCAGCGGTACAGGAGCTAGCAAACAGAGATGTAAATAGGGGACTTTGGGTGGGAGTTCTGTTGGAGGAGAAGCTATTTGTGTGTGTGTTTGGTTTTGTAATGGTAGTATCTGTATGTGTAGAGCTTGGAGGGGCTTTGTGCTGGGAGCGAAGCTGAGCCCTGATTAGGGGGCGGGGCTTCACTGACTAGGGGTCCTATAAAGGTAGCAGCCAGTCAGGCAGCGGCACAGGAGCTAGCAAACAGAGCTGTAAACAGGGGAGTCTGAGTGGGAGTTCTGTTGGAGGAGAAGGTATTTGTGTGTGTGTTTGGTTTTGTATTGGTGGTATCTGTATGTGTAGAGGCTTGGAGGGGCTTGGTGCTGGGAGAGAAGCTGAGCCCTGATTATGGGGCGGGGCTTCACTGACGAGGGGTCCTATAAAGGGAGCAGCCACTCAGGCAGTGACACAGACAGCTGCAGCGGTACAGGAGCTAGCAAACAGAGCTGAAAATAGGGGACTTAGAGTGGTAGTTCTGTTGGAGGAGAAGCTATTTGTGTGTGTGTTTGGTTTTGTATTGGTAGTATCTGTATGTGTAGAGGCTTGGAGGGGCTTTGTGCTGGGAGCGAAGCTGAGCCCTGATTAGGGGGCGGGGCTTCACTGACTAGGGTTCCTATAAAGGTAGCAGCCAGTCAGGCAGCGGCACAGGAGCTAGCAAACAGAGCTGTAAACAGGGGAGTCTGAGTGGGAGTTCTGTTGGAGGAGAAGGCATTTGTGTGTGTGTTTGGTTTTGTATTGGTAGCATCTGTATGTGTAGGGGCTTTGTGCTGAGAGAGAAGCTGAGCCCTGATTAGGGGGCGGGGCTTCACTGACTAGGGGTCCTATAAATGCAGCAGCCAGTCAGGCAGCGGCACAGACAGCTGCAGTGGCACAGGAGCTAGCAAAGAGAGCTGTAAACAGGGGAGTTTGAGTGGAAGTTCTGTTGGAGGAGAAGGTATTTGTGTGTGTTTGGTTTTGTGTTGGTGGTATCTGTATGTGTAGGGGCTTTTTGCTGGGAGAGAAGCTGAGGCCTGATTAGGGGGCGGGGCTTCCCTGACTAGGGGTCCTATAAAGGGAGCAGCCAGTCAGGCAGCGGCACAGACAGCTGCAGCGGCACTGGAGCTAGCAAACAGAGCTGTAAACAGGGGAGTTTGAGTGGGACTTCTGTTGGAGGAGAAGGTATTTGTGTGTGTGTTTGGTATTGTATTGGCAGTATCTGTATGTTTAGAGGCTTGGAGGGGCTTTGTGCTGGGAGTGAAGCTGAGCCCTGATTAGGGGGCGGGGCTTCACTGACTAGGGGTCCTATAAAGGTAGCAGCCAGTCAGGCAGCGGCACAGGAGCTAGCAAACAGAGCTGTAAACAGGGGAGTCTGAGTGGGAGTTCTGTTGGAGGAGGAGGCATTTGTGTGTGTGTTTGGTTTTGTATTGGTAGCATCTGTATGTGTAGGGGCTTTGTGCTGGGAGAGAAGCTGAACCCTGATTAGGGGGCGGGGCTTCACTGACTAGGGGTCCTATAAAGGGAGCAGCCAGTCAGGCGGCGGCACGGACAGCTGCATCGGCACAGGAGCTAGCAAACAGAGCTGTAAACAGGGGAGTTTGAGTGGGAATTCTGTTGGAGGAGAAGTTATTTGTGTGTGTTTGGTTTTGTGTTGGTGGTATCTGTATGTGTAGGGGCTTTGTGCAGAAAGAGAAGCTGAGCCCTGATTAGGGGGCGGGGCTTCACTGACTAGGGGTCCTATAAAGGCAGCAGCCAGTCAGGCAGCGGCACAGACAGCTGCAGTGGCACAGGAGCTAGCACACAGAGCTGTAAACAGGGGAGTTTGAGTGGGAGTTCTGTTTGAGGAGAAGGTATTTCTGTGTGTTTGGTTTTGTATTGGTAGTATCTGTATGTGTAGAGGCTTGGAGGGGATTTGTGCTGGCAGAGAAGCTGAGCCCTGATTAGGGGGCGGGGCTTCCCTGACTAGGGGTCCTATAAAGGTACCAGCCAGTCAGGCGGCGGCACGGACAGCTGCAGAGGCACAGGAGCTAGCAAAGAGAGCTGTAAACAGGGGAGTTTGTGTGGGAGTTCCTTTGGAAGAGAAGGTATTTGTGTGTGTTTGGTTTTGTATTGGTAGTATCTGTATGTGTAGGGTCTTTGTGCTGGGAGAAAAGCTGAGCCCTGATTAGGGGGCGGGGCTTCACTGACTAGGGGTCCTATAAAGGTAGCAGCCAGTCAGGCAGCGGCACAGACAGCTGCAGTGGCACAGGAGCTAGCAAAGAGAGCTGTAAACAGGGGAGTTTGAGTGGGAGTTCTCTTGGAGGAGAAGGTATTTGTGTGTGTGTTTGGTTTTTTTTGGTAGTATCTGTATGTGTAGAGGCTTGGAGGGGCTTTGTGCTGGGAGCGAAGCTGAGCCCTGATTAGGGGGCGGGGCTTCACTGACTAGGGGTCCTATAAAGGTACCAGCCAGTCAGGCGGCGGCACGGACAGCTGCAGAGGCACAGGAGCTAGCAAAGAGAGCTGTAAACAGGGGAGTTTGTGTGGGAGTTCCTTTGGAAGAGAAGGTATTTGTGTGTGTTTGGTTTTGTATTGGTAGTATCTGTATGTGTAGGGTCTTTGTGCTGGGAGAAAAGCTGAGCCCTGATTAGGGGGCGGGGCTTCACTGACTAGGGGTCCTATAAAGGTAGCAGCCAGTCAGGCAGCGGCACAGACAGCTGCAGTGGCACAGGAGCTAGCAAACAGAGCTGTGAACAGGGGAGTTTGAGTGGGAGTTCTGTTGGAGGAGAAGGTGTTTGTGTGTGTTTGGTTTTGGATTGGTAGTATCTGTATGTGTAGGGTCTTTGTGCTGGGAGAGAAGCTGAGCCCTGATAAGGGGGCGGGGCTTCCCTGACTAGGGGTCCTATAAAGCTAGCAGCCAGTCAGGCAGCAGCACAGGAGCTAGCAAACAGAGCTGTAAACAGGGGAGTTTGAGTGGGAGTTCTGTTGGAGGAGAAGGTATTTGTGTGTGTTTGGTTTTGTATTGGTGGTATCTGTATGTGTAGGGGCTTTTTGCTGGGAGAGAAGCTGAGCCCTGATTAGGGTGCAGGGCTTCACTGACCAGGGGTCCCATAAAGGTAGCAGCCAGTCAGGCAGCGGCACAGACAGCTGCAGCGGCACTGGAGCTAGCAAACAGAGCTGTAAACAGGGGAGTTTGAGTGGGAGTTCTGTTGGAGGAGAAGGTATTTGTGTGTGTGTTTGGTTTTGTATTGGTGGTATCTGTATGTGTAGAGGCTTGGAGGGGCTTTGTGCTGGGAGAGAAGCTGAGCCCTGATTATGGGGCGGGGCTTCACTGACGAGGGGTCCTATAAAGGGAGTAGCCACTCTGGCAGTGACACAGACAGCTGCAGCGGTACAGGAGCTAGCAAACAGAGCTGAAAATAGGGGACTTTGAGTGGTAGTTCTGTTGGAGGAGAAGCTATTTGTGTGTGTGTTTGGTTTTGTATTGGTAGTATCTGTATGTGTAGAGGTTTGGAGGGGCTTTGTGCTGGGAGCGAAGCTGAGCCCTGATTAGGGGGCGGGGCTTCACTGACTAGGGGTCCTATAAAGGTAGCAGCCAGTCAGGCAGCGGCACAGGAGCTAGCAAACAGAGCTGTAAACAGGGGAGTCTGAGTGGGAGTTCTGTTGGAGGAGGAGGCATTTGTGTGTGTGTTTGGTTTTGTATTGGTAGCATCTGTATGTGTAGGGGCTTTGTGCTGGGAGAGAAGCTGAACCCTGATTAGGGGGCGGGGCTTCACTGACTAGGGGTCCTATAAAGGGAGCAGCCAGTCAGGCGGCGGCACGGACAGCTGCATCGGCACAGGAGCTAGCAAACAGAGCTGTAAACAGGGGAGTTTGAGTGGGAATTCTGTTGGAGGAGAAGTTATTTGTGTGTGTTTGGTTTTGTGTTGGTGGTATCTGTATGTGTAGGGGCTTTGTGCAGAAAGAGAAGCTGAGCCCTGATTAGGGGGCGGGGCTTCACTGACTAGGGGTCCTATAAAGGCAGCAGCCAGTCAGGCAGCGGCACAGACAGCTGCAGTGGCACAGGAGCTAGCACACAGAGCTGTAAACAGGGGAGTTTGAGTGGGAGTTCTGTTTGAGGAGAAGGTATTTCTGTGTGTTTGGTTTTGTATTGGTAGTATCTGTATGTGTAGAGGCTTGGAGGGGATTTGTGCTGGCAGAGAAGCTGAGCCCTGATTAGGGGGCGGGGCTTCCCTGACTAGGGGTCCTATAAAGGTACCAGCCAGTCAGGCGGCGGCACGGACAGCTGCAGAGGCACAGGAGCTAGCAAAGAGAGCTGTAAACAGGGGAGTTTGTGTGGCAGTTCCTTTGGAAGAGAAGGTATTTGTGTGTGTTTGGTTTTGTATTGGTAGTATCTGTATGTGTAGGGTCTTTGTGCTGGGAGAAAAGCTGAGCCCTGATTAGGGGGCGGGGCTTCACTGACTAGGGGTCCTATAAAGGTAGCAGCCAGTCAGGCAGCGGCACAGACAGCTGCAGTGGCACAGGAGCTAGCAAAGAGAGCTGTGAACAGGGGAGTTTGAGTGGGAGTTCTGTTGGAGGAGAAGGTGTTTGTGTGTGTTTGGTTTTGGATTGGTAGTATCTGTATGTGTAGGGTCTTTGTGCTGGGAGAAAAGCTGAGCCCTGATTAGGGGGCGGGGCTTCAGTGACTAGGGGTCCTAGAAAGGTAGCAGCCAGTCAGGCAGCGGCACAGGAGCTAGCAAACAGAGCTGTAAACAGGGGAGTATGAGTGGGAGTTCTGTTGGAGGAGAAGGTGTTTGTGTGTGTTTGGTTTTGTATTGGTAGTATCTGTATGTGTAGAGGCTTTGTGCTGGGAGAGAAGCTGAGCCCTGATAAGGGGGCGGGGCTTCCCTGACTAGGGGTCCTATAAAGCTAGCAGCCAGTCAGGCAGCAGCACAGGAGCTAGCAAACAGAGCTGTAAACAGGGGAGTTTGAGTGGGAGTTCTGTTGGAGGAGAAGGTATTTGTGTGTGTTTGGTTTTGTATTGGTGGTATCTGTATGTGTAGGGGCTTTTTGCTGGGAGAGAAGCTGAGCCCTGATTAGGGTGCAGGGCTTCACTGACCAGGGGTCCCATAAAGGTAGCAGCCAGTCAGGCAGCGGCACAGACAGCTGCAGCGGCACTGGAGCTAGCAAACAGAGCTGTAAACAGGGGAGTTTGAGTGGGAGTTCTGTTGGAGGAGAAGGTATTTGTGTGTGTGTTTGGTTTTGTATTGGTGGTATCTGTATGTGTAGAGGCTTGGAGGGGCTTTGTGCTGGGAGAGAAGCTGAGCCCTGATTATGGGGCGGGGCTTCACTGACGAGGGGTCCTATAAAGGGAGTAGCCACTCTGGCAGTGACACAGACAGCTGCAGCGGTACAGGAGCTAGCAAACAGAGCTGAAAATAGGGGACTTTGAGTGGTAGTTCTGTTGGAGGAGAAGCTATTTGTGTGTGTGTTTGGTTTTGTATTGGTAGTATCTGTATGTGTAGAGGTTTGGAGGGGCTTTGTGCTGGGAGCGAAGCTGAGCCCTGATTAGGGGGCGGGGCTTCACTGACTAGGGGTCCTATAAAGGTAGCAGCCAGTCAGGCAGCGGCACAGGAGCTAGCAAACAGAGCTGTAAACAGGGGAGTCTGAGTGGGAGTTCTGTTGGAGGAGAAGGCATTTGTGTGTGTGTTTGGTTTTGTATTGGTAGCATCTGTATGTGTAGGGGCTTTGTGCTGAGAGAGAAGCTGAGCCCTGATTAGGGGGCGGGGCTTCACTGACTAGGGGTCCTATAAATGCAGCAGCCAGTCAGGCAGCGGCACAGACAGCTGCAGTGGCACAGGAGCTAGCAAAGAGAGCTGTAAACAGGGGAGTTTGAGTGGAAGTTCTGTTGGAGGAGAAGGTATTTGTGTGCGTGTTTGGTTTTGTAGTGGTAGTATCTGTATGTGTAGAGGTTTGGAGGGGCTTTGTGCTGGGAGAGAAGCTGAGGCCTGATAAGGGGGCGGGGCTTCACTGACTAGGGGTCCTATAAAGGTAGCAGCCAGTCAGGCAGCGGCACAGGAGCTAGCAAACAGAGCTGTAAACGGGAGTTTGAGGGGGAGTTCTGTTGGAGGAGAAGGTATTTGTGTGTGTTTTGTTTTGCATTGGTAGTATCTGTATGTGTAGAGGCTTGGGGGTGCTTTGTACTGGGAGAGAAGCTGAGCCCTGATTAGGGGATGGGGCTTGACTGACTACGGGTCCTGTAAAGGTAGCAGCTGGTCAGGCAGCGGCACAGACAGCTAGCAAACAGAGCTGTAAACGGGAGAGTTAGAGTGGGAGTTCTGTTGGAGGAGAAGGTATTTGTGTGTGTTTGGTTTTGTATTGGTAGTATCTGTATGTGTAGGGTCTTTGTGCTGGGAGAGAAGCTGAGCCCTGATTAGGGGGCGGGGCTTCACTGACTAGGGGTCCTAGAAAGGGAGCAGCCAGTCAGGCAGCGGCACAGACAGCTGCCGTGGCACAGGAGCTAGCAAAGAGAGCTGTAAACAGGGGAGTTTGAGTGGGAGTTCTGCTGGAGGAGAAGGTATTTGTGTGTGTGTTTGGTTTTGTATTGGTGGTATCTGTATGTGTAGGGGCTTTGTCCTGGGAGAGAAGCTGAGCCCTGATTAGGGGGCGGGGCTTCCCTGGTTAGGGGTCCTATAAAGGCAGCAGCCAGTCAGGCAGCGGCACAGACAGCTGCCGTGGCACAGGAGCTAGCAAAGAGAGCTGTAAACAGGGGAGTTGGAGTGGGAGTTCTGTTGGAGGAGAAGGTACTTTTGTGTGTTTGGTTTTGTATTGGTGGTATCTGTATGTGTAGGGGCTTTGTGCTGGGAGAGAAGCTGAGCCCTGATGAGGGGACGGGGCTTCGCTGACGAGGGGTCCTGTAAAGGGAGCAGCCAGTCAGGCAGCGACACAGACAGCTGCAGCGTTACAGGAACTAGCAAACAGAGCTGTAAACAGGGGAGTTTGAGTGGGAGTTCTGTTGGAGGAGAAGGTATTTGTGTGCGTGTTTGGTTTTGTAGTGGTAGTATCTGTATGTGTAGAGGCTTGGAGGGGCTTTGTGCTGGGAGAGAAGCTGAGGCCTGATAAGGGGGCGGGGCTTCACTGACTAGGGGTCCTATAAAAGTAGCAGCCAGTCAGGCAGCGGCACAGCAGCTAGCAAAGAGAGCTGTAAACACGGGAGTTTGAGTGGGAGTTCTGCTGGAGGAGAAGGTATTTGTGTGTGTGTTTGGTTTTGTATTGGTGGTATCTGTATGTGTAGAGGCTTTGTGCTGGGAGAAAAGCTGAGCCCTGATGAGGGGGCGGGGCTTCACTGACTAGGGGTCCTATAAAGGTAGCAGCCAGTCAGGCAGCGGCACAGACAGCTGCAGTGGCACAGGAGCTAGCAAAGAGAGCTGTAAACAGGGGAGTTTGAGTGGGAGTTCTGCTGGAGGAGAAGGTATTTGTGTGTGTGTTTGGTTTTGTATTGGTGGTATCTGTATGTGTAGAGGCTTGGAGTGGCTTTGTGCTGGGAGAGAAGCTGAGCCCTGATTAGGGGGCGGGGCTTCACTGACGAGGGGTCCTATAAAGGTACCAGCCAGTCATGCAGCGGCACAGACAGCTGCAGCGGCTCTGGAGCTAGCAAACAGAGCTGTAAACGGGAGTTTGAGTGGGAGTTCTGTTGGATGAGAAGGTATTTGTGTGTGTTTGGTTTTGTATTGGTGGTATCTGTATGTGTAGGGGCTTTGTGCTGGGAGAGAAGCTGAGCCCTGATGAGGGGACGGGGCTTCGCTGACTAGGGGTCTTATGATTGTAGCAGCCAGTCAGGCAGCGTCAGAGACAGCTGCAGGGGCACAGGAGCTAGCAAACAGAGCTGTAAACAGGGGAGTTTGAGTGGGAGTTCTGTTGGAGGAGAAGGTATTTGTGTGTGTTTGATTTTGTATTGGTGGTATCTGTATGTGTAGAGGCTTGGAGGGGCTTTGTGCTGGGAGAGAAACTGAGCCCTGATTAGGGGGCGGGGCTTCACTGACTAGGCGTCCTATAAAGGTAGAAGCCAGTCAGGCAGCGGCACAGCAGCTAGCAAACAGAGCTGTAAACACGGGAGTTTGAGTGGGAGTTCTGTTGGAGGAGAAGGTATATGTATGTGTTCGGTTTTGTATTGGTAGTATCTGTATGTGTAGAGGCTTGGAGGGGCTTTGTGCTGGGAGAAAAGCTGAGCCCTGATTAGGGGGCGGGGCTTCCCTGACTAGGGGTCCTATAAAGGTAGCAGCCAGTCAGGCAGCGGCACAGACAGCTAGCAAAAGAGCTGTAAACGGGAGAGTTAGAGTGGGAGTTCTGTTGGAGGAGAAGGTATCTGTGTGTGTTTGGTTTTGCTTTGGTAGTATCTGTATGTGTAGAGGCTTGTGGGTGCTTTGTACTGGGAGATAAGCTGAGCCCTGATTAGGGGATGGGGCTTGACTGACTACGAGTCCTGTAAAGGTAGCAGCTGGTCAGGTAGCGGCACAGACAGCTGCAGCGGCACTGGAGCTAGCAAACAGAGCTGTAAACAGGGGAGTCTGAGTGGGAGTTCTGCTGGAGGAGAAGGTATTTGTGTGTGTGTTTGGTTTTGTATTGGTGGTATCTGTATGTGTAGAGGTTTGGAGGGGCTTTGTGCTGGGAGAGAAGCTGAGCCCTGATTATGGGGCGGGGCTTCACTGACGAGGGGTCCTATAAAGGGAGTAGCCACTCTGGCAGTGACACAGACAGCTGCAGCGGTACAGGAGCTAGCAAACAGAGCTGAAAATAGGGGACTTTGAGTGGTAGTTCTGTTGGAGGAGAAGCTATTTGTGTGTGTGTTTGGTTTTGTATTGGTAGTATCTGTATGTGTAGAGGTTTGGAGGGGCTTTGTGCTGGGAGCGAAGCTGAGCCCTGATTAGGGGGCGGGGCTTCACTGACTAGGGGTCCTATAAATGCAGCAGCCAGTCAGGCAGCGGCACAGACAGCTGCAGTGGCACAGGAGCTAGCAAAGAGAGCTGTAAACAGGGGAGTTTGAGTGGAAGTTCTGTTGGAGGAGAAGGTATTTGTGTGTGTTTGGTTTTGTGTTGGTGGTATCTGTATGTGTAGGGGCTTTTTGCTGGGAGAAAAGCTGAGGCCTGATTAGGGGGCGGGGCTTCCCTGACTAGGGGTCCTATAAAGGGAGCAGCCAGTCAGGCAGCGGCACAGACAGCTGCAGCGGCACTGGAGCTAGCAAACAGAGCTGTAAACAGGGGAGTTTGAGTGGGACTTCTGTTGGAGGAGAAGGTATTTGTGTGTGTGTTTGGTATTGTATTGGCAGTATCTGTATGTTTAGAGGCTTGGAGGGGCTTTGTGCTGGGAGCGAAGCTGAGCCCTGATTAGGGGGCGGGGCTTCACTGACTAGGGGTCCTATAAAGATAGCAGCCAATCAGGCAGCGGCACAGGAGCTAGCAAACAGAGCTGTAAACAGGGGAGTTTGAGTGGGAGTTCTGTAGGAGGAGAAGGTATTTGTGTGTGTTTGGTTTTGTATTGGTTGTATCTGTATGTGTAGGGGCTTTGTGCTGGGAGAAAAGCTGAGCCCTGATTAGGGGGCGGGGCTTCACTGACTAGGGGTCCTCTAAAGGGAGCAGCCAGTCAGGCAGGGGAACAGACAGCTGCAGGGGCACAGGAGCTAGCAAACAGAGCTGTAAACAGGGGAGTTTGAGTGGGAGTTCTGTTGGAGGAGAAGGTATTTGTGTGTGTTTGGTTTTGTATTGGTAGCATCTGTATGTGTAGGGGCTTTGTGCTGAGAGAGAAGCTGAGCCCTGATTAGGGGGCGGGGCTTCACTGACTAGGGGTCCTATAAAGGCAGCAGCCAGTCAGGCAGCGACACAGACAGCTGCAGCGGTACAGGAGCTAGCAAACAGAGATGTAAATAGGGGACTTTGGGTGGGAGTTCTGTTGGAGGAGAAGCTATTTGTGTGTGTGTTTGGTTTTGTAATGGTAGTATCTGTATGTGTAGAGCTTGGAGGGGCTTTGTGCTGGGAGCGAAGCTGAGCCCTGATTAGGGGGCGGGGCTTCACTGACTAGGGGTCCTATAAAGGTAGCAGCCAGTCAGGCAGCGGCACAGGAGCTAGCAAACAGAGCTGTAAACAGGGGAGTCTGAGTGGGAGTTCTGTTGGAGGAGAAGGTATTTGTGTGTGTGTTTGGTTTTGTATTGGTGGTATCTGTATGTGTAGAGGCTTGGAGGGGCTTGGTGCTGGGAGAGAAGCTGAGCCCTGATTATGGGGCGGGGCTTCACTGACGAGGGGTCCTATAAAGGGAGCAGCCACTCAGGCAGTGACACAGACAGCTGCAGCGGTACAGGAGCTAGCAAACAGAGCTGAAAATAGGGGACTTAGAGTGGTAGTTCTGTTGGAGGAGAAGCTATTTGTGTGTGTGTTTGGTTTTGTATTGGTAGTATCTGTATGTGTAGAGGCTTGGAGGGGCTTTGTGCTGGGAGCGAAGCTGAGCCCTGATTAGGGGGCGGGGCTTCACTGACTAGGGGTCCTATAAAGGTAGCAGCCAGTCAGGCAGCGGCACAGGAGCTAGCAAACAGAGCTGTAAACAGGGGAGTCTGAGTGGGAGTTCTGTTGGAGGAGAAGGCATTTGTGTGTGTGTTTGGTTTTGTATTGGTAGCATCTGTATGTGTAGGGGCTTTGTGCTGAGAGAGAAGCTGAGCCCTGATTAGGGGGCGGGGCTTCACTGACTAGGGGTCCTATAAATGCAGCAGCCAGTCAGGCAGCGGCACAGACAGCTGCAGTGGCACAGGAGCTAGCAAAGAGAGCTGTAAACAGGGGAGTTTGAGTGGAAGTTCTGTTGGAGGAGAAGGTATTTGTGTGTGTTTGGTTTTGTGTTGGTGGTATCTGTATGTGTAGGGGCTTTTTGCTGGGAGAGAAGCTGAGGCCTGATTAGGGGGCGGGGCTTCCCTGACTAGGGGTCCTATAAAGGGAGCAGCCAGTCAGGCAGCGGCACAGACAGCTGCAGCGGCACTGGAGCTAGCAAACAGAGCTGTAAACAGGGGAGTTTGAGTGGGACTTCTGTTGGAGGAGAAGGTATTTGTGTGTGTGTTTGGTATTGTATTGGCAGTATCTGTATGTTTAGAGGCTTGGAGGGGCTTTGTGCTGGGAGTGAAGCTGAGCCCTGATTAGGGGGCGGGGCTTCACTGACTAGGGGTCCTATAAAGGTAGCAGCCAGTCAGGCAGCGGCACAGGAGCTAGCAAACAGAGCTGTAAACAGGGGAGTCTGAGTGGGAGTTCTGTTGGAGGAGGAGGCATTTGTGTGTGTGTTTGGTTTTGTATTGGTAGCATCTGTATGTGTAGGGGCTTTGTGCTGGGAGAGAAGCTGAACCCTGATTAGGGGGCGGGGCTTCACTGACTAGGGGTCCTATAAAGGGAGCAGCCAGTCAGGCGGCGGCACGGACAGCTGCATCGGCACAGGAGCTAGCAAACAGAGCTGTAAACAGGGGAGTTTGAGTGGGAATTCTGTTGGAGGAGAAGTTATTTGTGTGTGTTTGGTTTTGTGTTGGTGGTATCTGTATGTGTAGGGGCTTTGTGCAGAAAGAGAAGCTGAGCCCTGATTAGGGGGCGGGGCTTCACTGACTAGGGGTCCTATAAAGGCAGCAGCCAGTCAGGCAGCGGCACAGACAGCTGCAGTGGCACAGGAGCTAGCACACAGAGCTGTAAACAGGGGAGTTTGAGTGGGAGTTCTGTTTGAGGAGAAGGTATTTCTGTGTGTTTGGTTTTGTATTGGTAGTATCTGTATGTGTAGAGGCTTGGAGGGGATTTGTGCTGGCAGAGAAGCTGAGCCCTGATTAGGGGGCGGGGCTTCCCTGACTAGGGGTCCTATAAAGGTACCAGCCAGTCAGGCGGCGGCACGGACAGCTGCAGAGGCACAGGAGCTAGCAAAGAGAGCTGTAAACAGGGGAGTTTGTGTGGGAGTTCCTTTGGAAGAGAAGGTATTTGTGTGTGTTTGGTTTTGTATTGGTAGTATCTGTATGTGTAGGGTCTTTGTGCTGGGAGAAAAGCTGAGCCCTGATTAGGGGGCGGGGCTTCACTGACTAGGGGTCCTATAAAGGTAGCAGCCAGTCAGGCAGCGGCACAGACAGCTGCAGTGGCACAGGAGCTAGCAAAGAGAGCTGTAAACAGGGGAGTTTGAGTGGGAGTTCTCTTGGAGGAGAAGGTATTTGTGTGTGTGTTTGGTTTTTTTGGTAGTATCTGTATGTGTAGAGGCTTGGAGGGGCTTTGTGCTGGGAGCGAAGCTGAGCCCTGATTAGGGGGCGGGGCTTCACTGACTAGGGGTCCTATAAAGGTACCAGCCAGTCAGGCGGCGGCACGGACAGCTGCAGAGGCACAGGAGCTAGCAAAGAGAGCTGTAAACAGGGGAGTTTGTGTGGGAGTTCCTTTGGAAGAGAAGGTATTTGTGTGTGTTTGGTTTTGTATTGGTAGTATCTGTATGTGTAGGGTCTTTGTGCTGGGAGAAAAGCTGAGCCCTGATTAGGGGGCGGGGCTTCACTGACTAGGGGTCCTATAAAGGTAGCAGCCAGTCAGGCAGCGGCACAGACAGCTGCAGTGGCACAGGAGCTAGCAAACAGAGCTGTGAACAGGGGAGTTTGAGTGGGAGTTCTGTTGGAGGAGAAGGTGTTTGTGTGTGTTTGGTTTTGGATTGGTAGTATCTGTATGTGTAGGGTCTTTGTGCTGGGAGAGAAGCTGAGCCCTGATAAGGGGGCGGGGCTTCCCTGACTAGGGGTCCTATAAAGCTAGCAGCCAGTCAGGCAGCAGCACAGGAGCTAGCAAACAGAGCTGTAAACAGGGGAGTTTGAGTGGGAGTTCTGTTGGAGGAGAAGGTATTTGTGTGTGTTTGGTTTTGTATTGGTGGTATCTGTATGTGTAGGGGCTTTTTGCTGGGAGAGAAGCTGAGCCCTGATTAGGGTGCAGGGCTTCACTGACCAGGGGTCCCATAAAGGTAGCAGCCAGTCAGGCAGCGGCACAGACAGCTGCAGCGGCACTGGAGCTAGCAAACAGAGCTGTAAACAGGGGAGTTTGAGTGGGAGTTCTGTTGGAGGAGAAGGTATTTGTGTGTGTGTTTGGTTTTGTATTGGTGGTATCTGTATGTGTAGAGGCTTGGAGGGGCTTTGTGCTGGGAGAGAAGCTGAGCCCTGATTATGGGGCGGGGCTTCACTGACGAGGGGTCCTATAAAGGGAGTAGCCACTCTGGCAGTGACACAGACAGCTGCAGCGGTACAGGAGCTAGCAAACAGAGCTGAAAATAGGGGACTTTGAGTGGTAGTTCTGTTGGAGGAGAAGCTATTTGTGTGTGTGTTTGGTTTTGTATTGGTAGTATCTGTATGTGTAGAGGTTTGGAGGGGCTTTGTGCTGGGAGCGAAGCTGAGCCCTGATTAGGGGGCGGGGCTTCACTGACTAGGGGTCCTATAAAGGTAGCAGCCAGTCAGGCAGCGGCACAGGAGCTAGCAAACAGAGCTGTAAACAGGGGAGTCTGAGTGGGAGTTCTGTTGGAGGAGGAGGCATTTGTGTGTGTGTTTGGTTTTGTATTGGTAGCATCTGTATGTGTAGGGGCTTTGTGCTGGGAGAGAAGCTGAACCCTGATTAGGGGGCGGGGCTTCACTGACTAGGGGTCCTATAAAGGGAGCAGCCAGTCAGGCGGCGGCACGGACAGCTGCATCGGCACAGGAGCTAGCAAACAGAGCTGTAAACAGGGGAGTTTGAGTGGGAATTCTGTTGGAGGAGAAGTTATTTGTGTGTGTTTGGTTTTGTGTTGGTGGTATCTGTATGTGTAGGGGCTTTGTGCAGAAAGAGAAGCTGAGCCCTGATTAGGGGGCGGGGCTTCACTGACTAGGGGTCCTATAAAGGCAGCAGCCAGTCAGGCAGCGGCACAGACAGCTGCAGTGGCACAGGAGCTAGCACACAGAGCTGTAAACAGGGGAGTTTGAGTGGGAGTTCTGTTTGAGGAGAAGGTATTTCTGTGTGTTTGGTTTTGTATTGGTAGTATCTGTATGTGTAGAGGCTTGGAGGGGATTTGTGCTGGCAGAGAAGCTGAGCCCTGATTAGGGGGCGGGGCTTCCCTGACTAGGGGTCCTATAAAGGTACCAGCCAGTCAGGCGGCGGCACGGACAGCTGCAGAGGCACAGGAGCTAGCAAAGAGAGCTGTAAACAGGGGAGTTTGTGTGGGAGTTCCTTTGGAAGAGAAGGTATTTGTGTGTGTTTGGTTTTGTATTGGTAGTATCTGTATGTGTAGGGTCTTTGTGCTGGGAGAAAAGCTGAGCCCTGATTAGGGGGCGGGGCTTCACTGACTAGGGGTCCTATAAAGGTAGCAGCCAGTCAGGCAGCGGCACAGACAGCTGCAGTGGCACAGGAGCTAGCAAAGAGAGCTGTGAACAGGGGAGTTTGAGTGGGAGTTCTGTTGGAGGAGAAGGTGTTTGTGTGTGTTTGGTTTTGGATTGGTAGTATCTGTATGTGTAGGGTCTTTGTGCTGGGAGAAAAGCTGAGCCCTGATTAGGGGGCGGGGCTTCAGTGACTAGGGGTCCTAGAAAGGTAGCAGCCAGTCAGGCAGCGGCACAGGAGCTAGCAAACAGAGCTGTAAACAGGGGAGTATGAGTGGGAGTTCTGTTGGAGGAGAAGGTGTTTGTGTGTGTTTGGTTTTGTATTGGTAGTATCTGTATGTGTAGAGGCTTTGTGCTGGGAGAGAAGCTGAGCCCTGATAAGGGGGCGGGGCTTCCCTGACTAGGGGTCCTATAAAGCTAGCAGCCAGTCAGGCAGCAGCACAGGAGCTAGCAAACAGAGCTGTAAACAGGGGAGTTTGAGTGGGAGTTCTGTTGGAGGAGAAGGTATTTGTGTGTGTTTGGTTTTGTATTGGTGGTATCTGTATGTGTAGGGGCTTTTTGCTGGGAGAGAAGCTGAGCCCTGATTAGGGTGCAGGGCTTCACTGACCAGGGGTCCCATAAAGGTAGCAGCCAGTCAGGCAGCGGCACAGACAGCTGCAGCGGCACTGGAGCTAGCAAACAGAGCTGTAAACAGGGGAGTTTGAGTGGGAGTTCTGTTGGAGGAGAAGGTATTTGTGTGTGTGTTTGGTTTTGTATTGGTGGTATCTGTATGTGTAGAGGCTTGGAGGGGCTTTGTGCTGGGAGAGAAGCTGAGCCCTGATTATGGGGCGGGGCTTCACTGACGAGGGGTCCTATAAAGGGAGTAGCCACTCTGGCAGTGACACAGACAGCTGCAGCGGTACAGGAGCTAGCAAACAGAGCTGAAAATAGGGGACTTTGAGTGGTAGTTCTGTTGGAGGAGAAGCTATTTGTGTGTGTGTTTGGTTTTGTATTGGTAGTATCTGTATGTGTAGAGGTTTGGAGGGGCTTTGTGCTGGGAGCGAAGCTGAGCCCTGATTAGGGGGCGGGGCTTCACTGACTAGGGGTCCTATAAAGGTAGCAGCCAGTCAGGCAGCGGCACAGGAGCTAGCAAACAGAGCTGTAAACAGGGGAGTCTGAGTGGGAGTTCTGTTGGAGGAGAAGGCATTTGTGTGTGTGTTTGGTTTTGTATTGGTAGCATCTGTATGTGTAGGGGCTTTGTGCTGAGAGAGAAGCTGAGCCCTGATTAGGGGGCGGGGCTTCACTGACTAGGGGTCCTATAAATGCAGCAGCCAGTCAGGCAGCGGCACAGACAGCTGCAGTGGCACAGGAGCTAGCAAAGAGAGCTGTAAACAGGGGAGTTTGAGTGGAAGTTCTGTTGGAGGAGAAGGTATTTGTGTGCGTGTTTGGTTTTGTAGTGGTAGTATCTGTATGTGTAGAGGTTTGGAGGGGCTTTGTGCTGGGAGAGAAGCTGAGGCCTGATAAGGGGGCGGGGCTTCACTGACTAGGGGTCCTATAAAGGTAGCAGCCAGTCAGGCAGCGGCACAGGAGCTAGCAAACAGAGCTGTAAACGGGAGTTTGAGGGGGAGTTCTGTTGGAGGAGAAGGTATTTGTGTGTGTTTTGTTTTGCATTGGTAGTATCTGTATGTGTAGAGGCTTGGGGGTGCTTTGTACTGGGAGAGAAGCTGAGCCCTGATTAGGGGATGGGGCTTGACTGACTACGGGTCCTGTAAAGGTAGCAGCTGGTCAGGCAGCGGCACAGACAGCTAGCAAACAGAGCTGTAAACGGGAGAGTTAGAGTGGGAGTTCTGTTGGAGGAGAAGGTATTTGTGTGTGTTTGGTTTTGTATTGGTAGTATCTGTATGTGTAGGGTCTTTGTGCTGGGAGAGAAGCTGAGCCCTGATTAGGGGGCGGGGCTTCACTGACTAGGGGTCCTAGAAAGGGAGCAGCCAGTCAGGCAGCGGCACAGACAGCTGCCGTGGCACAGGAGCTAGCAAAGAGAGCTGTAAACAGGGGAGTTTGAGTGGGAGTTCTGCTGGAGGAGAAGGTATTTGTGTGTGTGTTTGGTTTTGTATTGGTGGTATCTGTATGTGTAGGGGCTTTGTCCTGGGAGAGAAGCTGAGCCCTGATTAGGGGGCGGGGCTTCCCTGGTTAGGGGTCCTATAAAGGCAGCAGCCAGTCAGGCAGCGGCACAGACAGCTGCCGTGGCACAGGAGCTAGCAAAGAGAGCTGTAAACAGGGGAGTTGGAGTGGGAGTTCTGTTGGAGGAGAAGGTACTTTTGTGTGTTTGGTTTTGTATTGGTGGTATCTGTATGTGTAGGGGCTTTGTGCTGGGAGAGAAGCTGAGCCCTGATGAGGGGACGGGGCTTCGCTGACGAGGGGTCCTGTAAAGGGAGCAGCCAGTCAGGCAGCGACACAGACAGCTGCAGCGTTACAGGAACTAGCAAACAGAGCTGTAAACAGGGGAGTTTGAGTGGGAGTTCTGTTGGAGGAGAAGGTATTTGTGTGCGTGTTTGGTTTTGTAGTGGTAGTATCTGTATGTGTAGAGGCTTGGAGGGGCTTTGTGCTGGGAGAGAAGCTGAGGCCTGATAAGGGGGCGGGGCTTCACTGACTAGGGGTCCTATAAAAGTAGCAGCCAGTCAGGCAGCGGCACAGCAGCTAGCAAAGAGAGCTGTAAACACGGGAGTTTGAGTGGGAGTTCTGCTGGAGGAGAAGGTATTTGTGTGTGTGTTTGGTTTTGTATTGGTGGTATCTGTATGTGTAGAGGCTTTGTGCTGGGAGAAAAGCTGAGCCCTGATGAGGGGGCGGGGCTTCACTGACTAGGGGTCCTATAAAGGTAGCAGCCAGTCAGGCAGCGGCACAGACAGCTGCAGTGGCACAGGAGCTAGCAAAGAGAGCTGTAAACAGGGGAGTTTGAGTGGGAGTTCTGCTGGAGGAGAAGGTATTTGTGTGTGTGTTTGGTTTTGTATTGGTGGTATCTGTATGTGTAGAGGCTTGGAGTGGCTTTGTGCTGGGAGAGAAGCTGAGCCCTGATTAGGGGGCGGGGCTTCACTGACGAGGGGTCCTATAAAGGTACCAGCCAGTCATGCAGCGGCACAGACAGCTGCAGCGGCTCTGGAGCTAGCAAACAGAGCTGTAAACGGGAGTTTGAGTGGGAGTTCTGTTGGATGAGAAGGTATTTGTGTGTGTTTGGTTTTGTATTGGTGGTATCTGTATGTGTAGGGGCTTTGTGCTGGGAGAGAAGCTGAGCCCTGATGAGGGGACGGGGCTTCGCTGACTAGGGGTCTTATGATTGTAGCAGCCAGTCAGGCAGCGTCAGAGACAGCTGCAGGGGCACAGGAGCTAGCAAACAGAGCTGTAAACAGGGGAGTTTGAGTGGGAGTTCTGTTGGAGGAGAAGGTATTTGTGTGTGTTTGATTTTGTATTGGTGGTATCTGTATGTGTAGAGGCTTGGAGGGGCTTTGTGCTGGGAGAGAAGCTGAGCCCTGATTAGGGGGCGGGGCTTCACTGACTAGGCGTCCTATAAAGGTAGAAGCCAGTCAGGCAGCGGCACAGCAGCTAGCAAACAGAGCTGTAAACACGGGAGTTTGAGTGGGAGTTCTGTTGGAGGAGAAGGTATATGTATGTGTTCGGTTTTGTATTGGTAGTATCTGTATGTGTAGAGGCTTGGAGGGGCTTTGTGCTGGGAGAAAAGCTGAGCCCTGATTAGGGGGCGGGGCTTCCCTGACTAGGGGTCCTATAAAGGTAGCAGCCAGTCAGGCAGCGGCACAGACAGCTAGCAAAAGAGCTGTAAACGGGAGAGTTAGAGTGGGAGTTCTGTTGGAGGAGAAGGTATCTGTGTGTGTTTGGTTTTGCTTTGGTAGTATCTGTATGTGTAGAGGCTTGTGGGTGCTTTGTACTGGGAGAGAAGCTGAGCCCTGATTAGGGGATGGGGCTTGACTGACTACGAGTCCTGTAAAGGTAGCAGCTGGTCAGGTAGCGGCACAGACAGCTGCAGCGGCACTGGAGCTAGCAAACAGAGCTGTAAACAGGGGAGTTTGAGTGGGAGTTCTGTTGGAGGAGAAGGTATTTGTGTGTGTGTTTGGTTTTGTATTGGTGGTATCTGTATGTGTAGAGGTTTGGAGGGGCTTTGTGCTGGGAGAGAAGCTGAGCCCTGATTATGGGGCGGGGCTTCACTGACGAGGGGTCCTATAAAGGGAGTAGCCACTCTGGCAGTGACACAGACAGCTGCAGCGGTACAGGAGCTAGCAAACAGAGCTGAAAATAGGGGACTTTGAGTGGTAGTTCTGTTGGAGGAGAAGCTATTTGTGTGTGTGTTTGGTTTTGTATTGGTAGTATCTGTATGTGTAGAGGTTTGGAGGGGCTTTGTGCTGGGAGCGAAGCTGAGCCCTGATTAGGGGGCGGGGCTTCACTGACTAGGGGTCCTATAAATGCAGCAGCCAGTCAGGCAGCGGCACAGACAGCTGCAGTGGCACAGGAGCTAGCAAAGAGAGCTGTAAACAGGGGAGTTTGAGTGGAAGTTCTGTTGGAGGAGAAGGTATTTGTGTGTGTTTGGTTTTGTGTTGGTGGTATCTGTATGTGTAGGGGCTTTTTGCTGGGAGAAAAGCTGAGGCCTGATTAGGGGGCGGGGCTTCCCTGACTAGGGGTCCTATAAAGGGAGCAGCCAGTCAGGCAGCGGCACAGACAGCTGCAGCGGCACTGGAGCTAGCAAACAGAGCTGTAAACAGGGGAGTTTGAGTGGGACTTCTGTTGGAGGAGAAGGTATTTGTGTGTGTGTTTGGTATTGTATTGGCAGTATCTGTATGTTTAGAGGCTTGGAGGGGCTTTGTGCTGGGAGCGAAGCTGAGCCCTGATTAGGGGGCGGGGCTTCACTGACTAGGGGTCCTATAAAGATAGCAGCCAATCAGGCAGCGGCACAGGAGCTAGCAAACAGAGCTGTAAACAGGGGAGTTTGAGTGGGAGTTCTGTAGGAGGAGAAGGTATTTGTGTGTGTTTGGTTTTGTATTGGTTGTATCTGTATGTGTAGGGGCTTTGTGCTGGGAGAAAAGCTGAGCCCTGATTAGGGGGCGGGGCTTCACTGACTAGGGGTCCTCTAAAGGGAGCAGCCAGTCAGGCAGGGGAACAGACAGCTGCAGGGGCACAGGAGCTAGCAAACAGAGCTGTAAACAGGGGAGTTTGAGTGGGAGTTCTGTTGGAGGAGAAGGTATTTGTGTGTGTTTGGTTTTGTATTGGTAGCATCTGTATGTGTAGGGGCTTTGTGCTGGGAGAGAAGCTGAGCCCTGATTAGGGGGCGGGGCTTCACTGACTAGGGGTCCTATAAAGGCAGCAGCCAGTCAGGCAGCGACACAGACAGCTGCAGCGGTACAGGAGCTAGCAAACAGAGATGTAAATAGGGGACTTTGGGTGGGAGTTCTGTTGGAGGAGAAGCTATTTGTGTGTGTGTTTGGTTTTGTAATGGTAGTATCTGTATGTGTAGAGCTTGGAGGGGCTTTGTGCTGGGAGCGAAGCTGAGCCCTGATTAGGGGGCGGGGCTTCACTGACTAGGGGTCCTATAAAGGTAGCAGCCAGTCAGGCAGCGGCACAGGAGCTAGCAAACAGAGCTGTAAACAGGGGAGTCTGAGTGGGAGTTCTGTTGGAGGAGAAGGTATTTGTGTGTGTGTTTGGTTTTGTATTGGTGGTATCTGTATGTGTAGAGGCTTGGAGGGGCTTGGTGCTGGGAGAGAAGCTGAGCCCTGATTATGGGGCGGGGCTTCACTGACGAGGGGTCCTATAAAGGGAGCAGCCACTCAGGCAGTGACACAGACAGCTGCAGCGGTACAGGAGCTAGCAAACAGAGCTGAAAATAGGGGACTTAGAGTGGTAGTTCTGTTGGAGGAGAAGCTATTTGTGTGTGTGTTTGGTTTTGTATTGGTAGTATCTGTATGTGTAGAGGCTTGGAGGGGCTTTGTGCTGGGAGCGAAGCTGAGCCCTGATTAGGGGGCGGGGCTTCACTGACTAGGGGTCCTATAAAGGTAGCAGCCAGTCAGGCAGCGGCACAGGAGCTAGCAAACAGAGCTGTAAACAGGGGAGTCTGAGTGGGAGTTCTGTTGGAGGAGAAGGCATTTGTGTGTGTGTTTGGTTTTGTATTGGTAGCATCTGTATGTGTAGGGGCTTTGTGCTGAGAGAGAAGCTGAGCCCTGATTAGGGGGCGGGGCTTCACTGACTAGGGGTCCTATAAATGCAGCAGCCAGTCAGGCAGCGGCACAGACAGCTGCAGTGGCACAGGAGCTAGCAAAGAGAGCTGTAAACAGGGGAGTTTGAGTGGAAGTTCTGTTGGAGGAGAAGGTATTTGTGTGTGTTTGGTTTTGTGTTGGTGGTATCTGTATGTGTAGGGGCTTTTTGCTGGGAGAGAAGCTGAGGCCTGATTAGGGGGCGGGGCTTCCCTGACTAGGGGTCCTATAAAGGGAGCAGCCAGTCAGGCAGCGGCACAGACAGCTGCAGCGGCACTGGAGCTAGCAAACAGAGCTGTAAACAGGGGAGTTTGAGTGGGACTTCTGTTGGAGGAGAAGGTATTTGTGTGTGTGTTTGGTATTGTATTGGCAGTATCTGTATGTTTAGAGGCTTGGAGGGGCTTTGTGCTGGGAGTGAAGCTGAGCCCTGATTAGGGGGCGGGGCTTCACTGACTGGGGTCCTATAAAGATAGCAGCCAATCAGGCAGCGGCACAGGAGCTAGCAAACAGAGCTGTAAACAGGGGAGTCTGAGTGGGAGTTCTGTTGGAGGAGGAGGCATTTGTGTGTGTGTTTGGTTTTGTATTGGTAGCATCTGTATGTGTAGGGGCTTTGTGCTGGGAGAGAAGCTGAACCCTGATTAGGGGGCGGGGCTTCACTGACTAGGGGTCCTATAAAGGGAGCAGCCAGTCAGGCGGCGGCACGGACAGCTGCATCGGCACAGGAGCTAGCAAACAGAGCTGTAAACAGGGGAGTTTGAGTGGGAATTCTGTTGGAGGAGAAGTTATTTGTGTGTGTTTGGTTTTGTGTTGGTGGTATCTGTATGTGTAGGGGCTTTGTGCAGAAAGAGAAGCTGAGCCCTGATTAGGGGGCGGGGCTTCACTGACTAGGGGTCCTATAAAGGCAGCAGCCAGTCAGGCAGCGGCACAGACAGCTGCAGTGGCACAGGAGCTAGCACACAGAGCTGTAAACAGGGGAGTTTGAGTGGGAGTTCTGTTTGAGGAGAAGGTATTTCTGTGTGTTTGGTTTTGTATTGGTAGTATCTGTATGTGTAGAGGCTTGGAGGGGATTTGTGCTGGCAGAGAAGCAGAGCCCTGATTAGGGGGCGGGGCTTCCCTGACTAGGGGTCCTATAAAGGTACCAGCCAGTCAGGCGGCGGCACGGACAGCTGCAGAGGCACAGGAGCTAGCAAAGAGAGCTGTAAACAGGGGAGTTTGTGTGGGAGTTCCTTTGGAAGAGAAGGTATTTGTGTGTGTTTGGTTTTGTATTGGTAGTATCTGTATGTGTAGGGTCTTTGTGCTGGGAGAAAAGCTGAGCCCTGATTAGGGGGCGGGGCTTCACTGACTAGGGGTCCTATAAAGGTAGCAGCCAGTCAGGCAGCGGCACAGACAGCTGCAGTGGCACAGGAGCTAGCAAAGAGAGCTGTAAACAGGGGAGTTTGAGTGGGAGTTCTCTTGGAGGAGAAGGTATTTGTGTGTGTGTTTGGTTTTTTTTTGGTAGTATCTGTATGTGTAGAGGCTTGGAGGGGCTTTGTGCTGGGAGCGAAGCTGAGCCCTGATTAGGGGGCGGGGCTTCACTGACTAGGGGTCCTATAAAGGTACCAGCCAGTCAGGCGGCGGCACGGACAGCTGCAGAGGCACAGGAGCTAGCAAAGAGAGCTGTAAACAGGGGAGTTTGTGTGGGAGTTCCTTTGGAAGAGAAGGTATTTGTGTGTGTTTGGTTTTGTATTGGTAGTATCTGTATGTGTAGGGTCTTTGTGCTGGGAGAAAAGCTGAGCCCTGATTAGGGGGCGGGGCTTCACTGACTAGGGGTCCTATAAAGGTAGCAGCCAGTCAGGCAGCGGCACAGACAGCTGCAGTGGCACAGGAGCTAGCAAACAGAGCTGTGAACAGGGGAGTTTGAGTGGGAGTTCTGTTGGAGGAGAAGGTGTTTGTGTGTGTTTGGTTTTGGATTGGTAGTATCTGTATGTGTAGGGTCTTTGTGCTGGGAGAGAAGCTGAGCCCTGATAAGGGGGCGGGGCTTCCCTGACTAGGGGTCCTATAAAGCTAGCAGCCAGTCAGGCAGCAGCACAGGAGCTAGCAAACAGAGCTGTAAACAGGGGAGTTTGAGTGGGAGTTCTGTTGGAGGAGAAGGTATTTGTGTGTGTTTGGTTTTGTATTGGTGGTATCTGTATGTGTAGGGGCTTTTTGCTGGGAGAGAAGCTGAGCCCTGATTAGGGTGCAGGGCTTCACTGACCAGGGGTCCCATAAAGGTAGCAGCCAGTCAGGCAGCGGCACAGACAGCTGCAGCGGCACTGGAGCTAGCAAACAGAGCTGTAAACAGGGGAGTTTGAGTGGGAGTTCTGTTGGAGGAGAAGGTATTTGTGTGTGTGTTTGGTTTTGTATTGGTGGTATCTGTATGTGTAGAGGCTTGGAGGGGCTTTGTGCTGGGAGAGAAGCTGAGCCCTGATTATGGGGCGGGGCTTCACTGACGAGGGGTCCTATAAAGGGAGTAGCCACTCTGGCAGTGACACAGACAGCTGCAGCGGTACAGGAGCTAGCAAACAGAGCTGAAAATAGGGGACTTTGAGTGGTAGTTCTGTTGGAGGAGAAGCTATTTGTGTGTGTGTTTGGTTTTGTATTGGTAGTATCTGTATGTGTTGAGGTTTGGAGGGGCTTTGTGCTGGGAGCGAAGCTGAGCCCTGATTAGGGGGCGGGGCTTCACTGACTAGGGGTCCTATAAAGGTAGCAGCCAGTCAGGCAGCGGCACAGGAGCTAGCAAACAGAGCTGTAAACAGGGGAGTCTGAGTGGGAGTTCTGTTGGAGGAGAAGGCATTTGTGTGTGTGTTTGGTTTTGTATTGGTAGCATCTGTATGTGTAGGGGCTTTGTGCTGAAAGAGAAGCTGAGCCCTGATTAGGGGGCGGGGCTTCACTGACTAGGGGTCCTATAAATGCAGCAGCCAGTCAGGCAGCGGCACAGACAGCTGCAGTGGCACAGGAGCTAGCAAAGAGAGCTGTAAACAGGGGAGTTTGAGTGGAAGTTCTGTTGGAGGAGAAGGTATTTGTGTGTGTTTGGTTTTGCATTGGTAGTATCTGTATGTGTAGAGGCTTGGGGGTGCTTTGTACTGGGAGAGAAGCTGAGCCCTGATTAGGGGATGGGGCTTGACTGACTACGGGTCCTGTAAAGGTAGCAGCTGGTCAGGCAGCGGCACAGACAGCTAGCAAACAGAGCTGTAAACGGGAGAGTTAGAGTGGGAGTTCTGTTGGAGGAGAAGGTATTTGTGTGTGTTTGGTTTTGTATTGGTAGTATCTGTATGTGTAGAGGCTTGGGGGTGCTTTGTACTGGGAGAGAAGCTGAGGCCTGATTAGGGGGCGGGGCTTCACTGACTAGGGGTCCTAGAAAGGGAGCAGCCAGTCAGGCAGCGGCACAGACAGCTGCCGTGGCACAGGAGCTAGCAAAGAGAGCTGTAAACAGGGGAGTTTGAGTGGGAGTTCTGCTGGAGGAGAAGGTATTTGTGTGTGTGTTTGGTTTTGTATTGGTGGTATCTGTATGTGTAGGGGCTTTGTCCTGGGAGAGAAGCTGAGCCCTGATTAGGGGGCGGGGCTTCCCTGGTTAGGGGTCCTATAAAGGCAGCAGCCAGTCAGGCAGCGGCACAGACAGCTGCCGTGGCACAGGAGCTAGCAAAGAGAGCTGTAAACAGGGGAGTTGGAGTGGGAGTTCTGTTGGAGGAGAAGGTACTTTTGTGTGTTTGGTTTTGTATTGGTGGTATCTGTATGTGTAGGGGCTTTGTGCTGGGAGAGAAGCTGAGCCCTGATGAGGGGACGGGGCTTCGCTGACGAGGGGTCCTGTAAAGGGAGCAGCCAGTCAGGCAGCGACACAGACAGCTGCAGCGTTACAGGAACTAGCAAACAGAGCTGTAAACAGGGGAGTTTGAGTGGGAGTTCTGTTGGAGGAGAAGGTATTTGTGTGCGTGTTTGGTTTTGTAGTGGTAGTATCTGTATGTGTAGAGGCTTGGAGGGGCTTTGTGCTGGGAGAGAAGCTGAGGCCTGATAAGGGGGCGGGGCTTCACTGACTAGGGGTCCTATAAAGGTAGCAGCCAGTCAGGCAGCGGCACAGCAGCTAGCAAAGAGAGCTGTAAACACGGGAGTTTGAGTGGGAGTTCTGTTGGAAGAGAAGGTATATGTGTGTGCTTGGTTTTGTATTGGTAGTATCTGTATGTGTAGGGGCTTTGTGCTGGGAGAAAAGCTGAGCCCTGATGAGGGGGCGGGGCTTCACTGACTAGGGGTCCTGTAAAGGTAGCAGCCAGTCAGGCAGCGGCACAGACAGCTGCAGTGGCACAGGAGCTAGCAAAGAGAGCTGTAAACAGGGGAGTTTTAGTGGGAGTTCTGCTGGAGGAGAAGGTATTTGTGTGTGTGTTTGGTTTTGTATTGGTGGTATCTGTATGTGTAGGGGTTTTGTGCTGGGAGAGAAGCTGAGCCCTGATGAGGGGACGGGGCTTCGCTGACTAGGGGTCTTATGATTGTAGCAGCCAGTCAGGCAGCGTCAGAGACAGCTGCAGGGGCACAGGAGCTAGCAAACAGAGCTGTAAACAGGGGAGTTTGAGTGGGAGTTCTGTTGGAGGAGAAGGTATTTGTGTGTGTTTGATTTTGTATTGGTGGTATCTGTATGTGTAGAGGCTTGGAGGGGCTTTGTGCTGGGAGAAAAGCTGAGCCCTGATTAGGGGGCGGGGCTTCCCTGACTAGGGGTCCTATAAAGGTAGCAGCCAGTCAGGCAGCGGCACAGACAGCTAGCAAAAGAGCTGTAAACGGGAGAGTTAGAGTGGGAGTTCTGTTGGAGGAGAAGGTATCTGTGTGTGTTTGGTTTTGCTTTGGTAGTATCTGTATGTGTAGAGGCTTGTGGGTGCTTTGTACTGGGAGAGAAGCTGAGCCCTGATTAGGGGATGGGGCTTGACTGACTACGAGTCCTGTAAAGGTAGCAGCTGGTCAGGCAGCGGCACAGACAGCTAGCAAACAGAGCTGTAAACACGGGAGTTTGAGTGGGAGTTCTGTTGGAGGAGAAGGTATATGTGTGTGTTTGGTTTTGTATTGTTAGTATCTGTATGTGTAGGGGCTTTGTGCTGGGAGAGAAGCTGAGCCCTGATTAGAGGGCGGGGCTTCCCTGACTAGGGGTCCTATAAAGCTAGCAGCCAGTCAGGCAGCAGCACAGGAGCTAGCAAACAGAGCTGTAAACAGGGGAGTTTGAGTGGGACTTCTGTTGGAGGAGAAGGTATTTGTGTGTGTTTGGTTTTGTATTGGTGGTATCTGTATGTGTAGGGGCTTTTTGCTGGGAGAGAAGCTGAGCCCTGATTAGGGTGCAGGGCTTCACTGACCAGGGGTCCCATAAAGGTAGCAGCCAGTCAGGCAGCGGCACAGACAGCTGCAGCGGCACTGGAGCTAGCAAACAGAGCTGTAAACAGGGGAGTTTGAGTGGGAGTTCTGTTGGAGGAGAAGGTATTTGTGTGTGTGTTTGGTTTTGTATTGGTGGTATCTGTATGTGTAGAGGCTTGGAGGGGCTTTGTGCTGGGAGAGAAGCTGAGCCCTGATTATGGGGCGGGGCTTCACTGACGAGGGGTCCTATAAAGGGAGTAGCCACTCTGGCAGTGACACAGACAGCTGCAGCGGTACAGGAGCTAGCAAACAGAGCTGAAAATAGGGGACTTTGAGTGGTAGTTCTGTTGGAGGAGAAGCTATTTGTGTGTGTGTTTGGTTTTGTATTGGTAGTATCTGTATGTGTAGAGGTTTGGAGGGGCTTTGTGCTGGGAGCGAAGCTGAGCCCTGATTAGGGGGCGGGGCTTCACTGACTAGGGGTCCTATAAAGGTAGCAGCCAGTCAGGCAGCGGCACAGGAGCTAGCAAACAGAGCTGTAAACAGGGGAGTCTGAGTGGGAGTTCTGTTGGAGGAGAAGGCATTTGTGTGTGTGTTTGGTTTTGTATTGGTGGTATCTGTATGTGTAGGGGCTTTTTGCTGGGAGAGAAGCTGAGGCCTGATTAGGGGGCGGGGCTTCACTGACTAGGGGTCCTATAAATGCAGCAGCCAGTCAGGCAGCGGCACAGACAGCTGCAGTGGCACAGGAGCTAGCAAAGAGAGCTGTAAACAGGGGAGTTTGAGTGGAAGTTCTGTTGGAGGAGAAGGTATTTGTGTGTGTTTGGTTTTGTTTTGGTGGTATCTGTATGTGTAGGGGCTTTTTGCTGGGAGAGAAGCTGAGGCCTGATTAGGGGGCGGGGCTTCCCTGACTAGGGGTCCTATAAAGGGAGCAGCCAATCAGGCAGCGGCACAGACAGCTGCAGCGGCACTGGAGCTAGCAAACAGAGCTGTAAACAGGGGAGTTTGAGTGGGACTTCTGTTGGAGGAGAAGGTATTTGTGTGTGTGTTTGGTATTGTATTGGCAGTATCTGTATGTTTAGAGGCTTGGAGGGGCTTTGTGCTGGGAGCGAAGCTGAGCCCTGATTAGGGGGCGGGGCTTCACTGACTAGGGGTCCTATAAAGATAGCAGCCAATCAGGCAGCGGCACAGGAGCTAGCAAACAGAGCTGTAAACAGGGGAGTTTGAGTGGGAGTTCTGTAGGAGGAGAAGGTATTTGTGTGTGTTTGGTTTTGTATTGGTTGTATCTGTATGTGTAGGGGCTTTGTGCTGGGAGAAAAGCTGAGCCCTGATTAGGGGGCGGGGCTTCACTGACTAGGGGTCCTCTAAAGGGAGCAGCCAGTCAGGCAGGGGAACAGACAGCTGCAGGGGCACAGGAGCTAGCAAACAGAGCTGTAAACAGGGGAGTTTGAGTGGGAGTTCTGTTGGAGGAGAAGGTATTTGTGTGTGTTTGGTTTTGTATTGGTAGCATCTGTATGTGTAGGGGCTTTGTGCTGGGAGAGAAGCTGAGCCCTGATTAGGGGGCGGGGCTTCACTGACTAGGGGTCCTATAAAGGCAGCAGCCAGTCAGGCAGCGACACAGACAGCTGCAGCGGTACAGGAGCTAGCAAACAGAGATGTAAATAGGGGACTTTGGGTGGGAGTTCTGTTGGAGGAGAAGCTATTTGTGTGTGTGTTTGGTTTTGTAATGGTAGTATCTGTATGTGTAGAGCTTGGAGGGGCTTTGTGCTGGGAGCGAAGCTGAGCCCTGATTAGGGGGCGGGGCTTCACTGACTAGGGGTCCTATAAAGGTAGCAGCCAGTCAGGCAGCGGCACAGGAGCTAGCAAACAGAGCTGTAAACAGGGGAGTCTGAGTGGGAGTTCTGTTGGAGGAGAAGGTATTTGTGTGTGTGTTTGGTTTTGTATTGGTGGTATCTGTATGTGTAGAGGCTTGGAGGGGCTTGGTGCTGGGAGAGAAGCTGAGCCCTGATTATGGGGCGGGGCTTCACTGACGAGGGGTCCTATAAAGGGAGCAGCCACTCAGGCAGTGACACAGACAGCTGCAGCGGTACAGGAGCTAGCAAACAGAGCTGAAAATAGGGGACTTAGAGTGGTAGTTCTGTTGGAGGAGAAGCTATTTGTGTGTGTGTTTGGTTTTGTATTGGTAGTATCTGTATGTGTAGAGGCTTGGAGGGGCTTTGTGCTGGGAGCGAAGCTGAGCCCTGATTAGGGGGCGGGGCTTCACTGACTAGGGGTCCTATAAAGGTAGCAGCCAGTCAGGCAGCGGCACAGGAGCTAGCAAACAGAGCTGTAAACAGGGGAGTCTGAGTGGGAGTTCTGTTGGAGGAGAAGGCATTTGTGTGTGTGTTTGGTTTTGTATTGGTAGCATCTGTATGTGTAGGGGCTTTGTGCTGAGAGAGAAGCTGAGCCCTGATTAGGGGGCGGGGCTTCACTGACTAGGGGTCCTATAAATGCAGCAGCCAGTCAGGCAGCGGCACAGACAGCTGCAGTGGCACAGGAGCTAGCAAAGAGAGCTGTAAACAGGGGAGTTTGAGTGGAAGTTCTGTTGGAGGAGAAGGTATTTGTGTGTGTTTGGTTTTGTGTTGGTGGTATCTGTATGTGTAGGGGCTTTTTGCTGGGAGAGAAGCTGAGGCCTGATTAGGGGGCGGGGCTTCCCTGACTAGGGGTCCTATAAAGGGAGCAGCCAGTCAGGCAGCGGCACAGACAGCTGCAGCGGCACTGGAGCTAGCAAACAGAGCTGTAAACAGGGGAGTTTGAGTGGGACTTCTGTTGGAGGAGAAGGTATTTGTGTGTGTGTTTGGTATTGTATTGGCAGTATCTGTATGTTTAGAGGCTTGGAGGGGCTTTGTGCTGGGAGCGAAGCTGAGCCCTGATTAGGGGGCGGGGCTTCACTGACTGGGGGTCCTATAAAGATAGCAGCCAATCAGGCAGCGGCACAGGAGCTAGCAAACAGAGCTGTAAACAGGGGAGTTTGAGTGGGAGTTCTGTAGGAGGAGAAGGTATTTGTGTGTGTTTGGTTTTGTATTGGTTGTATCTGTATGTGTAGGGGCTTTGTGCTGGGAGAAAAGCTGAGCCCTGATTAGGGGGCGGGGCTTCACTGACTAGGGGTCCTCTAAAGGGAGCAGCCAGTCAGGCAGGGGAACAGACGCTAGCAAACAGAGCTGTAAACAGGGGAGTTTGAGTGGGAGTTCTGTTGGAGGAGAAGGTATTTGTGTGTGTTTGGTTTTGTATTGGTAGCATCTGTATGTGTAGGGGCTTTGTGCTGGGAGAGAAGCTGAGCCCTGATTAGGGGGCGGGGCTTCACTGACTAGGGGTCCTATAAAGGCAGCAGCCAGTCAGGCAGCGACACAGACAGCAGCAGCGGTACAGGAGCTAGCAAACAGAGATGTAAATAGGGGACTTTGGGTGGGAGTTCTGTTGGAGGAAAAGCTATTTGTGTGTGTGTTTGGTTTTGTAATGGTAGTATCTGTATGTGTAGAGCTTGGAGGGGCTTTGTGCTGGGAGCGAAGCTGAGCCCTGATTAGGGGGCGGGGCTTCACTGACTAGGGGTCCTATAAAGGTAGCAGCCAGTCAGGCAGCGGCACAGGAGCTAGCAAACAGAGCTGTAAACAGGGGAGTCTGAGTGGGAGTTCTGTTGGAGGAGGAGGCATTTGTGTGTGTGTTTGGTTTTGTATTGGTAGCATCTGTATGTGTAGGGGCTTTGTGCTGGGAGAGAAGCTGAGCCCTGATTAGGGGGCGGGGCTTCACTGACTAGGGGTCCTATAAAGGGAGCAGCCAGTCAGGCGGCGGCACGGACAGCTGCATCGGCACAGGAGCTAGCAAACAGAGCTGTAAACAGGGGAGTTTGAGTGGGAATTCTGTTGGAGGAGAAGTTATTTGTGTGTGTTTGGTTTTGTGTTGGTGGTATCTGTATGTGTAGGGGCTTTGTGCAGAAAGAGAAGCTGAGCCCTGATTAGGGGGCGGGGCTTCACTGACTAGGGGTCCTATAAAGGCAGCAGCCAGTCAGGCAGCGGCACAGACAGCTGCAGTGGCACAGGAGCTAGCACACAGAGCTGTAAACAGGGGAGTTTGAGTGGGAGTTCTGTTTGAGGAGAAGGTATTTCTGTGTGTGTTTGGTTTTGTATTGGTAGTATCTGTATGTGTAGAGGCTTGGAGGGGATTTGTGCTGGCAGAGAAGCTGAGCCCTGATTAGGGGGCGGGGCTTCCCTGACTAGGGGTCCTATAAAGGTACCAGCCAGTCAGGCGGCGGCACGGACAGCTGCAGAGGCACAGGAGCTAGCAAAGAGAGCTGTAAACAGGGGAGTTTGTGTGGGAGTTCCTTTGGAAGAGAAGGTATTTGTGTGTGTTTGGTTTTGTATTGGTAGTATCTGTATGTGTAGGGTCTTTGTGCTGGGAGAAAAGCTGAGCCCTGATTAGGGGGCGGGGCTTCACTGACTAGGGGTCCTATAAAGGTAGCAGCCAGTCAGGCAGCGGCACAGACAGCTGCAGTGGCACAGGAGCTAGCAAAGAGAGCTGTAAACAGGGGAGTTTGAGTGGGAGTTCTCTTGGAGGAGAAGGTATTTGTGTGTGTGTTTGGTTTTTTTTTGGTAGTATCTGTATGTGTAGAGGCTTGGAGGGGCTTTGTGCTGGGAGCGAAGCTGAGCCCTGATTAGGGGGCGGGGCTTCACTGACTAGGGGTCCTATAAAGGTAGCAGCCAGTCAGGCAGCGGCACAGGAGCTAGCAAACAGAGCTGTGAACAGGGGAGTTTGAGTGGGAGTTCTGTTGGAAGAGAAGGTATTTGTGTGTGTTTGGTTTTGGATTGGTAGTATCTGTATGTGTAGGGTCTTTGTGCTGGGAGAAAAGCTGAGCCCTGATTAGGGGGCGGGGCTTCAGTGACTAGGGGTCCTAGAAAGGTAGCAGCCAGTCAGGCAGCGGCACAGGAGCTAGCAAACAGAGCTGTAAACAGGGGAGTATGAGTGGGAGTTCTGTTGGAGGAGAAGGTGTTTGTGTGTGTTTGGTTTTGTATTGGTAGTATCTGTATGTGTAGAGGCTTTGTGCTGGGAGAGAAGCTGAGCCCTGATAAGGGGGCGGGGCTTCCCTGACTAGGGGTCCTATAAAGCTAGCAGCCAGTCAGGCAGCAGCACAGGAGCTAGCAAACAGAGCTGTAAACAGGGGAGTTTGAGTGGGAGTTCTGTTGGAGGAGAAGGTATTTGTGTGTGTTTGGTTTTGTATTGGTGGTATCTGTATGTGTAGGGGCTTTTTGCTGGGAGAGAAGCTGAGCCCTGATTAGGGTGCAGGGCTTCACTGACCAGGGGTCCCATAAAGGTAGCAGCCAGTCAGGCAGCGGCACAGACAGCTGCAGCGGCACTGGAGCTAGCAAACAGAGCTGTAAACAGGGGAGTTTGAGTGGGAGTTCTGTTGGAGGAGAAGGTATTTGTGTGTGTGTTTGGTTTTGTATTGGTGGTATCTGTATGTGTAGAGGCTTGGAGGGGCTTTGTGCTGGGAGAGAAGCTGAGCCCTGATTAGGGGGCGGGGCTTCACTGACTAGGGGTCCTATAAATGCAGCAGCCAGTCAGGCAGCGGCACAGACAGCTGCAGTGGCACAGGAGCTAGCAAAGAGAGCTGTAAACAGGGGAGTTTGAGTGGAAGTTCTGTTGGAGGAGAAGGTATTTGTGTGTGTTTGGTTTTGTGTTGGTGGTATCTGTATGTGTAGGGGCTTTTTGCTGGGAGAGAAGCTGAGGCCTGATTAGGGGGCGGGGCTTCCCTGACTAGGGGTCCTATAAAGGGAGCAGCCAGTCAGGCAGCGGCACAGACAGCTGCAGCGGCACTGGAGCTAGCAAACAGAGCTGTAAACAGGGGAGTTTGAGTGGGACTTCTGTTGGAGGAGAAGGTATTTGTGTGTGTGTTTGGTATTGTATTGGCAGTATCTGTATGTTTAGAGGCTTGGAGGGGCTTTGTGCTGGGAGCGAAGCTGAGCCCTGATTAGGGGGCGGGGCTTCACTGACTAGGGGTCCTCTAAAGGGAGCAGCCAGTCAGGCAGGGGAACAGACAGCTGCAGGGGCACAGGAGCTAGCAAACAGAGCTGTAAACAGGGGAGTTTGAGTGGGAGTTCTGTTGGAGGAGAAGGTATTTGTGTGTGTTTGGTTTTGTATTGGTAGCATCTGTATGTGTAGGGGCTTTGTGCTGGGGGAGAAGCTGAGCCCTGATTAGGGGGCGGGGCTTCACTGACTAGGGGTCCTATAAAGGCAGCAGCCAGTCAGGCAGCGACACAGACAGCTGCAGCGGTACAGGAGCTAGCAAACAGAGATGTAAATAGGGGACTTTGGGTGGGAGTTCTGTTGGAGGAGAAGCTATTTGTGTGTGTGTTTGGTTTTGTAATGGTAGTATCTGTATGTGTAGAGCTTGGAGGGGCTTTGTGCTGGGAGCGAAGCTCAGCCCTGATTAGGGGGCGGGGCTTCACTGACTAGGGGTCCTATAAAGGTAGCAGCCAGTCAGGCAGCGGCACAGGAGCTAGCAAACAGAGCTGTAAACAGGGGAGTCTGAGTGGGAGTTCTGTTTGAGGAGAAGGTATTTCTGTGTGTGTTTGGTTTTGTATTGGTAGTATCTGTATGAGTAGAGGCTTTGTGCTGGGAGAGAATCTGAGCCCTGATTAGGGGGCAGGGCTTCAGTGACTAGGGGTCCTATAAAGGGAGCAGCCAGTCAGGCAGGGGAACAGACAGCTGCAGCGGAACAGGAGCTAGCAAACAGAGCTGTAAACAGGGGAGTTTGAGTGGGAGTTCCGTTGGAGGAGAAGGTATTTGTGTGTTTGGTTTTGTATTGGTAGTATCTGTATGAGTAGAGGTTTTGTGCTGGGAGCGAAGCTGAGCCCTGATTAGGGGGCGGGGCTTCACTGACTAGGGGTCCTATAAAGGTAGCAGCCAGTCAGGCAGCGGCACAGGAGCTAGCAAACAGAGCTGTAAACAGGGGAGTCTGAGTGGGAGTTCTGTTGGAGGAGGAGGCATTTGTGTGTGTGTTTGGTTTTGTATTGGTAGCATCTGTATGTGTAGGGGCTTTGTGCTGGGAGAGAAGCTGAGCCCTGATTAGGGGGCGGGGCTTCACTGACTAGGGGTCCTATAAAGGCAGCAGCCAGTCAGGCAGCGGCACAGACAGCTGCAGTGGCACAGGAGCTAGCACACAGAGCTGTAAACAGGGGAGTTTGAGTGGGAGTTCTGTTTGAGGAGAAGGTATTTCTGTGTGTGTTTGGTTTTGTATTGGTAGTATCTGTATGTGTAGAGGCTTGGAGGGGATTTGTGCTGGCAGAGAAGCTGAGCCCTGATTAGGGGGCGGGGCTTCCCTGACTAGGGGTCCTATAAAGGTACCAGCCAGTCAGGCGGCGGCACGGACAGCTGCAGAGGCACAGGAGCTAGCAAAGAGAGCTGTAAACAGGGGAGTTTGTGTGGGAGTTCCTTTGGAAGAGAAGGTATTTGTGTGTGTTTGGTTTTGTATTGGTAGTATCTGTATGTGTAGGGTCTTTGTGCTGGGAGAAAAGCTGAGCCCTGATTAGGGGGCGGGGCTTCACTGACTAGGGGTCCTATAAAGGTAGCAGCCAGTCAGGCAGCGGCACAGACAGCTGCAGTGGCACAGGAGCTAGCAAAGAGAGCTGTAAACAGGGGAGTTTGAGTGGGAGTTCTCTTGGAGGAGAAGGTATTTGTGTGTGTGTTTGGTTTTTTTTTGGTAGTATCTGTATGTGTAGAGGCTTGGAGGGGCTTTGTGCTGGGAGCGAAGCTGAGCCCTGATTAGGGGGCGGGGCTTCACTGACTAGGGGTCCTATAAAGGTAGCAGCCAGTCAGGCAGCGGCACAGGAGCTAGCAAACAGAGCTGTAAACAGGGGAGTCTGAGTGGGAGTTCTGTTGGAGGAGGAGGCATTTGTGTGTGTGTTTGGTTTTGTATTGGTAGCATCTGTATGTGTAGGGGCTTTGTGCTGGGAGAGAAGCTGAACCCTGATTAGGGGGCGGGGCTTCACTGACTAGGGGTCCTATAAAGGGAGCAGCCAGTCAGGCGGCGGCACGGACAGCTGCATCGGCACAGGAGCTAGCAAACAGAGCTGTAAACAGGGGAGTTTGAGTGGGAATTCTGTTGGAGGAGAAGTTATTTGTGTGTGTTTGGTTTTGTGTTGGTGGTATCTGTATGTGTAGGGGCTTTGTGCAGAAAGAGAAGCTGAGCCCTGATTAGGGGGCGGGGCTTCACTGACTAGGGGTCCTATAAAGGCAGCAGCCAGTCAGGCAGCGGCACAGACAGCTGCAGTGGCACAGGAGCTAGCAAACAGAGCTGTAAACAGGGGAGTTTGAGTGGGAGTTCTGTTTGAGGAGAAGGTGTTTGTGTGTGTTTGGTTTTGGATTGGTAGTATCTGTATGTGTAGGGTCTTTGTGCTGGGAGAAAAGCTGAGCCCTGATTAGGGGGCGGGGCTTCAGTGACTAGGGGTCCTAGAAAGGTAGCAGCCAGTCAGGCAGCGGCACAGGAGCTAGCAAACAGAGCTGTAAACAGGGGAGTATGAGTGGGAGTTCTGTTGGAGGAGAAGGTGTTTGTGTGTGTTTGGTTTTGTATTGGTAGTATCTGTATGTGTAGAGGCTTTGTGCTGGGAGAGAAGCTGAGCCCTGATTATGGGGCGGGGCTTCACTGACGAGGGGTCCTATAAAGGGAGTAGCCACTCTGGCAGTGACACAGACAGCTGCAGCGGTACAGGAGCTAGCAAACAGAGCTGAAAATAGGGGACTTTGAGTGGTAGTTCTGTTGGAGGAGAAGCTATTTGTGTGTGTGTTTGGTTTTGTATTGGTAGTATCTGTATGTGTAGAGGTTTGGAGGGGCTTTGTGCTGGGAGCGAAGCTGAGCCCTGATTAGGGGGCGGGGCTTCACTGACTAGGGGTCCTATAAAGGTAGCAGCCAGTCAGGCAGCGGCACAGGAGCTAGCAAACAGAGCTGTAAACAGGGGAGTCTGAGTGGGAGTTCTGTTGGAGGAGAAGGCATTTGTGTGTGTGTTTGGTTTTGTATTGGTAGCATCTGTATGTGTAGGGGCTTTGTGCTGAGAGAGAAGCTGAGCCCTGATTAGGGGGCGGGGCTTCACTGATTAGGGGTCCTATAAATGCAGCAGCCAGTCAGGCAGCGGCACAGACAGCTGCAGTGGCACAGGAGCTAGCAAAGAGAGCTGTAAACAGGGGAGTTTGAGTGGAAGTTCTGTTGGAGGAGAAGGTATTTGTGTGTGTTTGGTTTTGTGTTGGTGGTATCTGTATGTGTAGGGGCTTTTTGCTGGGAGAGAAGCTGAGGCCTGATTAGGGGGCGGGGCTTCCCTGACTAGGGGTCCTATAAAGGGAGCAGCCAGTCAGGCAGCGGCACAGACAGCTGCAGCGGCACTGGAGCTAGCAAACAGAGCTGTAAACAGGGGAGTTTGAGTGGGACTTCTGTTGGAGGAGAAGGTATTTGTGTGTGTGTTTGGTATTGTATTGGCAGTATCTGTATGTTTAGAGGCTTGGAGGGGCTTTGTGCTGGGAGCGAAGCTGAGCCCTGATTAGGGGGCGGGGCTTCACTGACTAGGGGTCCTATAAAGTTAGCAACCAGTCAGGCAGCGGCACAGGAGCTAGCAAACAGAGCTGTAAACAGGGGAGTTGGAGTGGGAGTTCTGTTGGAGGAGAAGGTGTTTGTGTGTGTTTGGTTTTGTATTGGTAGTATCTGTATGTGTAGGGGCTTTGTGCTGGGAGAGAAGCTGAGCCCTGATGAGGGGACAGGGCTTCGCTGACGAGTGGTCCTGTAAAGGGAGCAGCCAGTCAGGCAGCGACACAGACAGCTGCAGCGTTACAGGAACTAGCAAACAGAGCTGTAAACAGGGGAGTTTGAGTGGGAGTTCTGTTGGAGGAGAAGGTATTTGTGTGCGTGTTTGGTTTTGTAGTGGTAGTATCTGTATGTGTAGAGGTTTGGAGGGGCTTTGTGCTGGGAGAGAAGCTGAGGCCTGATAAGGGGGCGGGGCTTCACTGACTAGGGGTCCTATAAAGGTAGCAGCCAGTCAGGCAGCGGCACAGACAGCTGCAGCGGCACAGGAGCTAGCAAACAGAGCTGTAAACGGGAGTTTGAGGGGGAGTTCTGTTGGAGGAGAAGGTATTTGTGTGTGTTTTGTTTTGCATTGGTAGTATCTGTATGTGTAGAGGCTTGGGGGTGCTTTGTACTGGGAGAGAAGCTGAGCCCTGATTAGGGGATGGGGCTTGACTGACTACGGGTCCTGTAAAGGTAGCAGCTGGTCAGGCAGCGGCACAGACAGCTAGCAAACAGAGCTGTAAACGGGAGAGTTAGAGTGGGAGTTCTGTTGGAGGAGAAGGTATTTGTGTGTGTTTGGTTTTGTATTGGTAGTATCTGTATGTGTAGGGTCTTTGTGCTGGGAGAGAAGCTGAGCCCTGATTAGGGGGCGGGGCTTCACTGACTAGGGGTCCTAGAAAGGGAGCAGCCAGTCAGGCAGCGGCACAGACAGCTGCCGTGGCACAGGAGCTAGCAAAGAGAGCTGTAAACAGGGGAGTTTGAGTGGGAGTTCTGCTGGAGGAGAAGGTATTTGTGTGTGTTTGGTTTTGTATTGGTGGTATCTGTATGTGTAGGGGCTTTTTGCTGGGAGAGAAGCTGAGCCCTGATTAGGGTGCAGGGCTTCACTGACCAGGGGTCCCATAAAGGTAGCAGCCAGTCAGGCAGCGGCACAGACAGCTGCAGCGGCACTGGAGCTAGCAAACAGAGCTGTAAACAGGGGAGTTTGAGTGGGAGTTCTGTTGGAGGAGAAGGTATTTGTGTGTGTGTTTGGTTTTGTATTGGTGGTATCTGTATGTGTAGAGGCTTGGAGGGGCTTTGTGCTGGGAGAGAAGCTGAGCCCTGATTATGGGGCGGGGCTTCACTGACGAGGGGTCCTATAAAGGGAGTAGCCACTCTGGCAGTGACACAGACAGCTGCAGCGGTACAGGAGCTAGCAAACAGAGCTGAAAATAGGGGACTTTGAGTGGTAGTTCTGTTGGAGGAGAAGCTATTTGTGTGTGTGTTTGGTTTTGTATTGGTAGTATCTGTATGTGTAGAGGTTTGGAGGGGCTTTGTGCTGGGAGCGAAGCTGAGCCCTGATTAGGGGGCGGGGCTTCACTGACTAGGGGTCCTATAAAGGTAGCAGCCAGTCAGGCAGCGGCACAGGAGCTAGCAAACAGAGCTGTAAACAGGGGAGTCTGAGTGGGAGTTCTGTTGGAGGAGAAGGCATTTGTGTGTGTGTTTGGTTTTGTATTGGTGGTATCTGTATGTGTAGGGGCTTTTTGCTGGGAGAGAAGCTGAGGCCTGATTAGGGGGCGGGGCTTCACTGACTAGGGGTCCTATAAATGCAGCAGCCAGTCAGGCAGCGGCACAGGAGCTAGCAAAGAGAGCTGTAAACAGGGGAGTTTGAGTGGAAGTTCTGTTGGAGGAGAAGGTATTTGTGTGTGTTTGGTTTTGTGTTGGTGGTATCTGTATGTGTAGGGGCTTTTTGCTGGGAGAGAAGCTGAGGCCTGATTAGGGGGCGGGGCTTCCCTGACTAGGGGTCCTATAAAGGGAGCAGCCAATCAGGCAGCGGCACAGACAGCTGCAGCGGCACTGGAGCTAGCAAACAGAGCTGTAAACAGGGGAGTTTGAGTGGGACTTCTGTTGGAGGAGAAGGTATTTGTGTGTGTGTTTGGTATTGTATTGGCAGTATCTGTATGTTTAGAGGCTTGGAGGGGCTTTGTGCTGGGAGCGAAGCTGAGCCCTGATTAGGGGGCGGGGCTTCACTGACTAGGGGTCCTATAAAGATAGCAGCCAATCAGGCAGCGGCACAGGAGCTAGCAAACAGAGCTGTAAACAGGGGAGTTTGAGTGGGAGTTCTGTAGGAGGAGAAGGTATTTGTGTGTGTTTGGTTTTGTATTGGTTGTATCTGTATGTGTAGGGGCTTTGTGCTGGGAGAAAAGCTGAGCCCTGATTAGGGGGCGGGGCTTCACTGACTAGGGGTCCTCTAAAGGGAGCAGCCAGTCAGGCAGGGGAACAGACAGCTGCAGGGGCACAGGAGCTAGCAAACAGAGCTGTAAACAGGGGAGTTTGAGTGGGAGTTCTGTTGGAGGAGAAGGTATTTGTGTGTGTTTGGTTTTGTATTGGTAGCATCTGTATGTGTAGGGGCTTTGTGCTGGGAGAGAAGCTGAGCCCTGATTAGGGGGCGGGGCTTCACTGACTAGGGGTCCTATAAAGGCAGCAGCCAGTCAGGCAGCGACACAGACAGCTGCAGCGGTACAGGAGCTAGCAAACAGAGATGTAAATAGGGGACTTTGGGTGGGAGTTCTGTTGGAGGAGAAGCTATTTGTGTGTGTGTTTGGTTTTGTAATGGTAGTATCTGTATGTGTAGAGCTTGGAGGGGCTTTGTGCTGGGAGCGAAGCTGAGCCCTGATTAGGGGGCGGGGCTTCACTGACTAGGGGTCCTATAAAGGTAGCAGCCAGTCAGGCAGCGGCACAGGAGCTAGCAAACAGAGCTGTAAACAGGGGAGTCTGAGTGGGAGTTCTGTTGGAGGAGAAGGTATTTGTGTGTGTGTTTGGTTTTGTATTGGTGGTATCTGTATGTGTAGAGGCTTGGAGGGGCTTGGTGCTGGGAGAGAAGCTGAGCCCTGATTATGGGGCGGGGCTTCACTGACGAGGGGTCCTATAAAGGGAGCAGCCACTCAGGCAGTGACACAGACAGCTGCAGCGGTACAGGAGCTAGCAAACAGAGCTGAAAATAGGGGACTTAGAGTGGTAGTTCTGTTGGAGGAGAAGCTATTTGTGTGTGTGTTTGGTTTTGTATTGGTAGTATCTGTATGTGTAGAGGCTTGGAGGGGCTTTGTGCTGGGAGCGAAGCTGAGCCCTGATTAGGGGGCGGGGCTTCACTGACTAGGGGTCCTATAAAGGTAGCAGCCAGTCAGGCAGCGGCACAGAAGCTAGCAAACAGAGCTGTAAACAGGGGAGTCTGAGTGGGAGTTCTGTTGGAGGAGAAGGCATTTGTGTGTGTGTTTGGTTTTGTATTGGTAGCATCTGTATGTGTAGGGGCTTTGTGCTGAGAGAGAAGTTGAGCCCTGATTAGGGGGCGGGGCTTCACTGACTAGGGGTCCTATAAATGCAGCAGCCAGTCAGGCAGCGGCACAGACAGCTGCAGTGGCACAGGAGCTAGCAAAGAGAGCTGTAAACAGGGGAGTTTGAGTGGAAGTTCTGTTGGAGGAGAAGGTATTTGTGTGTGTTTGGTTTTGTGTTGGTGGTATCTGTATGTGTAGGGGCTTTTTGCTGGGAGAGAAGCTGAGGCCTGATTAGGGGGCGGGGCTTCCCTGACTAGGGGTCCTATAAAGGGAGCAGCCAGTCAGGCAGCGGCACAGACAGCTGCAGCGGCACTGGAGCTAGCAAACAGAGCTGTAAACAGGGGAGTTTGAGTGGGACTTCTGTTGGAGGAGAAGGTATTTGTGTGTGTGTTTGGTATTGTATTGGCAGTATCTGTATGTTTAGAGGCTTGGAGGGGCTTTGTGCTGGGAGCGAAGCTGAGCCCTGATTAGGGGGCGGGGCTTCACTGACTGGGGGTCCTATAAAGATAGCAGCCAATCAGGCAGCGGCACAGGAGCTAGCAAACAGAGCTGTAAACAGGGGAGTTTGAGTGGGAGTTCTGTTGGAGGAGAAGGTATTTGTGTGAGTATCTGTATGTGTAGGGGCTTTGTGCTGGGAGAGAAGCTCAGCCCTGATTAGGGGGCGGGGCTTCCCTGACTAGGGGTCCTATAAAGGAAGCAGCCAGTCAGACAGCGGCACAGGAGCCAGCAAACAGAGCTGTAAACAGGGGAGTTTCAGTGGGAGTTCTGTTGGAGGAGAAGGTATTTGTGTGAGTATCTGTATGTGTAGGGGCTTTGTGCTGGGAGAGAAGCTCAGCCCTGATTAGGGGGCGGGGCTTCACGGCAAGGGGTCCTATAAAGGTCGCAGCCAGTCAGGCAGTGGCACAGGAGCTAGCAAAAAGAGCTGTAAACAGGGGAGTTTGAGTGGGAGTTCTGTTGGATGAGAAGGTATTTGTGTGTGTGCTTGGTTTTGTATTGTTAGTATCAGTATGTGTAGAGGCTTGTAGGGGCTTTGTGCTGGGAGAGAAGCTGAGCCCTGATGAGGGGGCGGGGCTTCACTGACTAGGGGTCCTATAAAGGGAGCAGCCAGTCAGGCAGCGGCACAGGAGCTAGCAAACAGAGCTGTAAACAGGGGAGTTTGAGTGGGAGTTCTGTTGGAGGAGAAGGTATTTGTGCGTGTTTGGTTTTGTGTTGGTGGTATCTGTATGTGTAGGGGCTTTGTGCAGAGAGAGAAGTTGAGCCCTGATTAGGGGGCGGGGCTTCACTGACTAGGGGTCCTATAAAGGTACCAGCCAGTCAGGCAGCGGCACAGACATCTGCAGCGGCACTGGAGCTAGCAAATAGAGCTGTAAACAGGGGAGTTTGAGTGGGAGTTCTGTTGCAGGAGAAGGTATTTGTGTGCGTTTGGTTTTGTATTCGTGGTATCTGTATGTGTAGGGGCTTTGTGCTGGGAGAGAAGCTGAGCCCTGATTGGGGGGGGCTTCACTGACTAGGGGTCCTATAAGGGGAGCAGCCAGTCAGGCAGCTGCACAGACAGCTGCAGCGGTACAGGAGCTAGCAAACAGTGCTGTAAACAGGGGAGTTTGAGTGGGAGTTCTGTTGGAGGAGAAGGTATTTGTGTGTGTTTGGTTTTGTATTGGTGGTATCTGTATGTGTAGAGGCTTGGAGGGGCTTTGTGCTGGGAGAGAAGCTGAGCCCTGATTAAGGGGCGGGGCTTCACTGACTAGGGGTCCTATAAAGGGAGCAGCCAGTCAGGCAGCGACACAGACAGCTGCAGCGGTACAGGAGCTAGCAAACAGAGCTGTAAACAGGGGAGTTTGAGTGGGAGTTCTGTTGGAGGAGAAGGTATTTGTGTGTGTTTGGTTTTGTATTGGTGGTATCTGTATGTGTAGGGCCTTTGTGCTGGGAGAGAAGCTGAGCCCTGATTAGGGGGCGGGGCTTCACTGACTAGGGGTCCTATAAAGGGAGCAGCCAGTCAGGCAGCGGCACAGACAGCTGCAGCGATACAGGGGCTAGACAACAGAGCTGTAAACTGGGGAGTTTGAGTTGCAATTCTGTTGGAGGAGAAGGTATTTGTGTGTGTTTGGTTTTGTATTGGTGGTATCTGTATGTGTAGGGGCTTTGTGCTGGGAGAGAAGCTGAGCCCGGATTAGGGGGCGGGGCTTCACTGACTAGGGGTCCTATAAAGTTAGCAGCCAGTCCGACAGCGGCACAGGAGCTAGCAAACAGAGCTGTAAACAGGGGACTTTGAGTGGGAGTTCTGTTGGAAGAGAAGGTATTTGTGTGTGTTTGGTTTTGTTTTGGTAGAATCTGTATGTGTAGGGGCTTTTTGCTGGGAGAGAAGCTGAGCCCTGATTAGGGTGCAGGGCTTCACTGACCAGGGGTCCTATAAAGGGAGCAGCCAGTCAGGCAGCGGCACAGACAGCTGCAGTGGCACAGGAGCTTGCAAACTGAGCTGTAAACAGGGGAGTTTGAGTGGGAGTTCTGTTGGAGGAGAAGGTATTTGTGTTTGTTTGGTTTTGTATTCGTAGTATCTGTATGTGTAGAGGCTTGGAGGGGCTTTGTGCTGGGAGAGAAGCTGAGCACTGATTAGGGGGCTTGGCTTCACTGACTAGGGGTCCTATAAAGGTAGCAGCCAGTCAGGCAGCGGCACAGGAGCTAGCAAACAGAGCTGTAAACAGGGGAGTTTGAGTGGGACTTCTGTTGGAGGAGAAGGTATTTGTGTGTGTTTGGTTTTGTATTGGTAGTATCTGTATGTGTAGGGGCTCTGTGCTGGGAGAAAAGCTGAGCCCTGATTAGGGGGCGGGGCTTCCCTGACTAGGGGTCCTATAAAGGTACCAGCCAGTCAGGCAGCGGCACAGACAGCTGCAGCGGTACAGGAACTAGCAAACAGAGCTGTAAACAGGGGAGTTTGAGTGGGAGTTCTGTTCGAGGAGAAGGTATTTGTGTGTGTTTGGTTTTGTGTTGGTGGTATCTGTATATGTAGGGGCTTTGTGCTGGGAGAGAAGCTGAGCCCTGATTAGGGGGCGGGGCTTCACTGACTAGGGGTCCTATAAAGGGAGCAGCCAGTCAGGCAGCGGCACAGGAGCTAGCAAACAGAGCTGTAAACAGGGGAGTCTGAGTGGGAGTTCTGTTGGAGGAGAAGGCATTTGTGTGTGTGTTTGGTTTTGTATTGGTAGCATCTGTATGTGTAGGGGCTTTGTGCTGGGAGAGAAGCTGAGCCCTGATTAGGGGGCGGAGCTTCACTGACTAGGGGTCCTATAAAGGGAGCAGCCAGTCAGGCGGCGGCACGGACAGCTGCAGCGGCACAGGAGCTAGCAAACAGAGCTGTAAACAGGGGAGTTTGAGTGGGAGTTCTGTTGGAGGAGAAGGTATTTGTGTTTGTTTGGTTTTGTATTGGTAGTATCTGTATGTGTAGAGGCTTGGAGGGGCTTTGTGCTGGGAGAGAAGCTGAGCCCTGATTAGGGGGCGGGGATTCACTGACTAGGGGTCCTATAAAGGGAGCAGCCAGTCAGGCAGCGGCACAGGAGCTAGCAAACAGAGCTGTAAACAGGGGAGTTTGAGTGGGAGTTCTGTTGGAGGAGAAGGTATTTGTGTGTGTTTGGTTTTGTATTGGTGGTATCTGTATGTGTAGGGGCTTTGTGCTGGGAGAGAAGCTGAGCCCGGATTAGGGGGCGGGGCTTCACTGACTAGGGGTCCTATAAAGTTAGCAGCCAGTCCGACAGCGGCACAGGAGCTAGCAAACAGAGCTGTAAACAGGGGACTTTGAGTGGGAGTTCTGTTGGAAGAGAAGGTATTTGTGTGTGTTTGGTTTTGTTTTGGTAGAATCTGTATGTGTAGGGGCTTTTTGCTGGGAGAGAAGCTGAGCCCTGATTAGGGTGCAGGGCTTCACTGACCAGGGGTCCTATAAAGGGAGCAGCCAGTCAGGCAGCGGCACAGACAGCTGCAGTGGCACAGGAGCTTGCAAACTGAGCTGTAAACAGGGGAGTTTGAGTGGGAGTTCTGTTGGAGGAGAAGGTATTTGTGTTTGTTTGGTTTTGTATTCGTAGTATCTGTATGTGTAGAGGCTTGGAGGGGCTTTGTGCTGGGAGAGAAGCTGAGCACTGATTAGGGGGCTTGGCTTCACTGACTAGGGGTCCTATAAAGGTAGCAGCCAGTCAGGCAGCGGCACAGGAGCTAGCAAACAGAGCTGTAAACAGGGGAGTTTGAGTGGGACTTCTGTTGGAGGAGAAGGTATTTGTGTGTGTTTGGTTTTGTATTGGTAGTATCTGTATGTGTAGGGGCTCTGTGCTGGGAGAAAAGCTGAGCCCTGATTAGGGGGCGGGGCTTCCCTGACTAGGGGTCCTATAAAGGTACCAGCCAGTCAGGCAGCGGCACAGACAGCTGCAGCGGCACTGGAGCTAGCAAATAGAGCTGTAAACAGGGGAGTTTGAGTGGGAGTTCTGTTTGAGGAGAAGGTATTTGTGTGTGTGTTTCGTTTTGTATTGGTGGTATCTGTATTTGTAGAGGCTTGGAGGAGCTTTGTGCTGGGAGAGAAGCTGAGCCCTGATTAGGGGACGGGGCTTCGCTGACTAGGGGTCCTATGATTGTAGCAGCCAGTCAGGCAGCGTCACAGACAGCTGCAGGGGCACAGGAGCTAGAAAACAGAGCTGTAAACAGGGGAGTTTGAGTGGGAGTTCTGTTGGAGGAGAAGGTATTTGTGTGTGTTTGGTTTTGTATTGTTGGTATCTGTATGTGTAGGGGCTTTGTGCTGGGAGAGAAGCTGAGCCCTGATTAGGGGGCGGGGCTTCACTGACGAGGGGTCCTATAAAGGGAGCAGCCAGTCAGGAAGCGGCACAGACAGCTGCAGCGGCACTGGAGCTAGCAAATAGAGCTGTAAACAGGGGAGTTTGAGTGGGAGTTCTGTTTGAGGAGAAGGTATTTGTGTGTGTTTGGTTTTGTATTGGTGGTATCTGTATTTGTAGAGGCTTTGTGCTGGGAGAGAAGCGGAGCCCTGATTAGGGGGCGGGGCTTCACTGACTAGGGGTCCTATAAAGAGAGCAGTCAGGCAGCTGCACAGACAGCTGCAGCGATACAGGGGCTAGCAAACAGAGCTGTAAACAGGGGAGTTTGAGTGGGAGTTCTGTTGGAGGAAAGGTATTTGTGTGTGTGTTTGGTTTTGTATTGGTGGTATCTGTGTGTGTAGAGGCTTGGAGGGGCTTTGTGCTGGGAGAGAAGCTGAGCCCTGATTACGGGGCGGGGCTTCACTGACTAGGGGTCCTATAAAGGGAGCAGCCAGTCAGGCGGCGGCACGGACAGCTGCAGCGGCACAGGAGCTAGCAAACAGAGCTGTAAACAGGGGAGTTTGAGTGGGAGTTCTGTTGGAGGAGAAGGTATTTGTGTGTGTTTGGCTTTGTATTGGTGGTATCTGTATGTGTAGGGGCTTTGTGCTGGGAGAGAAGCTGAGCCCTGATTAGGGGGCGGGGCTTCACGGACTAGGGGTCCTGTAAAGGTAGCAGCCAGTCAGGCAGCGGCACAGAGAGCTGCAGTGGCACAGGAGCTAGCAAACAGAGCTGTAAACGGGAGTTTGAGTGGGAGTTCAGTTGGAGGAGAAGGTATTTGTGTGTGTGTGTGTTTGGTTTTGTACTGTTAGTATCAGTATGTGTAGAGGCTTGTAGGGGCTTTGTACTGGGAGAGAAGCTGTGCCCTGATAAGGGGGCGGGGCTTCACTGACTAGGGGTCCTATAAAGGTAGCAGCCAGTGAGGCAGCGGCACAGGAGCAAGCAAACAGAGCTGTAAAGGGGAGTTTGAGTGGGAGTTCTGTTGGAGGAGAAGGTATTTGTTTTTGTGTGTGTTTGGTTTTGTATTGGTGGTATCTTTATGTGTAGAGGCTTGGAGGGGCTTGGTGCTGGGAGAGAAGCTGAGCCCTGATGAGGGTCGGGGCTTCACGGACTAGGGGTCCTATAAAGGCAGCAGCCATTCAGGCAGCGACACAGACAGCTGCAGCGGTACAGGAGCTAGCAAACAGAGCTGTAAACAGGGGACTTTGTGTGGGAGTTCTGTTGGAGGAGAAGCTATTTGTGTGTGTTTATGGTTTTGTAATGGTAGTATCTGTATGTGTAGAGCTTGGAGGGGCTTTGTGCTGGGAGCGAAGCTGAGCCCTGATTAGGGGGCGGGGCTTCACTGACTAGGGGTCCTATAAAGGTAGCAGCCAGTGAGGCAGCGGCACAGGAGCTAGCAAACAGAGCTGTAAACAGGGGAGTCTGAGTGGGAGTTCTGTTGGAGGAGAAGGCATTTGTGTGTGTGTTTGGTTTTGTATTGGTAGCATCTGTATGTGTAGGGGCTTTGTGCTGGGAGAGAAGCTGAGCCCTGATTAGGGGGCGGGGCTTCACTGACTTGGGGTCCTATAAAGGGAGCAGCCAGTCAGGTGGCGGCACGGACAGCTGCAGCGGCACAGGAGCTAGCAAACAGAGCTGTAAACAGGGGAGTTTGAGTGGGAGTTGTGTTGGAGGAGAAGTTATTTGTGTGTGTTTGGTTTTGTGTTGGTGGTATCTGTATGTGTAGGGGCTTTGTGCAGAGAGAGAAGCTGAGCCCTGATTAGGGGGCGGGGCTTCACTGACTAGGGGTCCTATAAAGGCAGCAGCCAGTCAGGCAGCGGCACAGGAGCTAGCAAACAGAGCTGTAAACAGGGGAGTTTGAGTGGGAGTTCCTTTGGAAGAGAAGGTATTTGTGTGTGTTTGGTTTTGTATTGGTAGTATGTGTATGTGTAGGGTCTTTGTGCTGGGAGAAAAGCTTAGCCCTGATTAGGGGGCGGGGCTTCACTGACTAGGGGTCCTATAAAGGGAGCAGCCAGTCAGGCAGCAACACAGACAGCTGCAGCGGTACAGGAGCTAGCAAACAGAGCTGTAAACAGGGGAGTTTGACTGGGACTTCTGTTGGAGGAGAAGGTATTTGTGTATGTGTTTGGTATTGTATTGGTAGTATCTGTATGTGTAGAGGCTTGGAGGGGCTTTGTGCTGGGAGCGAAGCTGAGCCCTGATTAGGGGGCGGGGCTTCACTGACTAGGGGTCCTATAAAGGGAGCAGCCAGTCAGGCAGAGGCACAGACAGCTGCAGCGGAACAGGAGCTACAAAACTGAGCTGTAAACAGGGGAGTTTGAGTGGGAGTTCTGTTGGAGGAGAAGGTATTTGTGTGTGTTTGGTTTTGTATTGGTGGTATCTGTATGTGTAGAGGCTTGGAGGGGCTTTGTGCTGGGAGAGAAGCTGAGCCCTGATTAGGGGGCGGGGCTTCACTGACGAGGGGTCCTATAAAGGTAGCAGCCAGTCAGGCAGCGGCACAGGAGCTAGCAAACAGAGCTGTAAACAGGGGAGTTTGAGTGGGAGTTCCTTTGGAAGAGAAGGTATTTGTGTGTGTTTGGTTTTGTATTGGTAGTATGTGTATGTGTAGGGTCTTTGTGCTGGGAGAAAAGCTTAGCCCTGATTAGGGGGCGGGGCTTCACTGACTAGGGGTCCTATAAAGGTAGCAGCCAGTCAGGCAGCGGCACAGACAGCTGCAGCTGCACAGGAGCGAGCAAACAGAGCTGTAAACAGGGGAGTTTGAGTGGGAGTTCTTTTGGAGGAGAAGGTATTTGTGTGTGTTTGGTTTTGTATTGGTAGTATTTGTATGTGTAGAGGCTTGGAGGGGCTTTGTGCTGGGAGAGAAGCTGAGCCCTGATTAGGGGACGGGGCTTCACTGACTAGGGGTCCTATAAAGGGAGCAGCCAGTCAGGCAGCGGCACAGACAGCTGCAGCGGTACAGGAGCTAGCAAACAGAGCTGTAAACAGGGGAGTTTGAGTGGGAGTTCTGTTGGAGGAGAAGGTATTTGTGTGTGTTTGGTTTTGTATTGGTGGTATCTGTATGTGCAGAGGCTTGGAGGGGTTTGTGCTGGGAGAGAAGCTGAGCCCTGATGAGGGGGCGGGGCTTCACGGACTAGGGGTCCTATAAAGGTAGCAGCCAGTCAGGCTGCGGCACAGACAGCTGCAGTGGCACAGGAGCTAGCAAACAGAGCTTTCAACAGGGGAGTTTGAGTGGGAGTTCTGGTGGAGGAGAAGGTATTTGTGTGTGTTTGGTTTTGTACTGGTAGTATCTGCATGTGTAGGGACTTTGTGCTGGCAGAGAATCTGAGCCCTGATGAGGGGGCGGGGCTTCACGGACTAGGGGTCCTATAAAGGGAGCAGCCAGTCAGGCAGCGGCACAGACAGCTGCAGTGGCACAGGAGCTAACAAACAGAGCTGTAAACAGGGGAGTTTGAGTGGGAGTTCTGTTGAGGAGAAGGTATTTGTGTGAGTATCTGTATGTGTAGGGGCTTTGTGCTGGGAGAGAAGCTGAGCCCTGATTAGGGGGCGTGGCTTCACTGACTAGGGGTCCTATATAGGTAGCAGCCAGTCAGGCAGCGGCACAGGAGCAAGCAAACAGAGCTGTAAACAGGGGAGTTTGAGTGGGAGTGCTGTTGGAGGAGAAGGTATTTGTGTGTGTTTGGTTTTGTATTGGTGGTATCTGTATGTGTAGAGGCTTGGAGGGGTTTGTGCTGGGAGAGAAGCTGAGCCCTGATGAGGGGGCGGGGCTTCACGGACTAGGGGTCCTATAAAGGTAGCAGCCAGTCAGGCTGCGGCACAGACAGCTGCAGTGGCACAGGAGCTAGCAAACGGAGCTTTCAACAGGGGAGTTTGAGTGGGAGTTCTGGTGGAGGAGAAGGTATTTGTGTGTGTTTGGTTCTGTACTGGTAGAATCTGCATGTGTAGGGACTTTGTGCTGGCAGAGAAGCTGAGCCCTGATTAGGGGGCGGGGCTTCCCTGACTAGGGGTCCTATAAAGGAAGCAGCCAGTCAGACAGCGGCACAGGAGCCAGCAAACAGAGCTGTAAACAGGGGAGTTTCAGTGGGAGTTCTGTTGGAGGAGAAGGTATTTGTGTGAGTATCTGTATGTGTAGGGGCTTTGTGCTGGGAGAGAAGCTCAGCCCTGATTAGGGGGCGGGGCTTCACGGCAAGGGGTCCTATAAAGGTCGCAGCCAGTCAGGCAGTGGCACAGGAGCTAGCAAAAAGAGCTGTAAACAGGGGAGTTTGAGTGGGAGTTCTGTTGGATGAGAAGGTATTTGTGTGTGTGCTTGGTTTTGTATTGTTAGTATCAGTATGTGTAGAGGCTTGTAGGGGCTTTGTGCTGGGAGAGAAGCTGAGCCCTGATGAGGGGGCGGGGCTTCACTGACGAGGGGTCCTATAAAGGTAGCAGCCAGTCAGGCAGCGGCACAGGAGCAAGCAAACAAAGCTGTAAACAGGGGAGTTTGAGTGGGAGTTCTGTTGGAGGAGAAGGTATTTGTGTGTGTTTGGTTTTGTATTGGTGGTATCTGTATGTGTAGAGGCTTGGAGGGGCTTTGTGCTGGGAGAGAAGCTGAGCCCTGATGAGGGGGCGGGGCTTCACTGACTAGGGGTCCTATAAAGGGAGCAGCCAGTCAGGCAGCGGCACAGACAGCTGCAGCGGTACAGGAGCTAGCAAACAGAGCTGTAAACAGGGGAGTTTGAGTGGGAGTTCTGTTGGAGGAGAAGGTATTTGTGTGTGTGTGTGTTTGGTTTTGTATTGGTGGTATCTGTATGTGTAGAGGCTTGGAGGGGCTTTGTGCTGGGAGAGAAGCTGAGCCCTGATTAGGCGGCGGGGCTTCACTGACTAGGGGTCCTGTAAAGGTAGCAGCCAGTCAGGCAGCGGCACAGACAGCTGCAGCGGCACAGGAGCTAGCAAACAGAGCTGTAAACAGGGGAGTTTGAGTGGGAGTTCTGTTGGAGGAGAAGGTATTTGTGTGTGTTTGGTTTTGTACTGGTAGTATCTGCATGTGTAGGGACTTTGTGCTGGCAGAGAAGCTGAGCCCTGATTAGGGGGCTGGGCTTCCCTGACTAGGGGTCCTATAAAAGGAGCAGCCCGTCAGACAGCTGCCCAGGAGCTAGCAAACAGAGCTGTAAACAGGGGAGTTTGAGTGGGAGTTCTGTTGGAGGAGAAGGTATTTGTGTGTGTGTTTGGTTTTGTATTGGTAGTATCTGTATGTGTAGAGGCTTGGAGGGGCTTTGTGCTGGGAGAGAAGCTGAGCCCTGATTAGGGGGCGGGGCTTCACTGACAAGCGTCCTATAAAGGTAGCAGCCAGTCAGGCAGCGGCACAGGAGCTAGCAAACAGAGCTGTAAACAGGGGAGTTTGAGTGGGAGTTCTGTTGGAGGAGAAGGTATTTGTGTGTGTGTGTGTTTGGTTTGTATTGGTAGTATCTGTATGTGTAGAGGCTTGTAGGGGCTTTGTGCTGGAAGAGAAGCTGTGCCCTGATTAGGGGATGGGGCTTCGCTGACTAGGGGTCCTATAAAGGGAGCAGCCAGTCAGGCAGCGGCACAGACAGCTGCCGCGGTACAGGAGCTAGGAAACAGAGCTGTAAACAGGGGAGTTTGAGTGGGAGTTCTGTTGGAGGAGAAGGTATTTGTGTGTGTTTGGTTTTGTATTGGTAGTATTTGTTTCTTGACTTTAGCAAAGCTTTTGACACGGTCTCCCATAGTATTCTTGTCAGCAAGTTAAGGAAGTATGGGCTGGATGAATGCACTATAAGGTGGGTAAAAAGCTGGCTAAATTGTCGGGCTCAACGGGTAGTGATCAATGGCTCCATGTCTAGTTGGCAGCCGGTATCAAGTGGAGTGCCCCAGGGGTCGGTCCTGGGGCCGGTTTTATTCAATATCTTCATAAATGATCTGGAGGATGGTGTGGATTGCACTCTCATCAAATTTGCGGATGATACTAAAATGGGAGGAGTGGTAGATACGCTGGAGGGGAGGGATAGGATACAGAAGGACCTAGACAAATTGGAGGATTGGGCCAAAAGGAATCTGATGAGGTTCAATAAGGATAAGTGCAGGGTCCTGCACTTAGGACGGAAGAACCCAATGCACAGCTACAGACTAGGGACCGAATGGCTAGGCAGCAGTTCTGCAGAAAAGGACCTAGGGGTGACAGTGGACGAGAAGCTGGATATGAGTCAGCAGTGTGCCCTTGTTGCCAAGAAGGCCAATGGCATTTTGGGATGTATAAGTAGGGGCATAGCGAGCAGATCGAGGGACGTGATCGTTCCCCTCTATTCGACATTGGTGAGGCCTCATCTGGAGTACTGTGTCCAGTTTTGGGCCCCACACTTCAAGAAGGATGTGGATAAATTGGAGAGAGTCCAGCGAAGGGCAACAAAAATGATTAGGGGACTGGAACACATGAGTTATGAGGAGAGGCTGAGGGAGCTGGGATTGTTTAGCCTGCAGAAGAGAAGAATGAGGGGGGATTTGATAGCTGCTTTCAACTACCTGAAAGGGGGTTCCAAAGAGGATGGCTCTAGACTGTTCTCAATGGTAGCAGATGACAGAACGAGGAGTAATGGTCTCAAGTTGCAGTGGGGGAGGTTTAGATTGGATATTAGGAAAAACTTTTTCACTAAGAGGGTGGTGAAACACTGGAATGCGTTACCTAGGGAGGTGGTAGAATCTCCTTCCTGAGAGGTTTTTAAGGTCAGGCTTGACAAAGCCCTGGCTGGGATGATTTAACTGGGAATTGGTCCTGCTTTGAGCAGGGGGTTGGACTAGATGACCTTCTGGGGTCCCTTCCAACCCTGATATTCTATGATTCTATGATTCTATCTGTATGTGTAGGGGTTTGGAGGGGCTTTGTGCTGGGAGAGAAGCTGAGCCCTGATGAGGGGGCGGGGCTTCACGGACTAGGGGTCCTATAAAGGTCGCAGCCAGTCAGACAGCGGCACAGGAGCTCGCAAACAGAGCTGTAAACAGGGGACTTTGTGTGGGAGTTCTGTTGGAGGAGAAGCTATTTGTGTGTGTGTTTGGTTTTGTAATGGTAGTATCTGTATGTGTAGAGCTTGGAGGGGCTTTGTGCTGGGAGCGAAGCTGAGCCCTGATTAGGGGGCGGGGCTTCACTGACTAGGGGTCCTATAAAGGTAGCAGCCAGTGAGGCAGCGGCACAGGAGCTAGCAAACAGAGCTGTAAACAGGGGAGTCTGAGTGGGAGTTCTGTTGGAGGAGAAGGCATTTGTGTGTGTGTTTGGTTTTGTATTGGTAGCATCTGTATGTGTAGGGGCTTTGTGCTGGGAGAGAAGCTGAGCCCTGATTAGGGGGCGGGGCTTCACTGACTTGGGGTCCTATAAAGGGAGCAGCCAGTCAGGTGGCGGCACGGACAGCTGCAGCGGCACAGGAGCTAGCAAACAGAGCTGTAAACAGGGGAGTTTGAGTGGGAGTTGTGTTGGAGGAGAAGTTATTTGTGTGTGTTTGGTTTTGTGTTGGTGGTATCTGTATGTGTAGGGGCTTTGTGCAGAGAGAGAAGCTGAGCCCTGATTAGGGGGCGGGGCTTCACTGACTAGGGGTCCTATAAAGGCAGCAGCCAGTCAGGCAGCGGCACAGGAGCTAGCAAACAGAGCTGTAAACAGGGGAGTTTGAGTGGGAGTTCCTTTGGAAGAGAAGGTATTTGTGTGTGTTTGGTTTTGTATTGGTAGTATGTGTATGTGTAGGGTCTTTGTGCTGGGAGAAAAGCTTAGCCCTGATTAGGGGGCGGGGCTTCACTGACTAGGGGTCCTATAAAGGGAGCAGCCAGTCAGGCAGCAACACAGACAGCTGCAGCGGTACAGGAGCTAGCAAACAGAGCTGTAAACAGGGGAGTTTGACTGGGACTTCTGTTGGAGGAGAAGGTATTTGTGTATGTGTTTGGTATTGTATTGGTAGTATCTGTATGTGTAGAGGCTTGGAGGGGCTTTGTGCTGGGAGCGAAGCTGAGCCCTGATTAGGGGGCGGGGCTTCACTGACTAGGGGTCCTATAAAGGGAGCAGCCAGTCAGGCAGAGGCACAGACAGCTGCAGCGGAACAGGAGCTACAAAACTGAGCTGTAAACAGGGGAGTTTGAGTGGGAGTTCTGTTGGAGGAGAAGGTATTTGTGTGTGTTTGGTTTTGTATTGGTGGTATCTGTATGTGTAGAGGCTTGGAGGGGCTTTGTGCTGGGAGAGAAGCTGAGCCCTGATTAGGGGGCGGGGCTTCACTGACGAGGGGTCCTATAAAGGTAGCAGCCAGTCAGGCAGCGGCACAGGAGCTAGCAAACAGAGCTGTAAACAGGGGAGTTTGAGTGGGAGTTCCTTTGGAAGAGAAGGTATTTGTGTGTGTTTGGTTTTGTATTGGTAGTATGTGTATGTGTAGGGGCTTTGTGCTGGGAGAGAAGCTGAGCCCTGATTAGGGGGCGTGGCTTCACTGACTAGGGGTCCTATATAGGTAGCAGCCAGTCAGGCAGCGGCACAGGAGCAAGCAAACAGAGCTGTAAACAGGGGAGTTTGAGTGGGAGTGCTGTTGGAGGAGAAGGTATTTGTGTGTGTTTGGTTTTGTATTGGTGGTATCTGTATGTGTAGAGGCTTGGAGGGGCTTTGTGCTGGGAGAGAAGCTGAGCCCTGATTAGGGGACGGGGCTTCACTGACTAGGGGTCCTATAAAGGGAGCAGCCAGTCAGGCAGCGGCACAGACAGCTGCAGCGGTACAGGAGCTAGCAAACAGAGCTGTAAACAGGGGAGTTTGAGTGGGAGTTCTGTTGGAGGAGAAGGTATTTGTGTGTGTTTGGTTTTGTATTGGTGGTATCTGTATGTGCAGAGGCTTGGAGGGGTTTGTGCTGGGAGAGAAGCTGAGCCCTGATGAGGGGGCGGGGCTTCACGGACTAGGGGTCCTATAAAGGTAGCAGCCAGTCAGGCTGCGGCACAGACAGCTGCAGTGGCACAGGAGCTAGCAAACAGAGCTTTCAACAGGGGAGTTTGAGTGGGAGTTCTGGTGGAGGAGAAGGTATTTGTGTGTGTTTGGTTTTGTACTGGTAGTATCTGCATGTGTAGGGACTTTGTGCTGGCAGAGAATCTGAGCCCTGATGAGGGGGCGGGGCTTCACGGACTAGGGGTCCTATAAAGGGAGCAGCCAGTCAGGCAGCGGCACAGACAGCTGCAGTGGCACAGGAGCTAACAAACAGAGCTGTAAACAGGGGAGTTTGAGTGGGAGTTCTGTTGAGGAGAAGGTATTTGTGTGAGTATCTGTATGTGTAGGGGCTTTGTGCTGGGAGAGAAGCTGAGCCCTGATTAGGGGGCGTGGCTTCACTGACTAGGGGTCCTATATAGGTAGCAGCCAGTCAGGCAGCGGCACAGGAGCAAGCAAACAGAGCTGTAAACAGGGGAGTTTGAGTGGGAGTGCTGTTGGAGGAGAAGGTATTTGTGTGTGTTTGGTTTTGTATTGGTGGTATCTGTATGTGTAGAGGCTTGGAGGGGTTTGTGCTGGGAGAGAAGCTGAGCCCTGATGAGGGGGCGGGGCTTCACGGACTAGGGGTCCTATAAAGGTAGCAGCCAGTCAGGCTGCGGCACAGACAGCTGCAGTGGCACAGGAGCTAGCAAACGGAGCTTTCAACAGGGGAGTTTGAGTGGGAGTTCTGGTGGAGGAGAAGGTATTTGTGTGTGTTTGGTTCTGTACTGGTAGAATCTGCATGTGTAGGGACTTTGTGCTGGCAGAGAAGCTGAGCCCTGATTAGGGGGCGGGGCTTCCCTGACTAGGGGTCCTATAAAGGAAGCAGCCAGTCAGACAGCGGCACAGGAGCCAGCAAACAGAGCTGTAAACAGGGGAGTTTCAGTGGGAGTTCTGTTGGAGGAGAAGGTATTTGTGTGAGTATCTGTATGTGTAGGGGCTTTGTGCTGGGAGAGAAGCTCAGCCCTGATTAGGGGGCGGGGCTTCACGGCAAGGGGTCCTATAAAGGTCGCAGCCAGTCAGGCAGTGGCACAGGAGCTAGCAAAAAGAGCTGTAAACAGGGGAGTTTGAGTGGGAGTTCTGTTGGATGAGAAGGTATTTGTGTGTGTGCTTGGTTTTGTATTGTTAGTATCAGTATGTGTAGAGGCTTGTAGGGGCTTTGTGCTGGGAGAGAAGCTGAGCCCTGATGAGGGGGCGGGGCTTCACTGACGAGGGGTCCTATAAAGGTAGCAGCCAGTCAGGCAGCGGCACAGGAGCAAGCAAACAAAGCTGTAAACAGGGGAGTTTGAGTGGGAGTTCTGTTGGAGGAGAAGGTATTTGTGTGTGTGTGTGTTTGGTTTTGTATTGGTGGTATCTGTATGTGTAGAGGCTTGGAGGGGCTTTGTGCTGGGAGAGAAGCTGAGCCCTGATTAGGCGGCGGGGCTTCACTGACTAGGGGTCCTGTAAAGGTAGCAGCCAGTCAGGCAGCGGCACAGACAGCTGCAGCGGCACAGGAGCTAGCAAACAGAGCTGTAAACAGGGGAGTTTGAGTGGGAGTTCTGTTGGAGGAGAAGGTATTTGTGTGTGTTTGGTTTTGTACTGGTAGTATCTGCATGTGTAGGGACTTTGTGCTGGCAGAGAAGCTGAGCCCTGATTAGGGGGCTGGGCTTCCCTGACTAGGGGTCCTATAAAAGGAGCAGCCCGTCAGACAGCTGCCCAGGAGCTAGCAAACAGAGCTGTAAACAGGGGAGTTTGAGTGGGAGTTCTGTTGGAGGAGAAGGTATGTGTGTGTGTTTGGTTTTGTATTGGTAGTATCTGTATGCGTAGGGGCTTTGTGCTGGGAGAGAAGCTGAGCCCTGATTAGGGGGCTGGGCTTCCCTGACTAGGGGTACTATAAAGGTAGCAGCTAGTCAGGCAGCGGCACAGGAGCTAGCAAATAGAGCTGTAAACAGGGGAGTTTGAGTGGGAGTTCTGTTGGAGGAGAAGGTATTTGTGTGTGTGTTTGGTTTTGTATTGGTAGTATCTGTATGTGTAGAGGCTTGGAGGGGCTTTGTGCTGGGAGAGAAGCTGAGCCCTGATTAGGGGGCGGGGCTTCACTGACAAGCGTCCTATAAAGGTAGCAGCCAGTCAGGCAGCGGCACAGGAGCTAGCAAACAGAGCTGTAAACAGGGGAGTTTGAGTGGGAGTTCTGTTGGAGGAGAAGGTATTTGTGTGTGTGTGTGTTTGGTTTGTATTGGTAGTATCTGTATGTGTAGAGGCTTGTAGGGGCTTTGTGCTGGAAGAGAAGCTGTGCCCTGATTAGGGGATGGGGCTTCGCTGACTAGGGGTCCTATAAAGGGAGCAGCCAGTCAGGCAGCGGCACAGACAGCTGCCGCGGTACAGGAGCTAGGAAACAGAGCTGTAAACAGGGGAGTTTGAGTGGGAGTTCTGTTGGAGGAGAAGGTATTTGTGTGTGTTTGGTTTTGTATTGGTAGTATTTGTTTCTTGACTTTAGCAAAGCTTTTGACACGGTCTCCCATAGTATTCTTGTCAGCAAGTTAAGGAAGTATGGGCTGGATGAATGCACTATAAGGTGGGTAAAAAGCTGGCTAAATTGTCGGGCTCAACGGGTAGTGATCAATGGCTCCATGTCTAGTTGGCAGCCGGTATCAAGTGGAGTGCCCCAGGGGTCGGTCCTGGGGCCGGTTTTATTCAATATCTTCATAAATGATCTGGAGGATGGTGTGGATTGCACTCTCATCAAATTTGCGGATGATACTAAAATGGGAGGAGTGGTAGATACGCTGGAGGGGAGGGATAGGATACAGAAGGACCTAGACAAATTGGAGGATTGGGCCAAAAGGAATCTGATGAGGTTCAATAAGGATAAGTGCAGGGTCCTGCACTTAGGACGGAAGAACCCAATGCACAGCTACAGACTAGGGACCGAATGGCTAGGCAGCAGTTCTGCAGAAAAGGACCTAGGGGTGACAGTGGACGAGAAGCTGGATATGAGTCAGCAGTGTGCCCTTGTTGCCAAGAAGGCCAATGGCATTTTGGGATGTATAAGTAGGGGCATAGCGAGCAGATCGAGGGACGTGATCGTTCCCCTCTATTCGACATTGGTGAGGCCTCATCTGGAGTACTGTGTCCAGTTTTGGGCCCCACACTTCAAGAAGGATGTGGATAAATTGGAGAGAGTCCAGCGAAGGGCAACAAAAATGATTAGGGGACTGGAACACATGAGTTATGAGGAGAGGCTGAGGGAGCTGGGATTGTTTAGCCTGCAGAAGAGAAGAATGAGGGGGGATTTGATAGCTGCTTTCAACTACCTGAAAGGGGGTTCCAAAGAGGATGGCTCTAGACTGTTCTCAATGGTAGCAGATGACAGAACGAGGAGTAATGGTCTCAAGTTGCAGTGGGGGAGGTTTAGATTGGATATTAGGAAAAACTTTTTCACTAAGAGGGTGGTGAAACACTGGAATGCGTTACCTAGGGAGGTGGTAGAATCTCCTTCCTGAGAGGTTTTTAAGGTCAGGCTTGACAAAGCCCTGGCTGGGATGATTTAACTGGGAATTGGTCCTGCTTTGAGCAGGGGGTTGGACTAGATGACCTTCTGGGGTCCCTTCCAACCCTGATATTCTATGATTCTATGATTCTATCTGTATGTGTAGGGGTTTGGAGGGGCTTTGTGCTGGGAGAGAAGCTGAGCCCTGATGAGGGGGCGGGGCTTCACGGACTAGGGGTCCTATAAAGGTCGCAGCCAGTCAGACAGCGGCACAGGAGCTCGCAAACAGAGCTGTAAACAGGGGAGTTTGAGTGGGAGTTCTGTTGGAGGAGAAGGTATTTGTGTGTGTGTTTGGTTTTGTATTGGTAGTATCTGTATGTGTAGAGGCTTGGAGGGGCTTTGTGCTGGGAGAGAAGCTGAGCCCTGATTAGGGGGCGGGGTTTCACTGACTAGGGTTCCTATAAAGGTAGCAGCCAGTCAGGCAGCGGCACAGGAGCTAGCAAACAGAGCTGTAAACAGGGGAGTTTGAGTGGGAGTTCTGTTGGAGGAGAAGGTATTTGTGTGTGTTTGGTTTTGTACTGGCAGTATGTGCATGTGTAGGGACTTCGTGCTGGCAGAGAAGCTGAGCCCTGATGAGGGGGCGGGGCTTCACGGACTAGGGGTCCTGTAAAGGTAGCAGCCAGTCAGGCAGCGGCACAGAGAGTTGCAGTGGCACAGGAGCTAGCAAACAGAGCTGTAAACGGGAGTTTGAGTGGGAGTTCAGTTGGAGGAGAAGGTATTTGTGTGTGTGTGTGTTTGGTTTTGTATTGTTAGTATCAGTATGTGTAGAGGCTGGTAGGGGCTTTGTACTGGGAGAGAAGCTGAGCCCTGATAAGGGGGCGGGGCTTCACTGACTAGGGGTCCTATAAAGGTAGCAGCCAGTGAGGCAGCGGCACAGGAGCAAGCAAACAGAGCTGTAAAGGGGAGTTTGAGTGGGAGTTCTGTTGGAGGAGAAGGTATTTGTTTTTGTGTGTGTTTGGTTTTGTATTGGTGGTATCTTTATATGTAGAGGCTTGGAGGGGCTTTGTGCTGGGAGAGAAGCTGAGCCCTGATGAGGGTCGGGGCTTCACGGACTAGGGGTCCTATAAAAGTAGCGGCCAGTCAGGCAGCGGCACAGACAGCTGCAGTGGCACAGGAGCTAGCAAACAGAGCTGTAAACAGGGGAGTTTGAGTGGGAGTTCTGTTGGAGGAGAAGGTATTTGTGTGTGTTTGGTTTTCTATTGGTCGTATCTGTATGTGTAGGGGCTTTGTGCTGGGAGAGAAGCTCAGCCCTGATTAGGGGGCGGGGCTCCACGGCAAGGGGTCCTATAAAGGTCGCAGCCAGTCAGGCAGTGGCACAGGAGCTAGCAAACAGAGCTGTAAACAGGGGAGTTTGAGTGGGAGTTCGGTTGGAGGAGAATGTATTTGTGTGTGTTTGGTTTTGTACTGGTAGTATCTGCATGTGTAGGGACTTTGTGCTGGCAGAGAAGCTGAGCCCAGATGAGGGGGCGGGTCTTCCCTGACTACGGGTTCTGTAAAGGTAGCAGCCAGTCAGGCAGCGGCACAGACATTTGCAGTGGCACAGGAGCTAGCAAACAGAGCTCTAAACAGGGGAGTTTGAGTGGGAGTTCTGTTGGAGGAGAAGGTATTTGTGTGTGTGTTTGGTTTTGTATTGGTAGCATCTGTATGTGTAGAGATTTGTAGGGGCTTTGTGCTGGGAGAGAAGCTGAGCCCTGATGAGGGGGCGGGGCTTCACGGACTAGGGGTCCTGTAAAGGTAGCAGCCAGTCAGGCAGCGGCACAGAGAGCTGCAGTGGCACAGGAGCTAGCAAACAGAGCTGTAAACGGGAGTTTGAGTGGGAGTTCAGTTGGAGGAGAAGGTATTTGTGTGTGTGTGTGTTTGGTTTTGTATTGTTAGTATCAGTATGTGTAGAGGCTTGTAGGGGCTTTGTACTGGGAGAGAAGCTGAGCCCTGATAAGGGGGCGGGGCTTCACGGACTAGGGGTCCTATAAAGGGAGCAGCCAGTCAGGCAGCTGCACAGACAGCTGCAGCGGTACAGGAGCTAGCAAACAGAGCTGTAAACAGCGGAGTTTGAGTGGGAGTTCTGTTCGAGGAGAAGGTATTTGTGTGTGTTTGGTTTTGTGTTGGTGGTATCTGTATGTGTAGGGGCTTTGTGCTGGGAGAGAAGCTGAGCCCTGATTAGGGGGCGGGGCTTCACTGACGAGGGGTCCTATAAAGGTAGCAGCCAGTCAGGCAGCGGCACAGGAGCTAGCAAACAGAGCTGTAAACAGGGGAGTTTGAGTGGGAGTTCTTTTGGAGGAGAAGGTATTTGTGTGTGTTTGGTTTTGTATTGGTAGTATGTGTATGTGTAGGGTCTTTGTGCTGGGAGAAAAGCTGAGCCCTGATTAGGGGGCGGGGCTTCACTGACTAGGGGTCCTATAAAGGTAGCAGCCAGTCAGGCAGCGGCACAGACAGCTGCAGCTGCACAGGAGCGAGCAAACAGAGCTGTAAACAGGGGAGTTTGAGTGGGAGTTCTTTTGGAGGAGAAGGTATTTGTGTGTGTTTGGTTTTGTATTGGTAGTATTTGTATGTGTAGAGGCTTGGAGGGGCTTTGTGCTGGGAGAAAAGCTGAGCCCTGATTAGGGGGCGGGGCTTCACTGACTAGGGGTCCTAGAAAGCTAGCAGCCAGTCAGGCAGCAGCACAGGAGCTAGCAAACAGAGCTGTAAACAGGGGAGTTTGAGAGGGAGTTCTGTTGGAGGAGAAGGTATTTGTGTGTTTGGTTTTGTATTGGTAGTATCTGTATGAGTAGAGGCTTTGTGCTGGGAGAGAATCTGAGCCCTGATTAGGGGGCGGGGCTTCCCTGACTAGGGGTCCTATAAAGGTACCAGCCAGTCAGGCAGCGGCACAGACAGCTGCAGCGGCACTGGAGCTAGCAAATAAAGCTGTAAACAGGGGAGTTTGAGTGGGAGTTCTGTTGGAGGAGAAGGTATTTGTGTGTGTTTGGTTTTGTATTGGTAGCATCTGTATGTGTAGGGGCTTTGTGCTGGGAGAGAAGCTGAGCCCTGATAAGGGGGCGGGGCTTCACTGACTAGGCGTCCTATAAAGTTAGCAGCCAGTCAGGCAGCGGCACAGACAGCTGCAGCGGCACAGGAGCGAGCAAACAGAGCTGAAAATAGGGGACTTTGAGTCGTAGTTCTGTTGGAGGAGAAGCTATTTGTGTGTGTGTTTGGTTTTGTATTGGTAGCATCTGTATGTGTAGGGGCTTTGTGCTGAGAGAGAAGCTGAGCCCTGATTAGGGGGCGGGGCTTCACTGACTAGGGGTCCTATAAAGGTAGCAGCCAATCAGGCAGCGGCACAGGAGCTAGCAAACAGAGCTGTAAACAGGGGAGTTTGAGTGGGAGTTCTGTAGGAGGAGAAGGTATTTGTGTGTGTTTGGTTTTGTATTGGTTGTATGTGTATGTGTAGGGGCTTTGTGCTGGGAGAAAAGCTGAGCCCTGATTAGGGGGCGGGGCTGCACTGACTAGGGGTCCTATAAAGGGAGCAGCCAGTCAGGCAGGGGAACAGACAGCTGCAGCGGAACAGGAGCTAGCAAACAGAGCTGTAAACAGGGGAGTTTGAGAGGGAGTTCTGTTGGAGGAGAAGGTATTTGTGTGTTTGGTTTTGTATTGGTAGTATCTGTATGAGTAGAGGCTTTGTGCTGGGAGAGAATCTGAGCCCTGATTAGGGGGCAGGGCTTCACTGACTAGGGGTCCTATAAAGGGAGCAGCCAGTCAGGCAGGGGAACAGACAGCTGCAGCGGAACAGGAGCTAGCAAACAGAGCTGTAAACAGGGGAGTTTGAGTGGGAGTTCTGTTGGAGGAGAAGGTATTTGTGTGTGTGTTTGGTTTTGTATTGGTGGTATCTGTATGTGTAGAGGCTTGGAGGGACTTTGTGCTGGGAGAGAAGCCGAGCCCTGATTAGGGGGCGGGGCTTCGCTGACTAGGGGTCCTATGATTGTAGCAGCCAGTCAGGCAGCGTCACAGACAGCTGCAGGGGCACAGGAGCTAGCAAACAGAGCTGTAAACAGGGGAGTTTGAGTGGGAGTTCTGTTGGAGGAGAAGGTATTTGTGTGTGTTTGGTTTTGTATTGGTGGTATCTGTATGTGTAGGGGCTTTTTGCTGGGAGAGAAGCTGAGCCCTGATTAGGGTGCAGGGCTTCACTGACCAGGGGTCCTATAAAGGTAGCAGCCAGTCAGGCAGCGGCACAGACAGCTGCAGTGGCACAGGAGCTTGCAAACTGAGCTGTAAACAGGGGAGTTTGAGTGGGAGTTCTGTTGGAGGAGAAGGTATTTGTGTGTGTTTGGTTTTGTATTGGTAGTATCTGTATGTGTAAAGGCTTGGAGGGGCTTTGTGCTGGGAGAGAAGCTGAGCCCTGATTAGGGGGCGGGGCTTCACTGACTAGGGGTCCTATAAAGGTAGCAGCCAATCAGGCAGCGGCACAGGAGCTAGCAAACAGAGCTGTAAACAGGGGAGTTTGAGAGGGAGTTCTGTTGGAGGAGAAGGTATTTGTGTGTTTGGTTTTGTATTGGTAGTATCTGTATGAGTAGAGGCTTTGTGCTGGGAGAGAATCTGAGCCCTGATTAGGGGGCAGGGCTTCACTGACTAGGGGTCCTATAAAGGGAGCAGCCAGTAAGGCAGGGGAACAGAGAGCTGCAGCGGAACAGGAGCTAGCAAACAGAGCTGTAAAGAGGGGAGTTTGAGTGGGAGTTCTGTTGGAGGAGAAGGTATTTGTGTGTGTGTTTGGTTTTGTATTGGTGGTATCTGTATTTGTAGAGGCTTGGAGGGGCTTTGTGCTGGGAGAGAAGCCGAGCCCTGATTAGGGGGCGGGGCTTCGCTGACTAGGGGTCCTATGATTGTAGCAGCCAGTCAGGCAGCGTCACAGACAGCTGCAGCGGCACAGGAGCTAGCAAACAGAGCTGTAAACAGGGGAGTTTGAGTGGGAGTTCTGCTGGAGGAGAAGGTATTTGTGTGTGTTTGGTTTTGTATTGGTGGTATCTGTATGTGTAGGGGCTTTTTGCTGGGAGAGAAGCTGAGCCCTGATTAGGGTGCAGGGCTTCACTGACCAGGGGTCCTATAAAGGTAGCAGCAAGTCAGGCAGCGGCACAGACAGCTGCAGCGGCACTGGAGCTAGCAAACAGAGCTGTAAACAGGGGAGTTTGAGTGGGAGTTCTGTTGGAGGAGAAGGTATTTGTGTGTGTTTGGTTTTGTGTTGGTGGTATCTGTATGTGTAGGGGCTTTGTGCTGAGAGAGAAGCTGAGCCCTGATTAGGGGGCGGGGCTTCACTGACTTGGGGTCCTATAAAGGCAGCAGCCAGTCAGGCAGCGGCACAGACAGCTGCAGTGGCACAGGAGCTAGCAAAGAGAGCTGTAAACAGGGGAGTTTGAGTGGGAGTTCTGTTGGAGGACAAGGTATTTGTGTGTGTGTTTGGTTTTGTATTGGTAGTATCTGTATGTGTAGAGGCTTGGAGGGGCTTTGTGCTGGGAGCGAAGCTGAGCCCTGATTAGGGGGCGGGGCTTCACTGACTAGGGGTCCTATAAAGGTAGCAGCCAGTCAGGCAGCGGCACAGGAGCGAGCAAACAGAGCTGTAAACAGGGGAGTTTGAGTGGGAGTTCTGTTGGAAGAGAAGGTATTTGTGTGTCTTTGGTTTTGTATTGGTAGTATCTGTATGTGTAGGGTCTTTGTGCTGGGAGAAAAGCTGAGCCCTGATTAGGGGGCGGGGCTTCAGTGACTAGGGGTCCTAGAAAGGTAGCAGCCAGTCAGGCAGCGGCACAGGAGCTAGCAAACAGAGCTGTAAACAGGGGAGTATGAGTGGGAGTTCTGTTGGAGGAGAAGGTGTTTGTGTGTGTTTGGTTTTGTATTGGTAGTATCTGTATGTGTAGAGGCTTTGTGCTGGGAGAGAAGCTGAGCCCTGATAAGGGGGCGGGGCTTCCCTGACTACGGGTCCTATAAAGCTAGCAGCCAGTCAGGCACCAGCACAGGAGCTAGCAAACAGAGCTGTAAACATGGGAGTTTGAGTGGGACTTCTGTTGGAGGAGAAGGTATTTGTGTGTGTGTTTGGTATTGTATTGGCAGTATCTGTATGTTTAGAGGCTTGGAGGGGCTTTGTGCTGGGAGAGAAGCTGAGCCCTGATTAGGGGGCGGGGCTTCACTGACTAGGGGTCCTATAAAGGTAGCAGCCAATCAGGCAGCGGCACAGGAGCTAGCAAACAGAGCTGTAAACAGGGGAGTTTGAGAGGGAGTTCTGTTGGAGGAGAAGGTATTTGTGTGTTTGGTTTTGTATTGGTAGTATCTGTATGAGTAGAGGCTTTGTGCTGGGAGAGAATCTGAGCCCTGATTAGGGGGCAGGGCTTCACTGACTAGGGGTCCTATAAAGGGAGCAGCCAGTAAGGCAGGGGAACAGAGAGCTGCAGCGGAACAGGAGCTAGCAAACAGAGCTGTAAAGAGGGGAGTTTGAGTGGGAGTTCTGTTGGAGGAGAAGGTATTTGTGTGTGTGTTTGGTTTTGTATTGGTGGTATCTGTATTTGTAGAGGCTTGGAGGGGCTTTGTGCTGGGAGAGAAGCCGAGCCCTGATTAGGGGGCGGGGCTTCGCTGACTAGGGGTCCTATGATTGTAGCAGCCAGTCAGGCAGCGTCACAGACAGCTGCAGCGGCACAGGAGCTAGCAAACAGAGCTGTAAACAGGGGAGTTTGAGTGGGAGTTCTGCTGGAGGAGAAGGTATTTGTGTGTGTTTGGTTTTGTATTGGTGGTATCTGTATGTGTAGGGGCTTTTTGCTGGGAGAGAAGCTGAGCCCTGATTAGGGTGCAGGGCTTCACTGACCAGGGGTCCTATAAAGGTAGCAGCAAGTCAGGCAGCGGCACAGACAGCTGCAGCGGCACTGGAGCTAGCAAACAGAGCTGTAAACAGGGGAGTTTGAGTGGGAGTTCTGTTGGAGGAGAAGGTATTTGTGTGTGTTTGGTTTTGTGTTGGTGGTATCTGTATGTGTAGGGGCTTTGTGCTGAGAGAGAAGCTGAGCCCTGATTAGGGGGCGGGGCTTCACTGACTTGGGGTCCTATAAAGGCAGCAGCCAGTCAGGCAGCGGCACAGACAGCTGCAGTGGCACAGGAGCTAGCAAAGAGAGCTGTAAACAGGGGAGTTTGAGTGGGAGTTCTGTTGGAGGAGAAGGTATTTGTGTGTGTGTTTGGTTTTGTATTGGTAGTATCTGTATGTGTAGAGGCTTGGAGGGGCTTTGTGCTGGGAGCGAAGCTGAGCCCTGATTAGGGGGCGGGGCTTCACTGACTAGGGGTCCTATAAAGGTAGCAGCCAGTCAGGCAGCGGCACAGGAGCTAGCAAACAGAGCTGTAAACAGGGGAGTTTGAGTGGGAGTTCTGTTGGAAGAGAAGGTATTTGTGTGTCTTTGGTTTTGTATTGGTAGTATCTGTATGTGTAGGGTCTTTGTGCTGGGAGAAAAGCTGAGCCCTGATTAGGGGGCGGGGCTTCAGTGACTAGGGGTCCTAGAAAGGTAGCAGCCAGTCAGGCAGCGGCACAGGAGCTAGCAAACAGAGCTGTAAACAGGGGAGTATGAGTGGGAGTTCTGTTGGAGGAGAAGGTGTTTGTGTGTGTTTGGTTTTGTATTGGTAGTATCTGTATGTGTAGAGGCTTTGTGCTGGGAGAGAAGCTGAGCCCTGATAAGGGGGCGGGGCTTCCCTGACTACGGGTCCTATAAAGCTAGCAGCCAGTCAGGCAGCAGCACAGGAGCTAGCAAACAGAGCTGTAAACATGGGAGTTTGAGTGGGACTTCTGTTGGAGGAGAAGGTATTTGTGTGTGTGTTTGGTATTGTATTGGCAGTATCTGTATGTTTAGAGGCTTGGAGGGGCTTTGTGCTGGGAGAGAAGCTGAGCCCTGATTAGGGGGCGGGGTTCACTGACTAGGGGTCCTATAAAGGGAGCAGCCAGTCAGGCAGCTGCACAGACATCTGCAGCGGCACTGGAGCTAGCAAACAGAGCTGTAAACAGGGGAGTTTGAGTGGGAGTTCTGTTTGAGGAGAAGGTATTTCTGTGTGTGTTTGGTATTGTATTGGTGGTATCTGTATGTGTATAGGCTTGGAGGGGCTTTGTGCTGGGAGAGAAGCTGAGCCCTGATTAGGGGGCGGGGCTTCACTGACGAGGGGTCCTATAAAGGGAGCAGCCAGTCAGGCAGAGGCACAGACAGCTGCAGCGGAACAGGAGCTAGCAAACTGAGCTGTAAACAGGGGAGTTTGAGTGGGAGTTCTGTTGCAGGAGGAGGTATTTGTGTGTGTTTGGTTTTGTATTGGTGGTATCTGTATTTGTAGGGGCTTGGAGGGGCTTTGTGCTGGGAGAGAAGCCGAGCCCTGATTAGGGGGCGGGGTTTCGCTGACTAGGGGTCCTATGATTGTAGCAGCCAGTCAGGCAGCGTCACAGACAGCTGCAGGGGCACAGGAGCTAGCAAACAGAGCTGTAAACAGGGGAGTTTGAGTGGGAGTTCTGTTGGAGGAGAAGGTATTTGTGTGTGTTTGGTTTTGTATTGGTAGCATCTGTATGTGTAGGGGCTTTGTGCTGGGAGAGAAGCTGAGCCCTGATTAGGGGGCGGGGTTCACTGACTAGGGGTCCTATAAAGGGAGCAGCCAGTCAGGCAGCTGCACAGACAGCTGCAGCGGTACAGGAACTAGCAAACAGAGCTGTAAACAGGGGAGTTTGAGTGGGAGTTCTGTTCGAGGAGAAGGTATTTGTGTGTGTTTGGTTTTGTGTTGGTGGTATCTGTATATGTAGGGGCTTTGTGCTGGGAGAGAAGCTGAGCCCTGATTAGGGGGCGGGGCTTCACTGACTAGGGGTCCTATAAAGGGAGCAGCCAGTCAGGCAGCGGCACAGGAGCTAGCAAACAGAGCTGTAAACAGGGGAGTCTGAGTGGGAGTTCTGTTGGAGGAGAAGGCATTTGTGTGTGTGTTTGGTTTTGTATTGGTAGCATCTGTATGTGTAGGGGCTTTGTGCTGGGAGAGAAGCTGAGCCCTGATTAGGGGGCGGAGCTTCACTGACTAGGGGTCCTATAAAAGGAGCAGCCCGTCAGACAGCTGCCCAGGAGCTAGCAAACAGAGCTGTAAACAGGGGAGTTTGAGTGGGAGTTCTGTTGGAGGAGAAGGTATGTGTGTGTGTTTGGTTTTGTATTGGTAGTATCTGTATGCGTAGGGGCTTTGTGCTGGGAGAGAAGCTGAGCCCTGATTAGGGGGCTGGGCTTCCCTGACTAGGGGTACTATAAAGGTAGCAGCTAGTCAGGCAGCGGCACAGGAGCTAGCAAATAGAGCTGTAAACAGGGGAGTTTGAGTGGGAGTTCTGTTGGAGGAGAAGGTATTTGTGTGTGTGTTTGGTTTTGTATTGGTAGTATCTGTATGTGTAGAGGCTTGGAGGGGCTTTGTGCTGGGAGAGAAGCTGAGCCCTGATTAGGGGGCGGGGCTTCACTGACAAGCGTCCTATAAAGGTAGCAGCCAGTCAGGCAGCGGCACAGGAGCTAGCAAACAGAGCTGTAAACAGGGGAGTTTGAGTGGGAGTTCTGTTGGAGGAGAAGGTATTTGTGTGTGTGTGTGTTTGGTTTGTATTGGTAGTATCTGTATGTGTAGAGGCTTGTAGGGGCTTTGTGCTGGAAGAGAAGCTGTGCCCTGATTAGGGGATGGGGCTTCGCTGACTAGGGGTCCTATAAAGGGAGCAGCCAGTCAGGCAGCGGCACAGACAGCTGCCGCGGTACAGGAGCTAGGAAACAGAGCTGTAAACAGGGGAGTTTGAGTGGGAGTTCTGTTGGAGGAGAAGGTATTTGTGTGTGTTTGGTTTTGTATTGGTAGTATTTGTTTCTTGACTTTAGCAAAGCTTTTGACACGGTCTCCCATAGTATTCTTGTCAGCAAGTTAAGGAAGTATGGGCTGGATGAATGCACTATAAGGTGGGTAAAAAGCTGGCTAAATTGTCGGGCTCAACGGGTAGTGATCAATGGCTCCATGTCTAGTTGGCAGCCGGTATCAAGTGGAGTGCCCCAGGGGTCGGTCCTGGGGCCGGTTTTATTCAATATCTTCATAAATGATCTGGAGGATGGTGTGGATTGCACTCTCATCAAATTTGCGGATGATACTAAAATGGGAGGAGTGGTAGATACGCTGGAGGGGAGGGATAGGATACAGAAGGACCTAGACAAATTGGAGGATTGGGCCAAAAGGAATCTGATGAGGTTCAATAAGGATAAGTGCAGGGTCCTGCACTTAGGACGGAAGAACCCAATGCACAGCTACAGACTAGGGACCGAATGGCTAGGCAGCAGTTCTGCAGAAAAGGACCTAGGGGTGACAGTGGACGAGAAGCTGGATATGAGTCAGCAGTGTGCCCTTGTTGCCAAGAAGGCCAATGGCATTTTGGGATGTATAAGTAGGGGCATAGCGAGCAGATCGAGGGACGTGATCGTTCCCCTCTATTCGACATTGGTGAGGCCTCATCTGGAGTACTGTGTCCAGTTTTGGGCCCCACACTTCAAGAAGGATGTGGATAAATTGGAGAGAGTCCAGCGAAGGGCAACAAAAATGATTAGGGGACTGGAACACATGAGTTATGAGGAGAGGCTGAGGGAGCTGGGATTGTTTAGCCTGCAGAAGAGAAGAATGAGGGGGGATTTGATAGCTGCTTTCAACTACCTGAAAGGGGGTTCCAAAGAGGATGGCTCTAGACTGTTCTCAATGGTAGCAGATGACAGAACGAGGAGTAATGGTCTCAAGTTGCAGTGGGGGAGGTTTAGATTGGATATTAGGAAAAACTTTTTCACTAAGAGGGTGGTGAAACACTGGAATGCGTTACCTAGGGAGGTGGTAGAATCTCCTTCCTGAGAGGTTTTTAAGGTCAGGCTTGACAAAGCCCTGGCTGGGATGATTTAACTGGGAATTGGTCCTGCTTTGAGCAGGGGGTTGGACTAGATGACCTTCTGGGGTCCCTTCCAACCCTGATATTCTATGATTCTATGATTCTATCTGTATGTGTAGGGGTTTGGAGGGGCTTTGTGCTGGGAGAGAAGCTGAGCCCTGATGAGGGGGCGGGGCTTCACGGACTAGGGGTCCTATAAAGGTCGCAGCCAGTCAGACAGCGGCACAGGAGCTCGCAAACAGAGCTGTAAACAGGGGAGTTTGAGTGGGAGTTCTGTTGGAGGAGAAGGTATTTGTGTGTGTGTTTGGTTTTGTATTGGTAGTATCTGTATGTGTAGAGGCTTGGAGGGGCTTTGTGCTGGGAGAGAAGCTGAGCCCTGATTAGGGGGCGGGGTTTCACTGACTAGGGTTCCTATAAAGGTAGCAGCCAGTCAGGCAGCGGCACAGGAGCTAGCAAACAGAGCTGTAAACAGGGGAGTTTGAGTGGGAGTTCTGTTGGAGGAGAAGGTATTTGTGTGTGTTTGGTTTTGTACTGGCAGTATGTGCATGTGTAGGGACTTCGTGCTGGCAGAGAAGCTGAGCCCTGATGAGGGGGCGGGGCTTCACGGACTAGGGGTCCTGTAAAGGTAGCAGCCAGTCAGGCAGCGGCACAGAGAGTTGCAGTGGCACAGGAGCTAGCAAACAGAGCTGTAAACGGGAGTTTGAGTGGGAGTTCAGTTGGAGGAGAAGGTATTTGTGTGTGTGTGTGTTTGGTTTTGTATTGTTAGTATCAGTATGTGTAGAGGCTGGTAGGGGCTTTGTACTGGGAGAGAAGCTGAGCCCTGATAAGGGGGCGGGGCTTCACTGACTAGGGGTCCTATAAAGGTAGCAGCCAGTGAGGCAGCGGCACAGGAGCAAGCAAACAGAGCTGTAAAGGGGAGTTTGAGTGGGAGTTCTGTTGGTGGAGAAGGTATTTGTTTTTGTGTGTGTTTGGTTTTGTATTGGTGGTATCTTTATATGTAGAGGCTTGGAGGGGCTTTGTGCTGGGAGAGAAGCTGAGCCCTGATGAGGGTCGGGGCTTCACGGACTAGGGGTCCTATAAAAGTAGCGGCCAGTCAGGCAGCGGCACAGACAGCTGCAGTGGCACAGGAGCTAGCAAACAGAGCTGTAAACAGGGGAGTTTGAGTGGGAGTTCTGTTGGAGGAGAAGGTATTTGTGTGTGTTTGGTTTTCTATTGGTCGTATCTGTATGTGTAGGGGCTTTGTGCTGGGAGAGAAGCTCAGCCCTGATTAGGGGGCGGGGCTCCACGGCAAGGGGTCCTATAAAGGTCGCAGCCAGTCAGGCAGTGGCACAGGAGCTAGCAAACAGAGCTGTAAACAGGGGAGTTTGAGTGGGAGTTCGGTTGGAGGAGAATGTATTTGTGTGTGTTTGGTTTTGTACTGGTAGTATCTGCATGTGTAGGGACTTTGTGCTGGCAGAGAAGCTGAGCCCAGATGAGGGGGCGGGTCTTCCCTGACTACGGGTTCTGTAAAGGTAGCAGCCAGTCAGGCAGCGGCACAGACAGCTGCAGTGGCACAGGAGCTAGCAAACAGAGCTCTAAACAGGGGAGTTTGAGTGGGAGTTCTGTTGGAGGAGAAGGTATTTGTGTGTGTGTTTGGTTTTGTATTGGTAGCATCTGTATGTGTAGAGATTTGTAGGGGCTTTGTGCTGGGAGAGAAGCTGAGCCCTGATGAGGGGGCGGGGCTAGACGGACTAGGGGTCCTGTAAAGGTAGCAGCCAGTCAGGCAGCGGCACAGAGAGCTGCAGTGGCACAGGAGCTAGCAAACAGAGCTGTAAACGGGAGTTTGTGTGGGAGTTCAGTTGGAGGAGAAGGTATTTGTGTGTGTGTGTGTTTGGTTTTGTATTGTTAGTATCAGTATGTGTAGAGGCTTGTAGGGGCTTTGTACTGGGAGAGAAGCTGAGCCCTGATAAGGGGGCGGGGCTTCACGGACTAGGGGTCCTATAAAGGGAGCAGCCAGTCAGGCAGCTGCACAGACAGCTGCAGCGGTACAGGAGCTAGCAAACAGAGCTGTAAACAGCGGAGTTTGAGTGGGAGTTCTGTTCGAGGAGAAGGTATTTGTGTGTGTTTGGTTTTGTGTTGGTGGTATCTGTATGTGTAGGGGCTTTGTGCTGGGAGAGAAGCTGAGCCCTGATTAGGGGGCGGGGCTTCACTGACGAGGGGTCCTATAAAGGTAGCAGCCAGTCAGGCAGCGGCACAGGAGCTAGCAAACAGAGCTGTAAACAGGGGAGTTTGAGTGGGAGTTCTTTTGGAGGAGAAGGTATTTGTGTGTGTTTGGTTTTGTATTGGTAGTATGTGTATGTGTAGGGTCTTTGTGCTGGGAGAAAAGCTGAGCCCTGATTAGGGGGCGGGGCTTCACTGACTAGGGGTCCTATAAAGGTAGCAGCCAGTCAGGCAGCGGCACAGACAGCTGCAGCTGCACAGGAGCGAGCAAACAGAGCTGTAAACAGGGGAGTTTGAGTGGGAGTTCTTTTGGAGGAGAAGGTATTTGTGTGTGTTTGGTTTTGTATTGGTAGTATTTGTATGTGTAGAGGCTTGGAGGGGCTTTGTGCTGGGAGAAAAGCTGAGCCCTGATTAGGGGGCGGGGCTTCACTGACTAGGGGTCCTAGAAAGCTAGCAGCCAGTCAGGCAGCAGCACAGGAGCTAGCAAACAGAGCTGTAAACAGGGGAGTTTGAGAGGGAGTTCTGTTGGAGGAGAAGGTATTTGTGTGTTTGGTTTTGTATTGGTAGTATCTGTATGAGTAGAGGCTTTGTGCTGGGAGAGAATCTGAGCCCTGATTAGGGGGCGGGGCTTCCCTGACTAGGGGTCCTATAAAGGTACCAGCCAGTCAGGCAGCGGCACAGACAGCTGCAGCGGCACTGGAGCTAGCAAATAAAGCTGTAAACAGGGGAGTTTGAGTGGGAGTTCTGTTGGAGGAGAAGGTATTTGTGTGTGTTTGGTTTTGTATTGGTAGCATCTGTATGTGTAGGGGCTTTGTGCTGGGAGAGAAGCTGAGCCCTGATAAGGGGGCGGGGCTTCACTGACTAGGCGTCCTATAAAGGTAGCAGCCAGTCAGGCAGCGGCACAGACAGCTGCAGCGGCACAGGAGCGAGCAAACAGAGCTGAAAATAGGGGACTTTGAGTCGTAGTTCTGTTGGAGGAGAAGCTATTTGTGTGTGTGTTTGGTTTTGTATTGGTAGCATCTGTATGTGTAGGGGCTTTGTGCTGAGAGAGAAGCTGAGCCCTGATTAGGGGGCGGGGCTTCACTGACTAGGGGTCCTATAAATGCAGCAGCCAGTCAGGCAGCGGCACAGACAGCTGCAGTGGCACAGGAGCTAACAAAGAGAGCTGTAAACAGGGGAGTTTGAGTGGAAGTTCTGTTGGAGGAGAAGGTATTTGTGTGTGTTTGGTTTTGTGTTGGTGGTATCTGTATGTGTAGGGGCTTTGTGCTGAGAGAGAAGCTGAGCCCTGATTAGGGGGCGGGGCTTCACTGACTAGGGGTCCTATAAAGGTAGCAGCCAATCAGGCAGCGGCACAGGAGCTAGCAAACAGAGCTGTAAACAGGGGAGTTTGAGTGGGAGTTCTGTAGGAGGAGAAGGTATTTGTGTGTGTTTGGTTTTGTATTGGTTGTATGTGTATGTGTAGGGGCTTTGTGCTGGGAGAAAAGCTGAGCCCTGATTAGGGGGCGGGGCTGCACTGACTAGGGGTCCTATAAAGGGAGCAGCCAGTCAGGCAGGGGAACAGACAGCTGCAGCGGAACAGGAGCTAGCAAACAGAGCTGTAAACAGGGGAGTTTGAGAGGGAGTTCTGTTGGAGGAGAAGGTATTTGTGTGTTTGGTTTTGTATTGGTAGTATCTGTATGAGTAGAGGCTTTGTGCTGGGAGAGAATCTGAGCCCTGATTAGGGGGCAGGGCTTCACTGACTAGGGGTCCTATAAAGGGAGCAGCCAGTCAGGCAGGGGAACAGACAGCTGCAGCGGAACAGGAGCTAGCAAACAGAGCTGTAAACAGGGGAGTTTGAGTGGGAGTTCTGTTGGAGGAGAAGGTATTTGTGTGTGTGTTTGGTTTTGTATTGGTGGTATCTGTATGTGTAGAGGCTTGGAGGGACTTTGTGCTGGGAGAGAAGCCGAGCCCTGATTAGGGGGCGGGGCTTCGCTGACTAGGGGTCCTATGATTGTAGCAGCCAGTCAGGCAGCGTCACAGACAGCTGCAGGGGCACAGGAGCTAGCAAACAGAGCTGTAAACAGGGGAGTTTGAGTGGGAGTTCTGTTGGAGGAGAAGGTATTTGTGTGTGTTTGGTTTTGTATTGGTGGTATCTGTATGTGTAGGGGCTTTTTGCTGGGAGAGAAGCTGAGCCCTGATTAGGGTGCAGGGCTTCACTGACCAGGGGTCCTATAAAGGTAGCAGCCAGTCAGGCAGCGGCACAGACAGCTGCAGTGGCACAGGAGCTTGCAAACTGAGCTGTAAACAGGGGAGTTTGAGTGGGAGTTCTGTTGGAGGAGAAGGTATTTGTGTGTGTTTGGTTTTGTATTGGTAGTATCTGTATGTGTAAAGGCTTGGAGGGGCTTTGTGCTGGGAGAGAAGCTGAGCCCTGATTAGGGGGCGGGGCTTCACTGACTAGGGGTCCTATAAAGGTAGCAGCCAATCAGGCAGCGGCACAGGAGCTAGCAAACAGAGCTGTAAACAGGGGAGTTTGAGAGGGAGTTCTGTTGGAGGAGAAGGTATTTGTGTGTTTGGTTTTGTATTGGTAGTATCTGTATGAGTAGAGGCTTTGTGCTGGGAGAGAATCTGAGCCCTGATTAGGGGGCAGGGCTTCACTGACTAGGGGTCCTATAAAGGGAGCAGCCAGTAAGGCAGGGGAACAGAGAGCTGCAGCGGAACAGGAGCTAGCAAACAGAGCTGTAAAGAGGGGAGTTTGAGTGGGAGTTCTGTTGGAGGAGAAGGTATTTGTGTGTGTGTTTGGTTTTGTATTGGTGGTATCTGTATTTGTAGAGGCTTGGAGGGGCTTTGTGCTGGGAGAGAAGCCGAGCCCTGATTAGGGGGCGGGGCTTCGCTGACTAGGGGTCCTATGATTGTAGCAGCCAGTCAGGCAGCGTCACAGACAGCTGCAGCGGCACAGGAGATGGCAAACAGAGCTGTAAACAGGGGAGTTTGAGTGGGAGTTCTGCTGGAGGAGAAGGTATTTGTGTGTGTTTGGTTTTGTATTGGTGGTATCTGTATGTGTAGGGGCTTTTTGCTGGGAGAGAAGCTGAGCCCTGATTAGGGTGCAGGGCTTCACTGACCAGGGGTCCTATAAAGGTAGCAGCAAGTCAGGCAGCGGCACAGACAGCTGCAGCGGCACTGGAGCTAGCAAACAGAGCTGTAAACAGGGGAGTTTGAGTGGGAGTTCTGTTGGAGGAGAAGGTATTTGTGTGTGTTTGGTTTTGTGTTGGTGGTATCTGTATGTGTAGGGGCTTTGTGCTGAGAGAGAAGCTGAGCCCTGATTAGGGGGCGGGGCTTCACTGACTTGGGGTCCTATAAAGGCAGCAGCCAGTCAGGCAGCGGCACAGACAGCTGCAGTGGCACAGGAGCTAGCAAAGAGAGCTGTAAACAGGGGAGTTTGAGTGGGAGTTCTGTTGGAGGAGAAGGTATTTGTGTGTGTGTTTGGTTTTGTATTGGTAGTATCTGTATGTGTAGAGGCTTGGAGGGGCTTTGTGCTGGGAGCGAAGCTGAGCCCTGATTAGGGGGCGGGGCTTCACTGACTAGGGGTCCTATAAAGGTAGCAGCCAGTCAGGCAGCGGCACAGGAGCTAGCAAACAGAGCTGTAAACAGGGGAGTTTGAGTGGGAGTTCTGTTGGAAGAGAAGGTATTTGTGTGTCTTTGGTTTTGTATTGGTAGTATCTGTATGTGTAGGGTCTTTGTGCTGGGAGAAAAGCTGAGCCCTGATTAGGGGGCGGGGCTTCAGTGACTAGGGGTCCTAGAAAGGTAGCAGCCAGTCAGGCAGCGGCACAGGAGCTAGCAAACAGAGCTGTAAACAGGGGAGTATGAGTGGGAGTTCTGTTGGAGGAGAAGGTGTTTGTGTGTGTTTGGTTTTGTATTGGTAGTATCTGTATGTGTAGAGGCTTTGTGCTGGGAGAGAAGCTGAGCCCTGATAAGGGGGCGGGGCTTCCCTGACTACGGGTCCTATAAACCTAGCAGCCAGTCAGGCAGCAGCACAGGAGCTAGCAAACAGAGCTGTAAACATGGGAGTTTGAGTGGGACTTCTGTTGGAGGAGAAGGTATTTGTGTGTGTGTTTGGTATTGTATTGGCAGTATCTGTATGTTTAGAGGCTTGGAGGGGCTTTGTGCTGGGAGAGAAGCTGAGCCCTGATTAGGGGGCGGGGTTCACTGACTAGGGGTCCTATAAAGGGAGCAGCCAGTCAGGCAGCTGCACAGACATCTGCAGCGGCACTGGAGCTAGCAAACAGAGCTGTAAACAGGGGAGTTTGAGTGGGAGTTCTGTTTGAGGAGAAGGTATTTCTGTGTGTGTTTGGTATTGTATTGGTGGTATCTGTATGTGTATAGGCTTGGAGGGGCTTTGTGCTGGGAGAGAAGCTGAGCCCTGATTAGGGGGCGGGGCTTCACTGACGAGGGGTCCTACAAAGGGAGCAGCCAGTCAGGCAGAGGCACAGACAGCTGCAGCGGAACAGGAGCTAGCAAACTGAGCTGTAAACAGGGGAGTTTGAGTGGGAGTTCTGTTGCAGGAGGAGGTATTTGTGTGTGTTTGGTTTTGTATTGGTGGTATCTGTATTTGTAGGGGCTTGGAGGGGCTTTGTGCTGGGAGAGAAGCCGAGCCCTGATTAGGGGGCGGGGTTTCGCTGACTAGGGGTCCTATGATTGTAGCAGCCAGTCAGGCAGCGTCACAGACAGCTGCAGGGGCACAGGAGCTAGCAAACAGAGCTGTAAACAGGGGAGTTTGAGTGGGAGTTCTGTTGGAGGAGAAGGTATTTGTGTGTGTTTGGTTTTGTATTGGTAGCATCTGTATGTGTAGGGGCTTTGTGCTGGGAGAGAAGCTGAGCCCTGATTAGGGGGCGGGGTTCACTGACTAGGGGTCCTATAAAGGGAGCAGCCAGTCAGGCAGCTGCACAGACAGCTGCAGCGGTACAGGAACTAGCAAACAGAGCTGTAAACAGGGGAGTTTGAGTGGGAGTTCTGTTCGAGGAGAAGGTATTTGTGTGTGTTTGGTTTTGTGTTGGTGGTATCTGTATATGTAGGGGCTTTGTGCTGGGAGAGAAGCTGAGCCCTGATTAGGGGGCGGGGCTTCACTGACTAGGGGTCCTATAAAGGGAGCAGCCAGTCAGGCAGCGGCACAGGAGCTAGCAAACAGAGCTGTAAACAGGGGAGTCTGAGTGGGAGTTCTGTTGGAGGAGAAGGCATTTGTGTGTGTGTTTGGTTTTGTATTGGTAGCATCTGTATGTGTAGGGGCTTTGTGCTGGGAGAGAAGCTGAGCCCTGATTAGGGGGCGGAGCTTCACTGACTAGGGGTCCTATAAAGGGAGCAGCCAGTCAGGCGGCGGCACGGACAGCTGCAGCGGCACAGGAGCTAGCAAACAGAGCTGTAAACAGGGGAGTTTGAGTGGGAGTTCTGTTGGAGGAGAAGGTATTTGTGCGTGTTTGGTTTTGTGTTGGTGGTATCTGTATGTGTAGGGGCTTTGTGCAGAGAGAGAAGCTGAGCCCTGATTAGGGGGCGGGGCTTCACTGACTAGGGGTCCTATAAAGGTACCAGCCAGTCAGGCAGCGGCACAGACATCTGCAGCGGCACTGGAGCTAGCAAATAGAGCTGTAAACAGGGGAGTTTGAGTGGGAGTTCTGTTGCAGGAGAAGGTATTTGTGTGCGTTTGGTTTTGTATTCATGGTATCTGTATGTGTAGGGGCTTTGTGCTGGGAGAGAAGCTGAGCCCTGATTGGGGGGGGCTTCACTGACTAGGGGTCCTATAAGGGGAGCAGCCAGTCAGGCAGCTGCACAGACAGCTGCAGCGGTACAGGAGCTAGCAAACAGTGCTGTAAACAGGGGAGTTTGAGTGGGAGTTCTGTTGGAGGAGAAGGTATTTGTGTGTGTTTGGTTTTGTATTGGTGGTATCTGTATGTGTAGAGGCTTGGAGGGGCTTTGTGCTGGGAGAGAAGCTGAGCCCTGATTAAGGGGCGGGGCTTCACTGACTAGGGGTCCTATAAAGGGAGCAGCCAGTCAGGCAGCGACACAGACAGCTGCAGCGGTACAGGAGCTAGCAAACAGAGCTGTAAACAGGGGAGTTGAGTGCGAGTTCTGTTGGAGGAGAAGGTATTTGTGTGTGTGTTTGGTTTTGTATTGGTAGTATCTGTATCTGTAGGGGCTTTGTGCTGGGAGAGAAGCTGAGCCCTGATTAGGGTGCGGGGCTTCACTGACCAGGGGTCATATAAAGGTACCAGCCAGTCAGGCAGCGGCACAGACAGCTGCAGTGGCACAGGAGCTTGCAAACTGAGCTGTAAACAGGGGAGTTTGAGTGGGAGTTCTGTTGGAGGAGAAGGTATTTGTGTTTGTTTGGTTTTGTATTGGTAGTATCTGTATGTGTAGAGGCTTGGAGGGGCTTTGTGCTGGGAGAGAAGCTGAGCCCTGATTAGGGGGCGGGGATTCACTGACTAGGGGTCCTATAAAGGGAGCAGCCAGTCAGGCAGCGGCACAGGAGCTAGCAAACAGAGCTGTAAACAGGGGAGTTTGAGTGGGAGTTCTGTTGGAGGAGAACGTATTTGTGTGTGTGTTTGGTTTTGTATTGGTAGTATCTGTATGTGTAGGGGCTTTGTGCTGGGAGAGAAGCTGAGCCCTGATTAGGGGGCGGGGCTTCACTGACTAGGGGTCCTATAAAGGGAGCAGCCAGTCAGGCAGCGACACAGACAGCTGCAGCGGCACTGGAGCTAGCAAATAGAGCTGTAAACAGGGGAGTTTGAGTGGGAGTTCTGTTTGAGGAGAAGGTATTTGTGTGTGTGTTTGGTTTTGTATTGGTGGTATCTGTATTTGTAGAGGCTTGGAGGAGCTTTGTGCTGGGAGAGAAGCTGAGCCCTGATTAGGGGACGGGGCTTCGCTGACTAGAGGTCCTATGATTGTAGCAGCCAGTCAGGCAGCATCACAGACAGCTGCAGGGGCACAGGAGCTAGCAAACAGAGCTGTAAACAGGGGAGTTTGAGTGGGAGTTCTGTTGGAGGAGAAGGTATTTGTGTGTGTTTGGTTTTGTATTGGTGGTATCTGTATGTGTAGGGCCTTTGTGCTGGGAGAGAAGCTGAGCCCTGATTAGGGGGCGGGGCTTCACTGACTAGGGGTCCTATAAAGGGAGCAGCCAGTCAGGCAGCTGCACAGACAGCTGCAGCGATACAGGGGCTAGACAACAGAGCTGTAAACAGGGGAGTTTGAGTTGCAATTCTGTTGGAGGAGAAAGTATTTGTGTGTGTTTGGTTTTGTATTGGTGGTATCTGTATGTGTAGGGGCTTTGTGCTGGGAGAGAAGCTGAGCCCGGATTAGGGGGCGGGGCTTCACTGACTAGGGGTCCTATAAAGTTAGCAGCCAGTCCGACAGCGGCACAGGAGCTAGCAAACAGAGCTGTAAACAGGGGAGTTTGAGTGGGAGTTCTGTTGGAGGAAAGGTATTTGTGTGTGTGTTTGGTTTTGTATTGGTGGTATCTGTGTGTGTAGAGGCTTGGAGGGGCTTTGTGCTGGGAGAGAAGCTGAGCCCTGATTACGGGGCGGGGCTTCACTGACCAGGGGTCCTATAAAGGTAGCAGCCAGTCAGGCAGCGGCACAGACAGCTGCAGTGGCACAGGAGCTTGCAAACAGAGCTGTAAACAGGGGAGTTTGAGTGGGAGTTCTGTTCGAGGAGAAGGTATTTGTGTGTGTTTGGTTTTCTGTTGGTGGTATCTGTATGTGTAGGGGCTTTGTGCTGGGAGAGAAGCTGAGCCCTGATTAGGGGGCGGGGCTTCACTGACTAGGGGTCCTATAAAGGGAGCAGCCAGTCAGGCGGCGGCACGGACAGCTGCAGCGGCACAGGAGCTAGCAAACAGAGCTGTAAACAGGGGAGTTTGAGTGGGAGTTCTGTTGGAGGAGAAGGTATTTGTGTGTGTTTGGCTTTGTATTGGTGGTATCTGTATGTGTAGGGGCTTTGTGCTGGGAGAGAAGCTGAGCCCTGATGAGGGGGCGGGGCTTCACTGACTAGGGGTCCTATAAAGGGAGCAGCCAGTCAGGCAGCTGCACAGACAGCTGCAGCGGTACAGGAGCTAGCAAACAGAGCTGTAAACAGCGGAGTTTGAGTGGGAGTTCTGTTGGAGGAGAAGGTATTTGTGTGTGTTTGGTTTTGTGTTGGTGGTATCTGTATGTGTAGAGGCTTGGAGGGGCTTTGTGCTGGGAGAGAAGCTGAGCCCTGATAAGGGGGCGGGGCTTCACTGACTAGGCGTCCTATAAAGGTAGCAGCCAGTCAGGCAGCGGCACAGCAGCTAGCAAACAGTGCTGTAAACACTGGAGTTTGAGTGGGAGTTCTGTTGGAGGAGAAGGTATATGTGTGTGTTTGGTTTTGTATTGTTGGTATCTGTATGTGTAGAGGCTTGGAGGGGCTTTGTGCTGGGAGAGAAGCTGAGCCCTAATTAGGGGGCGGGGCTTCACTGACGAGGGGTCCTATAAAGGGAGCAGCCAGTCAGGCAGCGACACAGACAGCTGCAGCGGCACAGGAGCTAGCAAACAGAGCTGTAAACAGGGGAGTTTGAGTGGGAGTTCTGTTGAAGGAGAAGGTATTTGTGTTTGTCTGGTTTTGTATTGGTAGTATCTGTATGTGTTGAGGCTTGGAGGGGCTTTGTGCTGGGAGAGAAGCTGAGCCCTGATTAGGGGGCGGGGCTTCCCTGACTAGGGGTCCCATAAAGGTAGCAGCCAGTCAGGCAGCGGCACAGGAGCGAGCAAACAGAGCTGTAAACAGGGGAGTTTGAGTGGGAGTTCTTTTGGAAGAGAAGGTATTTGTGTGTGTTTGGTTTTGTATTGGTAGTATCTGTATGTGTAGAGGCTTGGAGGGGCTTTGTGCTGGGAGAGAAGCTGAGAGCTGATTAGGGGGCGGGGCTTCCCTGACTAGGGGTCCTATAAAGGTACCAGCCAGTCAGGCAGCGGCACAGACAGCTGCAGCGGCACTGGAGCTAGCAAATAGAGCTGTAAACAGGGGAGTTTGAGTGGGAGTTCTGTTGGAGAACAAGGTATTTGTGTGTTTGGTTTTGTATTGGTAGCACCTGTATGTGTAGGGGCTTTGTGCTGGGAGAGAAGCTGAGCCCTGATTAGGGGGCGGGGCTTAACCGACGAGGGGTCCTATAAAGGGAGCAGCCAGTCAGGCAGCGGCACAGGAGCTAGCAAACAGAGCTGTAAACAGGGGAGTTTGAGTGGGAGTTCTGTTTGAGGAGAAGGTATTTGTGTGTGTTTGGTTTTGTATTGGTGGTATCTGTATTTGTAGAGGCTTGGAGGAGCTTTGTGCTGGGAGAGAAGCTGAGCCCTGATTAGGGGACGGGGCTTCGCTGACTAGGGGTCCTATGATTGTAGCAGCCAGTCAGGCAGCGTCACAGACAGCTGCAGGGGCACAGGAGCTAGCAAACAGAGCTGTAAACAGGGGAGTTTGAGTGGGAGTTCTGTTGGAAGAGAAGGTATTTGTGTGTGTTTGGTTTTGTTTTGGTAGTATCTGTATGTGTAGGGGCTTTTTTCTGGGAGAGCAGCTGAGCCGTGATTAGGGTGCGGGGCTTCACTGACCAGGGGTCCTATAAAGGGAGCAGCCAGTCAGGCACCAACACAGACAGCTGCAGCGGTACAGGAGCTAGCAAACAGAGCTGTAAACAGGGGAGTTTGAGTGGGAGTTCTGTTGGAGGAGAACGTATTTGTGTGTGTTTGGTTTTGTATTGGTGGTATCTGTATTTGTAGAGGCTTGGAGGAGCTTTGTGCTGGGAGAGAAGCTGAGCCCTGATTAGGGGACGGGGCTTCGCTGACTAGGGGTCCTATGATTGTAGCAGCCAGTCAGGCAGCGTCACAGACAGCTGCAGGGGCACAGGAGCTAGCAAACAGAGCTGTAAACAGGGGAGTTTGAGTGGGAGTTCTGTTGGAAGAGAAGGTATTTGTGTGTGTTTGGTTTTGTTTTGGTAGTATCTGTATGTGTAGGGGCTTTTTTCTGGGAGAGCAGCTGAGCCGTGATTAGGGTGCGGGGCTTCACTGACCAGGGGTCCTATAAAGGGAGCAGCCAGTCAGGCACCAACACAGACAGCTGCAGCGGTACAGGAGCTAGCAAACAGAGCTGTAAACAGGGGAGTTTGAGTGGGAGTTCTGTTGGAGGAGAACGTATTTGTGTGTGTGTTTGGTTTTGTATTGGTAGTATCTGTATGTGTAGGGGCTTTGTGCTGGGAGAGAAGCTGAGCCCTGATTAGGGGGCGGGGCTTCACTGACTAGGGGCCCTATAAAGGGAGCAGCCAGTCAGGCGGCGGCACGGACACCTGCAGCGGCACAGGAGCTAGCAAAGAGAGCTGTAAACAGGGGAGTTTGAGTGGGAGTTCTGTTGGAGGAGAAGGTATTTGTGTGTGTTTGGTTTTGTATTGGTGGTATCTGTATGTGTAGGGGCTTTGTGCTGGGAGAGAAGCTGAGCCCTGATTAGGGGGCGGGGCTTCACTGACGAGGGGTCCTATAAAGGGAGCAGCAAGTCAGGCAGCGACACAGACAGCTGCAGCGGTACAGGAGCTAGCAAACAGAGCTGTAAACAGGGGAGTTTGAGTGGGAGTTCTGTTGGAGGAGAACGTATTTGTGTGTGTGTTTTGTTTTGTATTGGTAGTATCTGTATGTGTAGGGGCTTTGTGCTGGGAGAGAAGCTGAGCCCTGATTAGGGGGCGGGGCTTCACTGACTAGGGGTCCTATAAAGGGAGCAGCCAGTCAGGCAGCGACACAGACAGCTGCAGCGGCACAGGAGCTAGCAAACAGAGCTGTAAACAGGGTACTTTGAGTGGGAGTTCTGTTGGAAGAGAAGGTATTTGTGTGTGTTTGGTTTTGTATTGGTAGTATTTGTATGTGTAGAGGCTTGGAGGGGCTTTGTGCTGGGAGAGAACCTGAGCCCTGATTAGGGGGCGGGGCTTCCCTGACTAGGGGTCCCATAAAGGTAGCAGCCAGTCAGGCAGCGGCACAGGAGCTAGCAAACAGAGCTGTAAACAGGGGAGTTTGAGTGGGAGTTCTTTTGGAAGAGAAGGTATTTGTGTGTGTTTGGTTTTGTATTGGTAGTATCTGTATGTGTAGAGGCTTGGAGGGGCTTTGTGCTGGGAGACAAGCTGAGAGCTGATTAGGGGGCGGGGCTTCCCTGACTAGGGGTCCTATAAAGGTACCAGCCAGTCAGGCAGCGGCACAGACAGCTGCAGCGGCACTGGAGCTAGCAAATAGAGCTGTAAACAGGGGAGTTTGAGTGGGAGTTCTGTTGGAGAACAATGTATTTGTCTGTTTGGTTTTGTATTGGTAGCACCTGTATGTGTAGGGGCTTTGTGCTGGGAGAGAAGCTGAGCCCTGATTAGGGGGCGGGGCTTAACTGACGAGGGGTCCTATAAAGGGAGCAGCCAGTCAGGCAGCGGCACAGGAGCTAGCAAACAGAGCTGTAAACAGGGGAGTTTGAGTGGGAGTTCTGTTTGAGGAGAAGGTGTTTGTGTGTGTTTGGTTTTGTATTGGTGGTATCTGTATTTGTAGAGGCTTGGAGGAGCTTTGTGCTGGGAGAGAAGCTGAGCCCTGATTAGGGGACGGGGCTTCGCTGACTAGGGGTCCTATGATTGTAGCAGCCAGTCAGGCAGCGTCACAGACAGCTGCAGGGGCACAGGAGCTAGAAAACAGAGCTGTAAACAGGGGAGTTTGAGTGGGAGTTCTGTTGGAGGAGAAGGTATTTGTGTGTGTTTGGTTTTCTATTGTTGGTATCTGTATGTGTAGGGGCTTTGTGCTGGGAGAGAAGCTGAGCCCTGATTAGGGGGCGGGGCTTCACTGACGAGGGGTCCTATAAAGGGAGCAGCCAGTCAGGAAGCGGCACAGACAGCTGCAGCGGCACTGGAGCTAGCAAATAGAGCTGTAAACAGGGGAGTTTGAGTGGGAGTTCTGTTTGAGGAGAAGGTATTTGTGTGTGTTTGGTTTTGTATTGGTGGTATCTGTATTTGTAGAGGCTTTGTGCTGGGAGAGAAGCGGAGCCCTGATTAGGGGGCGGGGCTTCACTGACTAGGCGTCCTATAAAGGTAGCAGCCAGTCAGGCAGCGGCACAGCAGCTAGCAAACAGTGCTGTAAACACTGGAGTTTGAGTGGGAGTTCTGTTGGAGGAGAAGGTATATGTGTGTGTTTGCTTTTGTATTGTTGGTATCTGTATGTGTAGAGGCTTGGAGGGGCTTTGTGCTGGGAGAGAAGCTGAGCCCTGATTAGGGGGCGGGGCTTCACTGACGAGGGGTCCTATAAAGGGAGCAGCCAGTCAGGCAGCGACACAGACAGCTGCAGCGGCACAGGAGCTAGCAAACAGAGCTGTAAACAGGGGAGTTTGAGTGGGAATTCAGTTGGAGGAGAAGGTATTTGTGTGTGTGTTTGGTTTTGTATTGGTAGTATCTGTATGTGTAAAGGCTTGGAGGGGCTTTGTGCTGGGAGAAAAGCTGAGCCCTGATTAGGGGGCGGGGCTTCACTGACTAGGGGTCCTATAAAGGTATCAGCCAGTCAGGCAGCGGCACAGGAGCGAGCAAACAGAGCTGTAAACAGGGGAGTTTGAGTGGGAGTTCTGTTGAAGGAGAAGGTATTTGTGTTTGTCTGGTTTTGTATTGGTAGTATCTGTATGTGTTGAGGCTTGGAGGGGCTTTGTGCTGGGAGAGAAGCTGAGCCCTGATTAGGGGGCGGGGCTTCCCTGACTAGGGGTCCCATAAAGGTAGCAGCCAGTCAGGCAGCGGCACAGGAGCGAGCAAACAGAGCTGTAAACAGGGGAGTTTGAGTGGGAGTTCTTTTGGAAGAGAAGGTATTTGTGTGTGTTTGGTTTTGTATTGGTAGTATCTGTATGTGTAGAGGCTTGGAGGGGCTTTGTGCTGGGAGAGAAGCTGAGAGCTGATTAGGGGGCGGGGCTTCCCTGACTAGGGGTCCTATAAAGGTACCAGCCAGTCAGGCAGCGGCACAGACAGCTGCAGCGGCACTGGAGCTAGCAAATAGAGCTGTAAACAGGGGAGTTTGAGTGGGAGTTCTGTTGGAGAACAAGGTATTTGTGTGTTTGGTTTTGTATTGGTAGCACCTGTATGTGTAGGGGCTTTGTGCTGGGAGAGAAGCTGAGCCCTGATTAGGGGGCGGGGCTTAACTGACGAGGGGTCCTATAAAGGGAGCAGCCAGTCAGGCAGCGGCACAGGAGCTAGCAAACAGAGCTGTAAACAGGGGAGTTTGAGTGGGAGTTCTGTTTGAGGAGAAGGTATTTGTGTGTGTTTGGTTTTGTATTGGTGGTATCTGTATTTGTAGAGGCTTGGAGGAGCTTTGTGCTGGGAGAGAAGCTGAGCCCTGATTAGGGGACGGGGCTTCGCTGACTAGGGGTCCTATGATTGTAGCAGCCAGTCAGGCAGCGTCACAGACAGCTGCAGGGGCACAGGAGCTAGAAAACAGAGCTGTAAACAGGGGAGTTTGAGTGGGAGTTCTGTTGGAGGAGAAGGTATTTGTGTGTGTTTGGTTTTGTATTGGTGGTATCTGTATGTGTAGGGGCTTTGTGCTGGGAGAGAAGCTGAGCCCTGATTAGGGGGCGGGGCTTCACTGACTAGGGGTCCTATAAAGGGAGCAGCCAGTCAGGCACCAACACAGACAGCTGCAGCGGTACAGGAGCTAGCAAACAGAGCTGTAAACAGGGGACTTTGAGTGGGAGTTCTGTTGGAAGAGAAGGTATTTGTGTGTGTTTGGTTTTGTTTTGGTAGTATCTGTATGTGTAGGGGCTTTTTTCTGGGAGAGCAGCTGAGCCGTGATTAGGGTGCGGGGCTTCACTGACCAGGGGTCCTATAAAGGGAGCAGCCAGTCAGGCACCAACACAGACAGCTGCAGCGGTACAGGAGCTAGCAAACAGAGCTCTAAACAGGGGAGTATGAGTGGGAGTTCTGTTGGAAGAGAAGGTATTTGTGTGTGTTTGGTTTTGTATTGGTAGTATTTGTATGTGTAGAGGCTTGGAGGGGCTTTGTGCTGGGAGAGAACCTGAGCCCTGATTAGGGGGCGGGGCTTCACTGACTAGGGGTCCTATAAAGGTACCAGCCAGTCAGGCAGCGGCACAGACAGCTGCAGCGGCACTGGAGCTAGCAAATAGAGCTGTAAACAGGGGAGTATGAGTGGGAGTTCTGTTTGAGGAGAAGGTATTTGTGTGTGTTTGGTTTTGTATTGGTGGTATCTGTATTTGTAGAGGCTTTGTGCTGGGAGAGAAGCTGAGCCCTGATTAGGGGGCGGGGCTTCACTGACTAGGGGTCCTATAAAGGGAGCAGCCAGTCAGGCAGCGACACAGACAGCTGCAGCGGCACAGGAGCTAGCAAACAGAGCTGTAAACAGGGGAGTTTGAGTGGGAGTTCTGTTGGAAGAGAAGGTATTTGTGTGTGTTTGGTTTTGTTTTGGTAGTATCTGTATGTGTAGGGGCTTTTTTCTGGGAGAGAAGCTGAGCCGTGATTACGGTGCGGGGCTTCACTGACCAGGGGTCCTATAAAGGTAGCAGCCAGTCAGGCAGCGGCACAGACAGCTGCAGTGGCACAGGAGCTTGCAAACAGAGCTGTAAACAGGGGAGTTTGAGTGGGAGTTCTGTTCGAGGAGAAGGTATTTGTGTGTGTTTGGTTTTCTGTTGGTGGTATCTGTATGTGTAGGGGCTTTGTGCTGGGAGAGAAGCTGAGCCCTGATTAGGGGGCGGGGCTTCACTGACTAGGGGTCCTATAAAGGGAGCAGCCAGTCAGGCGGCGGCACGGACAGCTGCAGCGGCACAGGAGCTAGCAAACAGAGCTGTAAACAGGGGAGTTTGAGTGGGAGTTCTGTTGGAGGAGAAGGTATTTGTGTGTGTTTGGTTTTGTATTGGTGGTATCTGTATGTGTAGGGGCTTTGTGCTGGGAGAGAAGCTGAGCCCTGATGAGGGGGCGGGGCTTCACTGACTAGGGGTCCTATAAAGGGAGCAGCCAGTCAGGCAGCTGCACAGACAGCTGCAGCGGTACAGGAGCTAGCAAACAGAGCTGTAAACAGGGGAGTTTGAGTGGGAGTTCTGTTGGAGGAGAAGGTACTTGTGTTTGTCTGGTTTTGTATTGGTAGTATCTGTATGTGTTGAGGCTTGGAGGGGCTTTGTGCTGGGAGAGAAGCTGAGCCCTGATTAGGGGGCGGGGCTTCCCTGACTAGGGGTCCCATAAAGGTAGCAGCCAGTCAGGCAGCGGCACAGGAGCTAGCAAACAGAGCTGTAAACAGGGGAGTTTGAGTGGGAGTTCTTTTGGAAGAGAAGGTATTTGTGTGTGTTTGGTTTTGTTTTGGTAGTATCTGTATGTGTAGGGGCTTTTTGCTGGGAGAGAAGCTGAGCCCTGATTAGGGGGCGGGGCTTAACTGACGAGGGGTCCTATAAAGGGAGCAGCCAGTCAGGCAGCGGCACAGACAGCTGCAGCGGCACTGGAGCTAGCAAATAGAGCTGTAAACAGGGGAGTTTGAGTGGGAGTTCTGTTGGAGAACAATGTATTTGTGTGTTTGGTTTTGTATTGGTAGCACCTGTATGTGTAGGGGCTTTGTGCTGGGAGAGAAGCTGAGCCCTGATTAGGGGGCGGGGCTTAACTGACGAGGGGTCCTATAAAGGGAGCAGCCAGTCAGGCAGCGGCACAGGAGCTAGCAAACAGAGCTGTAAACAGGGGAGTTTGAGTGGGAGTTCTGTTTGAGGAGAAGGTGTTTGTGTGTGTTTGGTTTTGTATTGGTGGTATCTGTATTTGTAGAGGCTTGGAGGAGCTTTGTGCTGGGAGAGAAGCTGAGCCCTGATTAGGGGACGGGGCTTCGCTGACTAGGGGTCCTATGATTGTAGCAGCCAGTCAGGCAGCGTCACAGACAGCTGCAGGGGCACAGGAGCTAGAAAACAGAGCTGTAAACAGGGGAGTTTGAGTGGGAGTTCTGTTGGAGGAGAAGGTATTTGTGTGTGTTTGGTATTCTATTGTTGGTATCTGTATGTGTAGGGGCTTTGTGCTGGGAGAGAAGCTGAGCCCTGATTAGGGGGCGGGGCTTCACTGACGAGGGGTCCTATAAAGGGAGCAGCCAGTCAGGAAGCGGCACAGACAGCTGCAGCGGCACTGGAGCTAGCAAATAGAGCTGTAAACAGGGGAGTTTGAGTGGGAGTTCTGTTTGAGGAGAAGGTATTTGTTTGTGTTTGGTTTTGTATTAGTGGTATCTGTATTTGTAGAGGCTTTGTGCTGGGAGAGAAGCGGAGCCCTGATTAGGGGGCGGGGCTTCACTGACTAGGGGTCCTATAAAGAGAGCAGTCAGGCAGCTGCACAGACAGCTGCAGCGATACAGGGGCTAGCAAACAGAGCTGTAAACAGGGGAGTTTGAGTGGGAGTTCTGTTGGAGGAAAGGTATTTGTGTGTGTGTTTGGTTTTGTATTGGTGGTATCTGTGTGTGTGTAGAGGCTTGGAGGGGCTTTGTGCTGGGAGAGAAGCTGAGCCCTGATTACGGGGCGGGGCTTCACTGACGAGGGGTCCTATAAAGGTAGCAGCCAGTCAGGCAGCGGCACAGACAGCTGCAGTGGCACAGGAGCTTGCAAACAGAGCGGTAAACAGGGGAGTTTGAGTGGGAGTTCTGTTCGAGGAGAAGGTATTTGTGTGTGTTTGGTTTTCTGTTGGTGGTATCTGTGTGTGTAGGGGCTTTGTGCTGGGAGAGAAGCTGAGCCCTGATTAGGGGGCGGGGCTTCACTGACTAGGGGTCCTATAAAGGGAGCAGCCAGTCAGGCGGCGGCACGGACAGCTGCAGCGGCACAGGAGCTAGCAAACAGAGCTGTAAACAGGGGAGTTTGAGTGGGAGTTCTGTTGGAGGAGAAGGTATTTGTGTGTGTTTGGCTTTGTATTGGTGGTATCTGTATGTGTAGGGGCTTTGTGCTGGGAGAGAAGCTGAGCCCTGATGAGGGGGCGGGGCTTCACTGACTAGGGGTCCTATAAAGGGAGCAGCCAGTCAGGCAGCTGCACAGACAGCTGCAGCGGGACAGGAGCTAGCAAACAGAGCTGTAAACAGGTGAGTTTGAGTGGGAGTTCTGTTGGAGGAGAAGGTATTTGTGTGTGTTTGGTTTTGTGTTGGTGGTATCTGTATGTGTAGAGGCTTGGAGGGGCTTTGTGCTGGGAGAGAAGCTGAGCCCTGATAAGGGGGCGGGGCTTCACTGACTAGGCGTCCTATAAAGGTAGCAGCCAGTCAGGCAGCGGCACAGCAGCTAGCAAACTGTGCTGTAAACACTGGAGTTTGAGTGGGAGTTCTGTTGGAGGAGAAGGTATATGTGTGTGTTTGGTTTTGTATTGTTGGTATCTGTATGTGTAGAGGCTTGGAGGGGCTTTGTGCTGGGAGAGAAGCTGAGCCCTGATTAGGGGGCGGGGCTTCACTGACGAGGGGTCCTATAAAGGTATCAGCCAGTCAGGCAGCGGCACAGGAGCGAGCAAACAGAGCTGTAAACAGGGGAGTTTGAGTGGGAGTTCTGTTGAAGGAGAAGGTATTTGTGTTTGGTTTTGTATTGGTAGTATCTGTATGTGTTGAGGCTTGGAGGGGCTTTGTGCTGGGAGAGAAGCTGAGCCCTGATTAGGGGGCGGGGCTTCCCTGACTAGGGGTCCCATAAAGGTAGCAGCCAGTCAGGCAGCGGCACAGGAGCGAGCAAACAGAGCTGTAAACAGGGTACTTTGAGTGGGAGTTCTGTTGGAGGAGAACGTATTTGTGTGTGTGTTTGGTTTTGTATTGGTAGTATCTGTATGTGTAGGGGCTTTGTGCTGGGAGAGAAGCTGAGCCCTGATTAGGGGGCGGGGCTTCACTGACTAGGGGTCCTATAAAGGGAGCAGCCAGTCAGGCAGCGACACAGACAGCTGCAGCGGCACAGGAGCTAGCAAACAGAGCTGTAAACAGGGTACTTTGAGTGGGAGTTCTGTTGGAAGAGAAGGTATTTGTGTGTGTTTGGTTTTGTATTGGTAGTATTTGTATGTGTAGAGGCTTGGAGGGGCTTTGTGCTGGGAGAGAACCTGAGCCCTGATTAGGGGGCGGGGCTTCACTGACTAGGGGTCCTATAAAGGTACCAGCCAGTCAGGCAGCGGCACAGACAGCTGCAGCGGCACTGGAGCTAGCAAATAGAGCTGTAAACAGGGGAGTATGAGTGGGAGTTCTGTTTGAGGAGAAGGTATTTGTGTGTGTTTGGTTTTGTATTGGTGGTATCTGTATTTGTAGAGGCTTTGTGCTGGGAGAGAAGCTGAGCCCTGATTAGGGGGCGGGGCTTCACTGACTAGGGGTCCTATAAAGGGAGCAGCCAGTCAGGCAGCGACACAGACAGCTGCAGCGGCACAGGAGCTAGCAAACAGAGCTGTAAACAGGGGAGTTTGAGTGGGAGTTCTGTTGGAAGAGAAGGTATTTGTGTGTGTTTGGTTTTGTTTTGGTAGTATCTGTATGTGTAGGGGCTTTTTTCTGGGAGAGAAGCTGAGCCGTGATTACGGTGCGGGGCTTCACTGACCAGGGGTCCTATAAAGGTAGCAGCCAGTCAGGCAGCGGCACAGACAGCTGCAGTGGCACAGGAGCTTGCAAACAGAGCTGTAAACAGGGGAGTTTGAGTGGGAGTTCTGTTCGAGGAGAAGGTATTTGTGTGTGTTTGGTTTTCTGTTGGTGGTATCTGTATGTGTAGGGGCTTTGTGCTGGGAGAGAAGCTGAGCCCTGATTAGGGGGCGGGGCTTCACTGACTAGGGGTCCTATAAAGGGAGCAGCCAGTCAGGCGGCGGCACGGACAGCTGCAGCGGCACAGGAGCTAGCAAACAGAGCTGTAAACAGGGGAGTTTGAGTGGGAGTTCTGTTGGAGGAGAAGGTATTTGTGTGTGTTTGGTTTTGTATTGGTGGTATCTGTATGTGTAGGGGCTTTGTGCTGGGAGAGAAGCTGAGCCCTGATGAGGGGGCGGGGCTTCACTGACTAGGGGTCCTATAAAGGGAGCAGCCAGTCAGGCAGCTGCACAGACAGCTGCAGCGGTACAGGAGCTAGCAAACAGAGCTGTAAACAGGGGAGTTTGAGTGGGAGTTCTGTTGGAGGAGAAGGTACTTGTGTTTGTCTGGTTTTGTATTGGTAGTATCTGTATGTGTTGAGGCTTGGAGGGGCTTTGTGCTGGGAGAGAAGCTGAGCCCTGATTAGGGGGCGGGGCTTCCCTGACTAGGGGTCCCATAAAGGTAGCAGCCAGTCAGGCAGCGGCACAGGAGCTAGCAAACAGAGCTGTAAACAGGGGAGTTTGAGTGGGAGTTCTTTTGGAAGAGAAGGTATTTGTGTGTGTTTGGTTTTGTTTTGGTAGTATCTGTATGTGTAGGGGCTTTTTGCTGGGAGAGAAGCTGAGCCCTGATTAGGGGGCGGGGCTTAACTGACGAGGGGTCCTATAAAGGGAGCAGCCAGTCAGGCAGCGGCACAGACAGCTGCAGCGGCACTGGAGCTAGCAAATAGAGCTGTAAACAGGGGAGTTTGAGTGGGAGTTCTGTTGGAGAACAATGTATTTGTGTGTTTGGTTTTGTATTGGTAGCACCTGTATGTGTAGGGGCTTTGTGCTGGGAGAGAAGCTGAGCCCTGATTAGGGGGCGGGGCTTAACTGACGAGGGGTCCTATAAAGGGAGCAGCCAGTCAGGCAGCGGCACAGGAGCTAGCAAACAGAGCTGTAAACAGGGGAGTTTGAGTGGGAGTTCTGTTTGAGGAGAAGGTGTTTGTGTGTGTTTGGTTTTGTATTGGTGGTATCTGTATTTGTAGAGGCTTGGAGGAGCTTTGTGCTGGGAGAGAAGCTGAGCCCTGATTAGGGGACGGGGCTTCGCTGACTAGGGGTCCTATGATTGTAGCAGCCAGTCAGGCAGCGTCACAGACAGCTGCAGGGGCACAGGAGCTAGAAAACAGAGCTGTAAACAGGGGAGTTTGAGTGGGAGTTCTGTTGGAGGAGAAGGTATTTGTGTGTGTTTGGTATTCTATTGTTGGTATCTGTATGTGTAGGGGCTTTGTGCTGGGAGAGAAGCTGAGCCCTGATTAGGGGGCGGGGCTTCACTGACGAGGGGTCCTATAAAGGGAGCAGCCAGTCAGGAAGCGGCACAGACAGCTGCAGCGGCACTGGAGCTAGCAAATAGAGCTGTAAACAGGGGAGTTTGAGTGGGAGTTCTGTTTGAGGAGAAGGTATTTGTGTGTGTTTGGTTTTGTATTGGTGGTATCTGTATTTGTAGAGGCTTTGTGCTGGGAGAGAAGCGGAGCCCTGATTAGGGGGCGGGGCTTCACTGACTAGGGGTCCTATAAAGAGAGCAGTCAGGCAGCTGCACAGACAGCTGCAGCGATACAGGGGCTAGCAAACAGAGCTGTAAACAGGGGAGTTTGAGTGGGAGTTCTGTTGGAGGAAAGGTATTTGTGTGTGTGTTTGGTTTTGTATTGGTGGTATCTGTGTGTGTGTAGAGGCTTGGAGGGGCTTTGTGCTGGGAGAGAAGCTGAGCCCTGATTACGGGGCGGGGCTTCACTGACGAGGGGTCCTATAAAGGTAGCAGCCAGTCAGGCAGCGGCACAGACAGCTGCAGTGGCACAGGAGCTTGCAAACAGAGCGGTAAACAGGGGAGTTTGAGTGGGAGTTCTGTTCGAGGAGAAGGTATTTGTGTGTGTTTGGTTTTCTGTTGGTGGTATCTGTGTGTGTAGGGGCTTTGTGCTGGGAGAGAAGCTGAGCCCTGATTAGGGGGCGGGGCTTCACTGACTAGGGGTCCTATAAAGGGAGCAGCCAGTCAGGCGGCGGCACGGACAGCTGCAGCGGCACAGGAGCTAGCAAACAGAGCTGTAAACAGGGGAGTTTGAGTGGGAGTTCTGTTGGAGGAGAAGGTATTTGTGTGTGTTTGGCTTTGTATTGGTGGTATCTGTATGTGTAGGGGCTTTGTGCTGGGAGAGAAGCTGAGCCCTGATGAGGGGGCGGGGCTTCACTGACTAGGGGTCCTATAAAGGGAGCAGCCAGTCAGGCAGCTGCACAGACAGCTGCAGCGGGACAGGAGCTAGCAAACAGAGCTGTAAACAGGTGAGTTTGAGTGGGAGTTCTGTTGGAGGAGAAGGTATTTGTGTGTGTTTGGTTTTGTGTTGGTGGTATCTGTATGTGTAGAGGCTTGGAGGGGCTTTGTGCTGGGAGAGAAGCTGAGCCCTGATAAGGGGGCGGGGCTTCACTGACTAGGCGTCCTATAAAGGTAGCAGCCAGTCAGGCAGCGGCACAGCAGCTAGCAAACTGTGCTGTAAACACTGGAGTTTGAGTGGGAGTTCTGTTGGAGGAGAAGGTATATGTGTGTGTTTGGTTTTGTATTGTTGGTATCTGTATGTGTAGAGGCTTGGAGGGGCTTTGTGCTGGGAGAGAAGCTGAGCCCTGATTAGGGGGCGGGGCTTCACTGACGAGGGGTCCTATAAAGGGAGCAGCCAGTCAGGCAGCGACACAGACAGCTGCAGCGGCACAGGAGCTAGCAAACAGAGCTGTAAACAGGGGAGTTTGAGTGGGAATTCAGTTGGAGGAGAAGGTATTTGTGTGTGTGTTTGGTTTTGTATTGGTAGTATCTGTATGTGTAAAGGCTTGGAGGGGCTTTGTGCTGGGAGAAAAGCTGAGCCCTGATTAGGGGGCGGGGCTTCACTGACTAGGGGTCCTATAAAGGTATCAGCCAGTCAGGCAGCGGCACAGGAGCGAGCAAACAGAGCTGTAAACAGGGGAGTTTGAGTGGGAGTTCTGTTGAAGGAGAAGGTATTTGTGTTTGGTTTTGTATTGGTAGTATCTGTATGTGTTGAGGCTTGGAGGGGCTTTGTGCTGGGAGAGAAGCTGAGCCCTGATTAGGGGGCGGGGCTTCCCTGACTAGGGGTCCCATAAAGGTAGCAGCCAGTCAGGCAGCGGCACAGGAGCGAGCAAACAGAGCTGTAAACAGGGGAGTTTGAGTGGGAGTTCTTTTGGAAGAGAAGGTATTTGTGTGTGTTTGGTTTTGTATTGGTAGTATCTGTATGTGTAGAGGCTTGGAGGGGCTTTGTGCTGGGAGAGAAGCTGAGAGCTGATTAGGGGGCGGGGCTTCCCTGACTAGGGGTCCTATAAAGGTACCAGCCAGTCAGGCAGCGGCACAGACAGCTGCAGCGGCACTGGAGCTAGCAAATAGAGCTGTAAACAGGGGAGTTTGAGTGGGAGTTCTGTTGGAGAACAAGGTATTTGTGTGTTTGGTTTTGTATTGGTAGCACCTGTATGTGTAGGGGCTTTGTGCTGGGAGAGAAGCTGAGCCCTGATTAGGGGACGGGGCTTAACTGACGAGGGGTCCTATAAAGGGAGCAGCCAGTCAGGCAGCGGCACAGGAGCTAGCAAACAGAGCTGTAAACAGGGGAGTTTGAGTGGGAGTTCTGTTTGAGGAGAAGGTATTTGTGTGTGTTTGGTTTTGTATTGGTGGTATCTGTATTTGTAGAGGCTTGGAGGAGCTTTGTGCTGGGAGAGAAGCTGAGCCCTGATTAGGGGACGGGGCTTCGCTGACTAGGGGTCCTATGATTGTAGCAGCCAGTCAGGCAGCGTCACAGACAGCTGCAGGGGCACAGGAGCTAGAAAACAGAGCTGTAAACAGGGGAGTTTGAGTGGGAGTTCTGTTGGAGGAGAAGGTATTTGTGTGTGTTTGGTTTTGTATTGGTGGTATCTGTATGTGTAGGGGCTTTGTGCTGGGAGAGAAGCTGAGCCCTGATTAGGGGGCGGGGCTTCACTGAGTAGGGGTCCTATAAAGGGAGCAGCCAGTCAGGCACCAACACAGACAGCTGCAGCGGTACAGGAGCTAGCAAACAGAGCTGTAAACAGGGGAGTTTGAGTGGGAGTTCTGTTGGAAGAGAAGGTATTTGTGTGTGTTTGGTTTTGTTTTGGTAGTATCTGTATGTGTAGGGGCTTTTTTCTGGGAGAGCAGCTGAGCCGTGATTAGGGTGCGGGGCTTCACTGACCAGGGGTCCTATAAAGGGAGCAGCCAGTCAGGCACCAACACAGACAGCTGCAGCGGTACAGGAGCTAGCAAACAGAGCTGTAAACAGGGGAGTTTGAGTGGGAGTTCTGTTGGAGGAGAACGTATTTGTGTGTGTGTTTGGTTTTGTATTGGTAGTATCTGTATGTGTAGGGGCTTTGTGCTGGGAGAGAAGCTGAGCCCTGATTAGGGGGCGGGGCTTCACTGACTAGGGGCCCTATAAAGGGAGCAGCCAGTCAGGCGGCGGCACGGACACCTGCAGCGGCACAGGAGCTAGCAAAGAGAGCTGTAAACAGGGGAGTTTGAGTTGGAGTTCTGTTGGAGGAGAAGGTATTTGTGTGTGTTTGGTTTTGTATTGTTGGTATCTGTATGTGTAGGGGCTTTGTGCTGGGAGAGAAGCTGAGCCCTGATTAGGGGGCGGGGCTTCACTGACTAGGGGTCCTATAAAGGGAGCAGCCAGTCAGGCAGCGACACAGACAGCTGCAGCGGCACAGGAGCAGGCAAACAGAGCTGTAAACAGGGGAGTTTGAGTGGGAGTTCTGTTGGAAGAGAAGGTATTTGTGTGTGTTTGGTTTTGTTTTGGTAGTATCTGTATTTGTAGGGGCTTTTTTCTGGGAGAGAAGCTGAGCCGTGATTACGGTGCGGGGCTTCACTGACCAGGGGTCCTATAAAGGTAGCAGCCAGTCAGGCAGCGGCACAGACAGCTGCAGTGGCACAGGAGCTTGCAAACAGAGCTGTAAACAGGGGAGTTTGAGTGGGAGTTCTGTTCGAGGAGAAGGTATTTGTGTGTGTTTGGTTTTCTGTTGGTGGTATCTGTATGTGTAGGGGCTTTGTGCTGGGAGAGAAGCTGAGCCCTGATTAGGGGGCGGGGCTTCACTGACTAGGGGTCCTATAAAGGGAGCAGCCAGTCAGGCGGCGGCACGGACAGCTGCAGCGGCACAGGAGCTAGCAAACAGAGCTGTAAACAGGGGAGTTTGAGTGGGAGTTCTGTTGGAGGAGAAGGTATTTGTGTGTGTTTGGTTTTGTATTGGTGCTATCTGTATGTGTAGGGGCTTTGTGCTGGGAGAGAAGCTGAGCCCTGATGAGGGGGCGGGGCTTCACTGACTAGGGGTCCTATAAAGGTACCAGCCAGTCAGGCAGCGGCACAGACAGCTGCAGCGGCACTGGAGCTAGCAAATAGAGCTGTAAACAGGGGAGTTTGAGTGGGAGTTCTGTTGGAGAACAATGTATTTGTGTGTTTGGTTTTGTATTGGTAGCACCTGTATGTGTAGGGGCTTTGTGCTGGGAGAGAAGCTGAGCCCTGATTAGGGGGCGGGGCTTAACTGACGAGGGGTCCTATAAAGGGAGCAGCCAGTCAGGCAGCGGCACAGGAGCTAGCAAACAGAGCTGTAAACAGGGGAGTTTGAGTGGGAGTTCTGTTGGAGGAGAAGGTGTTTGTGTGTGTTTGGTTTTGTATTGGTGGTATCTGTATTTGTAGGGGCTTTGTGCTGGGAGAGAAGCTGAGCCCTGATTAGGGGGCGGGGCTTCACTGACTAGGGGTCCTATAAAGGGAGCAGCCAGTCAGGCACCAACACAGACAGCTGCAGCGGTACAGGAGCTAGCAAACAGAGCTGTAAACAGGGGAGTTTGAGTGGGAGTTCTGTTGGAAGAGAAGGTATTTGTGTGTGTTTGGTTTTGTTTTGGTAGTATCTGTATGTGTAGGGGCTTTTTTCTGGGAGAACAGCTGAGCCGTGATTAGGGTGCGGGGCTTCACTGACCAGGGGTCCTATAAAGGTAGCAGCCAGTCAGGCAGCTGCACAGACAGCTGCAGCGGTACAGGAGCTAGCAAACAGAGCTGTAAACAGGTGAGTTTGAGTGGGAGTTCTGTTGGAGGAGAAGGTATTTGTGTGTGTTTGGTTTTGTGTTGGTGGTATCTGTATGTGTAGAGGCTTGGAGGGGCTTTGTGCTGGGAGAGAAGCTGAGCCCTGATTAGGGGGCGGGGCTTCCCTGACTAGGGGTCCCATAAAGGTAGCAGCCAGTCAGGCAGCGGCACAGGAGCTAGCAAACAGAGCTGTAAACAGGGGAGTTTGAGTGGGAGTTCTGTTTGAGGAGAAGGTGTTTGTGTGTGTTTGGTTTTGTATTGGTGGTATCTGTATTTGTAGAGGCTTGGAGGAGCTTTGTGCTGGGAGAGAAGCTGAGCCCTGATTAGGGGACGGGGCTTCGCTGACTAGGGGTCCTATGATTGTAGCAGCCAGTCAGGCAGCGTCACAGACAGCTGCAGGGGCACAGGAGCTAGAAAACAGAGCTGTAAACAGGGGAGTTTGAGTGGGAGTTCTGTTGGAGGAGAAGGTATTTGTGTGTGTTTGGTTTTCTATTGTTGGTATCTGTATGTGTAGGGGCTTTGTGCTGGGAGAGAAGCTGAGCCCTGATTAGGGGGCGGGGCTTCACTGACGAGGGGTCCTATAAAGGGAGCAGCCAGTCAGGAAGCGGCACAGACAGCTGCAGCGGCACTGGAGCTAGCAAATAGAGCTGTAAACAGGGGAGTTTGAGTGGGAGTTCTGTTTGAGGAGAAGGTATTTGTGTGTGTTTGGTTTTGTATTGGTGGTATCTGTATTTGTAGAGGCTTTGTGCTGGGAGAGAAGCGGAGCCCTGATTAGGGGGCGGGGCTTCACTGACTAGGCGTCCTATAAAGGTAGCAGCCAGTCAGGCAGCGGCACAGCAGCTAGCAAACAGTGCTGTAAACACTGGAGTTTGAGTGGGAGTTCTGTTGGAGGAGAAGGTATATGTGTGTGTTTGGTTTTGTATTGTTGGTATCTGTATGTGTAGAGGCTTGGAGGGGCTTTGTGCTGGGAGAGAAGCTGAGCCCTAATTAGGGGGCGGGGCTTCACTGACGAGGGGTCCTATAAAGGGAGCAGCCAGTCAGGCAGCGACACAGACAGCTGCAGCGGCACAGGAGCTAGCAAACAGAGCTGTAAACAGGGGAGTTTGAGTGGGAATTCAGTTGGAGGAGAAGGTATTTGTGTGTGTGTTTGGTTTTGTATTGGTAGCACCTGTATGTGTAGGGGCTTTGTGCTGGGAGAGAAGCTGAGCCCTGATTAGGGGGCGGGGCTTAACTGACGAGGGGTCCTATAAAGGGAGCAGCCAGTCAGGCAGCGGCACAGGAGCTAGCAAACAGAGCTGTAAACAGGGGAGTTTGAGTGGGAGTTCTGTTTGAGGAGAAGGTATTTGTGTGTGTTTGGTTTTGTATTGGTGGTATCTGTATTTGTAGAGGCTTGGAGGAGCTTTGTGCTGGGAGAGAAGCTGAGCCCTGATTAGGGGACGGGGCTTCGCTGACTAGGGGTCCTATGATTGTAGCAGCCAGTCAGGCAGCGTCACAGACAGCTGCAGGGGCACAGGAGCTAGCAAACAGAGCTGTAAACAGGGGAGTTTGAGTGGGAGTTCTGTTGGAAGAGAAGGTATTTGTGTGTGTTTGGTTTTGTTTTGGTAGTATCTGTATGTGTAGGGGCTTTTTTCTGGGAGAGCAGCTGAGCCGTGATTAGGGTGCGGGGCTTCACTGACCAGGGGTCCTATAAAGGGAGCAGCCAGTCAGGCACCAACACAGACAGCTGCAGCGGTACAGGAGCTAGCAAACAGAGCTGTAAACAGGGGAGTTTGAGTGGGAGTTCTGTTGGAGGAGAACGTATTTGTGTGTGTGTTTGGTTTTGTATTGGTAGTATCTGTATGTGTAGGGGCTTTGTGCTGGGAGAGAAGCTGAGCCCTGATTAGGGGGCGGGGCTTCACTGACGAGGGGTCCTATAAAGGGAGCAGCAAGTCAGGCAGCGACACAGACAGCTGCAGCGGTACAGGAGCTAGCAAACAGAGCTGTAAACAGGGGAGTTTGAGTGGGAGTTCTGTTGGAGGAGAACGTATTTGTGTGTGTGTTTGGTTTTGTATTGGTAGTATCTGTATGTGTAGGGGCTTTGTGCTGGGAGAGAAGCTGAGCCCTGATTAGGGGGCGGGGCTTCACTGACTAGGGGTCCTATAAAGGGAGCAGCCAGTCAGGCAGCGACACAGACAGCTGCAGCGGCACAGGAGCTAGCAAACAGAGCTGTAAACAGGGTACTTTGAGTGGGAGTTCTGTTGGAAGAGAAGGTATTTGTGTGTGTTTGGTTTTGTATTGGTAGTATTTGTATGTGTAGAGGCTTGGAGGGGCTTTGTGCTGGGAGAGAACCTGAGCCCTGATTAGGGGGCGGGGCTTCACTGACTAGGGGTCCTATAAAGGTACCAGCCAGTCAGGCAGCGGCACAGACAGCTGCAGCGGCACTGGAGCTAGCAAATAGAGCTGTAAACAGGGGAGTTTGAGTGGGAGTTCTGTTTGAGGAGAAGGTATTTGTGTGTGTTTGGTTTTGTATTGGTGGTATCTGTATTTGTAGAGGCTTTGTGCTGGGAGAGAAGCTGAGCCCTGATTAGGGGGCGGGGCTTAACTGACTAGGGGTCCTATAAAGGGAGCAGCCAGTCAGGCAGCGACACAGACAGCTGCAGCGGCACAGGAGCTAGCAAACAGAGCTGTAAACAGGGTACTTTGAGTGGGAGTTCTGTTGGAAGAGAAGGTATTTGTGTGTGTTTGGTTTTGTATTGGTAGTATTTGTATGTGTAGAGGCTTGGAGGGGCTTTGTGCTGGGAGAGAACCTGAGCCCTGATTAGGGGGCGGGGCTTCCCTGACTAGGGGTCCCATAAAGGTAGCAGCCAGTCAGGCAGCGGCACAGGAGCTAGCAAACAGAGCTGTAAACAGGGGAGTTTGAGTGGGAGTTCTTTTGGAAGAGAAGGTATTTGTGTGTGTTTGGTTTTGTATTGGTAGTATCTGTATGTGTAGAGGCTTGGAGGGGCTTTGTGCTGGGAGACAAGCTGAGAGCTGATTAGGGGGCGGGGCTTCCCTGACTAGGGGTCCTATAAAGGGAGCAGCCAGTCAGGCAGCGGCACAGGAGCTAGCAAACAGAGCTGTAAACAGGGGAGTTGGAGTGGGAGTTCTGTTTGAGGAGAAGGTGTTTGTGTGTGTTTGGTTTTGTATTGGTGGTATCTGTATTTGTAGAGGCTTGGAGGAGCTTTGTGCTGGGAGAGAAGCTGAGCCCTGATTACGGGACGGGGCTTCGCTGACTAGGGGTCCTATGATTGTAGCAGCCAGTCAGGCAGCGTCACAGACAGCTGCAGGGGCACAGGAGCTAGAAAACAGAGCTGTAAACAGGGGAGTTTGAGTGGGAGTTCTGTTGGAGGAGAAGGTATTTGTGTGTGTTTGGTTTTCTATTGTTGGTATCTGTATGTGTAGGGGCTTTGTGCTGGGAGAGAAGCTGAGCCCTGATTAGGGGGCGGGGCTTCACTGACGAGGGGTCCTATAAAGGGAGCAGCCAGTCAGGAAGCGGCACAGACAGCTGCAGCGGCACTGGAGCTAGCAAATAGAGCTGTAAACAGGGGAGTTTGAGTGGGAGTTCTGTTTGAGGAGAAGGTATTTGTGTGTGTTTGGTTTTGTATTGGTGGTATCTGTATTTGTAGAGGCTTTGTGCTGGGAGAGAAGCGGAGCCCTGATTAGGGGGCGGGGCTTCACTGACTAGGCGTCCTATAAAGGTAGCAGCCAGTCAGGCAGCGGCACAGCAGCTAGCAAACAGTGCTGTAAACACTGGAGTTTGAGTGGGAGTTCTGTTGGAGGAGAAGGTATATGTGTGTGTTTGCTTTTGTATTGTTGGTATCTGTATGTGTAGAGGCTTGGAGGGGCTTTGTGCTGGGAGAGAAGCTGAGCCCTGATTAGGGGGCGGGGCTTCACTGACGAGGGGTCCTATAAAGGGAGCAGCCAGTCAGGCAGCGACACAGACAGCTGCAGCGGCACAGGAGCTAGCAAACAGAGCTGTAAACAGGGGAGTTTGAGTGGGAGTTCTGTTGAAGGAGAAGGTATTTGTGTTTGTCTGGTTTTGTATTGGTAGTATCTGTATGTGTTGAGGCTTGGAGGGGCTTTGTGCTGGGAGAGAAGCTGAGCCCTGATTAGGGGGCGGGGCTTCCCTGACTAGGGGTCCCATAAAGGTAGCAGCCAGTCAGGCAGCGGCACAGGAGCGAGCAAACAGAGCTGTAAACAGGGGAGTTTGAGTGGGAGTTCTTTTGGAAGAGAAGGTATTTGTGTGTGTTTGGTTTTGTATTGGTAGTATCTGTATGTGTAGAGGCTTGGAGGGGCTTTGTGCTGGGAGAGAAGCTGAGAGCTGATTAGGGGGCGGGGCTTCCCTGACTAGGGGTCCTATAAAGGTACCAGCCAGTCAGGCAGCGGCACAGACAGCTGCAGCGGCACTGGAGCTAGCAAATAGAGCTGTAAACAGGGGAGTTTGAGTGGGAGTTCTGTTGGAGAACAAGGTATTTGTGTGTTTGGTTTTGTATTGGTAGCACCTGTATGTGTAGGGGCTTTGTGCTGGGAGAGAAGCTGAGCCCTGATTAGGGGGCGGGGCTTAACTGACGAGGGGTCCTATAAAGGGAGCAGCCAGTCAGGCAGCGGCACAGGAGCTAGCAAACAGAGCTGTAAACAGGGGAGTTTGAGTGGGAGTTCTGTTTGAGGAGAAGGTATTTGTGTGTGTTTGGTTTTGTATTGGTGGTATCTGTATTTGTAGAGGCTTGGAGGAGCTTTGTGCTGGGAGAGAAGCTGAGCCCTGATTAGGGGGCGGGGCTTCACTGACTAGGGGTCCTATAAAGGGAGCAGCCAGTCAGGCAGCGACACAGACAGCTGCAGCGGCACAGGAGCTAGCAAACAGAGCTGTAAACAGGGTACTTTGAGTGGGAGTTCTGTTGGAAGAGAAGGTATTTGTGTGTGTTTGGTTTTGTATTGGTAGTATTTGTATGTGTAGAGGCTTGGAGGGGCTTTGTGCTGGGAGAGAACCTGAGCCCTGATTAGGGGGCGGGGCTTCACTGACTAGGGGTCCTATAAAGGTACCAGCCAGTCAGGCAGCGGCACAGACAGCTGCAGCGGCACTGGAGCTAGCAAATAGAGCTGTAAACAGGGGAGTATGAGTGGGAGTTCTGTTTGAGGAGAAGGTATTTGTGTGTGTTTGGTTTTGTATTGGTGGTATCTGTATTTGTAGAGGCTTTGTGCTGGGAGAGAAGCTGAGCCCTGATTAGGGGGCGGGGCTTCACTGACTAGGGGTCCTATAAAGGGAGCAGCCAGTCAGGCAGCGACACAGACAGCTGCAGCGGCACAGGAGCTAGCAAACAGAGCTGTAAACAGGGGAGTTTGAGTGGGAGTTCTGTTGGAAGAGAAGGTATTTGTGTGTGTTTGGTTTTGTTTTGGTAGTATCTGTATGTGTAGGGGCTTTTTTCTGGGAGAGAAGCTGAGCCGTGATTACGGTGCGGGGCTTCACTGACCAGGGGTCCTATAAAGGTAGCAGCCAGTCAGGCAGCGGCACAGACAGCTGCAGTGGCACAGGAGCTTGCAAACAGAGCTGTAAACAGGGGAGTTTGAGTGGGAGTTCTGTTGGAGAACTATGTATTTGTGTGTTTGGTTTTGTATTGGTAGCACCTGTATGTGTAGGGGCTTTGTGCTGGGAGAGAAGCTGAGCCCTGATTAGGGGGCGGGGCTTAACTGACGAGGGGTCCTATAAAGGGAGCAGCCAGTCAGGCAGCGGCACAGGAGCTAGCAAACAGAGCTGTAAACAGGGGAGTTTGAGTGGGAGTTCTGTTTGAGGAGAAGGTGTTTGTGTGTGTTTGGTTTTGTATTGGTGGTATCTGTATTTGTAGAGGCTTGGAGGAGCTTTGTGCTGGGAGAGAAGCTGAGCCCTGATTAGGGGACGGGGCTTCGCTGACTAGGGGTCCTATGATTGTAGCAGCCAGTCAGGCAGCGTCACAGACAGCTGCAGGGGCACAGGAGCTAGAAAACAGAGCTGTAAACAGGGGAGTTTGAGTGGGAGTTCTGTTGGAGGAGAAGGTATTTGTGTGTGTTTGGTATTCTATTGTTGGTATCTGTATGTGTAGGGGCTTTGTGCTGGGAGAGAAGCTGAGCCCTGATTAGGGGGCGGGGCTTCACTGACGAGGGGTCCTATAAAGGGAGCAGCCAGTCAGGAAGCGGCACAGACAGCTGCAGCGGCACTGGAGCTAGCAAATAGAGCTGTAAACAGGGGAGTTTGAGTGGGAGTTCTGTTTGAGGAGAAGGTATTTGTGTGTGTTTGGTTTTGTATTGGTGGTATCTGTATTTGTAGAGGCTTTGTGCTGGGAGAGAAGCGGAGCCCTGATTAGGGGGCGGGGCTTCACTGACTAGGGGTCCTATAAAGAGAGCAGTCAGGCAGCTGCACAGACAGCTGCAGCGATACAGGGGCTAGCAAACAGAGCTGTAAACAGGGGAGTTTGAGTGGGAGTTCTGTTGGAGGAAAGGTATTTGTGTGTGTGTTTGGTTTTGTATTGGTGGTATCTGTGTGTGTGTAGAGGCTTGGAGGGGCTTTGTGCTGGGAGAGAAGCTGAGCCCTGATTACGGGGCGGGGCTTCACTGACTAGGGGTCCTATAAAGGGAGCAGCCAGTCAGGCGGCGGCACGGACAGCTGCAGCGGCACAGGAGCTAGCAAACAGAGCTGTAAACAGGGGAGTTTGAGTGGGAGTTCTGTTGGAGGAGAAGGTATTTGTGTGTGTTTGGTTTTGTGTTGGTGGTATCTGTATGTGTAGAGGCTTGGAGGGGCTTTGTGCTGGGAGAGAAGCTGAGCCCTGATAAGGGGGCGGGGCTTCACTGACTAGGCGTCCTATAAAGGTAGCAGCCAGTCAGGCAGCGGCACAGCAGCTAGCAAACTGTGCTGTAAACACTGGAGTTTGAGTGGGAGTTCTGTTGGAGGAGAAGGTATATGTGTGTGTTTGGTTTTGTATTGTTGGTATCTGTATGTGTAGAGGCTTGGAGGGGCTTTGTGCTGGGAGAGAAGCTGAGCCCTGATTAGGGGGCGGGGCTTCACTGACGAGGGGTCCTATAAAGGGAGCAGCCAGTCAGGCAGCGACACAGACAGCTGCAGCGGCACAGGAGCTAGCAAACAGAGCTGTAAACAGGGGAGTTTGAGTGGGAATTCAGTTGGAGGAGAAGGTATTTGTGTGTGTGTTTGGTTTTGTATTGGTAGTATCTGTATGTGTAAAGGCTTGGAGGGGCTTTGTGCTGGGAGAAAAGCTGAGCCCTGATTAGGGGGCGGGGCTTCACTGACTAGGGGTCCTATAAAGGTATCAGCCAGTCAGGCAGCGGCACAGGAGCGAGCAAACAGAGCTGTAAACAGGGGAGTTTGAGTGGGAGTTCTTTTGGAAGAGAAGGTATTTGTGTGTGTTTGGTTTTGTATTGGTAGTATCTGTATGTGTAGAGGCTTGGAGGGGCTTTGTGCTGGGAGAGAAGCTGAGAGCTGATTAGGGGGCGGGGCTTCCCTGACTAGGGGTCCTATAAAGGTACCAGCCAGTCAGGCAGCGGCACAGACAGCTGCAGCGGCACTGGAGCTAGCAAATAGAGCTGTAAACAGGGGAGTTTGAGTGGGAGTTCTGTTGGAGAACAAGGTATTTGTGTGTGTGGTTTTGTATTGGTAGCACCTGTATGTGTAGGGGCTTTGTGCTGGGAGAGAAGCTGAGCCCTGATTAGGGGACGGGGCTTAACTGACGAGGGGTCCTATAAAGGGAGCAGCCAGTCAGGCAGCGGCACAGGAGCTAGCAAACAGAGCTGTAAACAGGGGAGTTTGAGTGGGAGTTCTGTTTGAGGAGAAGGTATTTGTGTGTGTTTGGTTTTGTATTGGTGGTATCTGTATTTGTAGAGGCTTGGAGGAGCTTTGTGCTGGGAGAGAAGCTGAGCCCTGATTAGGGGACGGGGCTTCGCTGACTAGGGGTCCTATGATTGTAGCAGCCAGTCAGGCAGCGTCACAGACAGCTGCAGGGGCACAGGAGCTAGAAAACAGAGCTGTAAACAGGGGAGTTTGAGTGGGAGTTCTGTTGGAGGAGAAGGTATTTGTGTGTGTTTGGTTTTGTATTGGTGGTATCTGTATGTGTAGGGGCTTTGTGCTGGGAGAGAAGCTGAGCCCTGATTAGGGGGCGGGGCTTCACTGACTAGGGGTCCTATAAAGGGAGCAGCCAGTCAGGCACCAACACAGACAGCTGCAGCGGTACAGGAGCTAGCAAACAGAGCTGTAAACAGGGGAGTTTGAGTGGGAGTTCTGTTGGAAGAGAAGGTATTTGTGTGTGTTTGGTTTTGTTTTGGTAGTATCTGTATGTGTAGGGGCTTTTTTCTGGGAGAGCAGCTGAGCCGTGATTAGGGTGCGGGGCTTCACTGACCAGGGGTCCTATAAAGGGAGCAGCCAGTCAGGCACTAACACAGACAGCTGCAGCGGTACAGGAGCTAGCAAACAGAGCTGTAAACAGGGGAGTTTGAGTGGGAGTTCTGTTGGAGGAGAACGTATTTGTGTGTGTGTTTGGTTTTGTATTGGTAGTATCTGTATGTGTAGGGGCTTTGTGCTGGGAGAGAAGCTGAGCCCTGATTAGGGGGCGGGGCTTCACTGACTAGGGGCCCTATAAAGGGAGCAGCCAGTCAGGCGGCGGCACGGACACCTGCAGCGGCACAGGAGCTAGCAAAGAGAGCTGTAAACAGGGGAGTTTGAGTTGGAGTTCTGTTGGAGGAGAAGGTATTTGTGTGTGTTTGGTTTTGTATTGTTGGTATCTGTATGTGTAGGGGCTTTGTGCTGGGAGAGAAGCTGAGCCCTGATTAGGGGGCGGGGCTTCACTGACTAGGGGTCCTATAAAGGGAGCAGCCAGTCAGGCAGCGACACAGACAGCTGCAGCGGCACAGGAGCAGGCAAACAGAGCTGTAAACAGGGGAGTTTGAGTGGGAGTTCTGTTGGAAGAGAAGGTATTTGTGTGTGTTTGGTTTTGTTTTGGTAGTATCTGTATTTGTAGGGGCTTTTTTCTGGGAGAGAAGCTGAGCCGTGATTACGGTGCGGGGCTTCACTGACCAGGGGTCCTATAAAGGTAGCAGCCAGTCAGGCAGCGGCACAGACAGCTGCAGTGGCACAGGAGCTTGCAAACAGAGCTGTAAACAGGGGAGTTTGAGTGGGAGTTCTGTTCGAGGAGAAGGTATTTGTGTGTGTTTGGTTTTCTGTTGGTGGTATCTGTATGTGTAGGGGCTTTGTGCTGGGAGAGAAGCTGAGCCCTGATTAGGGGGCGGGGCTTCACTGACTAGGGGTCCTATAAAGGGAGCAGCCAGTCAGGCGGCGGCACGGACAGCTGCAGCGGCACAGGAGCTAGCAAACAGAGCTGTAAACAGGGGAGTTTGAGTGGGAGTTCTGTTGGAGGAGAAGGTATTTGTGTGTGTTTGGTTTTGTATTGGTGCTATCTGTATGTGTAGGGGCTTTGTGCTGGGAGAGAAGCTGAGCCCTGATGAGGGGGCGGGGCTTCACTGACTAGGGGTCCTATAAAGGTACCAGCCAGTCAGGCAGCGGCACAGACAGCTGCAGCGGCACTGGAGCTAGCAAATAGAGCTGTAAACAGGGGAGTTTGAGTGGGAGTTCTGTTGGAGAACAATGTATTTGTGTGTTTGGTTTTGTATTGGTAGCACCTGTATGTGTAGGGGCTTTGTGCTGGGAGAGAAGCTGAGCCCTGATTAGGGGGCGGGGCTTAACTGACGAGGGGTCCTATAAAGGGAGCAGCCAGTCAGGCAGCGGCACAGGAGCTAGCAAACAGAGCTGTAAACAGGGGAGTTTGAGTGGGAGTTCTGTTGGAGGAGAAGGTGTTTGTGTGTGTTTGGTTTTGTATTGGTGGTATCTGTATTTGTAGGGGCTTTGTGCTGGGAGAGAAGCTGAGCCCTGATTAGGGGGCGGGGCTTCACTGACTAGGGGTCCTATAAAGGGAGCAGCCAGTCAGGCACCAACACAGACAGCTGCAGCGGTACAGGAGCTAGCAAACAGAGCTGTAAACAGGGGAGTTTGAGTGCGAGTTCTGTTGGAAGAGAAGGTATTTGTGTGTGTTTGGTTTTGTTTTGGTAGTATCTGTATGTGTAGGGGCTTTTTTCTGGGAGAACAGCTGAGCCGTGATTAGGGTGCGGGGCTTCACTGACCAGGGGTCCTATAAAGGTAGCAGCCAGTCAGGCAGCTGCACAGACAGCTGCAGCGGTACAGGAGCTAGCAAACAGAGCTGTAAACAGGTGAGTTTGAGTGGGAGTTCTGTTGGAGGAGAAGGTATTTGTGTGTGTTTGGTTTTGTGTTGGTGGTATCTGTATGTGTAGAGGCTTGGAGGGGCTTTGTGCTGGGAGAGAAGCTGAGCCCTGATAAGGGGGCGGGGCTTCACTGACTAGGCGTCCTATAAAGGTAGCAGCCAGTCAGGCAGCGGCACAGCAGCTAGCAAACAGTGCTGCAAACACTGGAGTTTGAGTGGGAGTTCTGTTGGAGGAGAAGGTATATGTGTGTGTTTGGTTTTGTATTGTTGGTATCTGTATGTGTAGAGGCTTGGAGGGGCTTTGTGCTGGGAGAGAAGCTGAGCCCTGATTAGGGGGCGGGGCTTCACTGACGAGGGGTCCTATAAAGGGAGCAGACAGTCAGGCAGCGGCACAGGAGCTAGCAAACCGAGCTGTAAACAGGGGAGTATGAGTGGGAGTTCTGTTGGAGGAGAAGGTGTTTGTGTGTGTTTGGTTTTGTATTGGTAGTATCTGTATGTGTAGAGGCTTTGTGCTGGGAGAGAAGCTGAGCCCTGATAAGGGGGCGGGGCTTCACTGACTAGGCGTCCAATAAAGGTAGCAGCCAGTCTGGCAGCGGCACAGCAGCTAGCAAACAGTGCTGTAAACACTGGAGTTTGAGTGGGAGTTCTGTTGGAGGAGAAGGTATATGTGTGTGTTTGGTTTTGTATTGTTGGTATCTGTATGTGTAGAGGCTTGGAGGGGCTTTGTGCTGGGAGAGAAGCTGAGCCCTGATTAGGGGGCGGGGCTTCACTGACGAGGGGTCCTATAAAGGGAGCAGCCAGTCAGGCAGCGGCACAGGAGCTAGCAAACCGAGCTGTAAACAGGGGAGTATGAGTGGGAGTTCTGTTGGAGGAGAAGGTGTTTGTGTGTGTTTGGTTTTGTATTGGTAGTATCTGTATGTGTAAAGGCTTGGAGGGGCTTTGTGCTGCGAGAAAAGCTGAGCCCTGATCAGGGGGCGGGGCTTCGCTGACTAGGGGTCCTATGATTGTAGCAGCCAGTCAGGCAGCGGCACAGACAGCTGCAGCGGTACTGGAGCTAGCAAACAGAGCTGTAAACAGGGGAGTTTGAGTGGGAGTTCTGTTGGAGAAGGCATTTGTGTGTGTGTTTGGTTTTGTATTGGTAGTATCTGTATGTGTAGAGGCTTGGAGGGGATTTGTGCTGGGAGAGAAGCTGAGCCCTGATTAGGGAGCGGGGCTTCACTTACTAGGGGTCCTATAAAGGGAGCAGCCAGTCTGGCAGCTGCACAGACAGCTGCAGCGGTACAGGAGCTAGCAAACAGAGGTGTAAACAGGGGAGTTTGAGTGGGAGTTCTGTTGGAGGAGAAGGTATTTGTGTGTGTTTGGTTTTGTGTTGGTGGTATCTGTATGTGTAGGGGCTTTGTGCTGAGAGAGAAGCTGAGAACTGATTAGGGGACGGGGCTTCACTGACTAGGGGTCCTATAAAGGCAGCAGCCAGTCAGGCAGCGGCACAGACAGCTGCAGTGGCACAGGAGCTAGCAAAGAGAGCTGTAAACAGGGGAGTTTGAGTGGGAGTTCTGTTGGAGGAGAAGGTATTTGTGTGTGTGTTTGGTTTTGTATTGGTGGTATCTGTATGTGTAGAGGCTTGGAGGGGCTTTGTGCTGGGAGCGAAGCTGAGCCCTGATTAGGGGGCGGGGCTTCACTGACTAGGGGTCCTATAAAGTTAGCAACCAGTCAGGCAGCGGCACAGGAGCTAGCAAACAGAGCTGTAAACAGGGGACTTTGAGTGGGAGTTCTGTTGGAAGAGAAGGTATTTGTGTGTGTTTGGTTTTGTTTTGGTAGTATCTGTATGTGTAGGGGCTTTTTGCTGGGAGAGAAGCTGAGCCCTGATTAGGGTGCGGGGCTTCACTCACCAGGGGTCCTATAAAGGTAGCAGCCAGTCAGGCAGCGGCACAGACAGCTGCAGTGGCACAGGAGCTTGCAAACTGAGCTGTAAACAGGGGAGTTTGAGTGGGAGTTCTGTTGGAGGAGAACGTATTTGTGTTTGTTTGGTTTTGTATTGGTAGTATCTGTATGTGTAGAGGCTTGGAGGGGCTTTGTGCTGGGAGACAAGCTGAGCCCTGATTAGGGGGCGGGGATTCACTGACTAGGGGTCCTATAAAGGGAGCAGCCAGTCAGGCAGCGGCACAGGAGCTAGCAAACAGAGCTGTAAACAGGGGAGTTTGAGTGGGACTTCTATTGGAGGAGAAGGTATTTGTGTGTGTTTGGTTTTGTATTGGTAGTATCTGTATGTGTAGGGGCTTTGTGCTGGGAGAAAAGCTGAGCCCTGATTAGGGGGCGGGGCTTCCCTGACTAGGGGTCCTATAAAGGTACCAGCCAGTCAGGCAGCGGCACAGACAGCTGCAGCGGCACTGGAGCTAGCAAATAGAGCTGTAAACAGGGGAGTTTGAGTGGGAGTTCTGTTTGAGGAGAAGGTATTTGTGTGTGTTTGGTTTTGTATTGGTGGTATCTGTATTTGTAGAGGCTTGGAGGAGCTTTGTGCTGGGAGAGAAGCTGAGCCCTGATTAGGGGACGGGGCTTCGCTGACTAGAGGTCCTATGATTGTAGCAGCCAGTCAGGCAGCATCACAGACAGCTGCAGGGGCACAGGAGCTAGCAAACAGAGCTGTAAACAGGGGAGTTTGAGTGGGAGTTCTGTTGGAGGAGAAGGTATTTGTGTGTGTTTGGTTTTGTATTGGTGGTATCTGTATGTGTAGGGCCTTTGTGCTGGGAGAGAAGCTGAGCCCGGATTAGGGGGCGGGGCTTCACTGACTAGGGGTCCTATAAAGTTAGCAGCCAGTCCGACAGCGGCACAGGAGCTAGCAAACAGAGCTGTAAACAGGGGACTTTGAGTGGGAGTTCTGTTGGAAGAGATGGTATTTGTGTGTGTTTGGTTTTGTTTTGGTAGAATCTGTATGTGTAGGGGCTTTTTGCTGGGAGAGAAGCTGAGCCCTGATTAGGGTGCAGGGCTTCACTGACCAGGGGTCCTATAAAGGGAGCAGCCAGTCAGGCAGCGGCACAGACAGCTGCAGTGGCACAGGAGCTTGCAAACTGAGCTGTAAACAGGGGAGTTTGAGTGGGAGTTCTGTTGGAGGAGAAGGTATTTGTGTTTGTTTGGTTTTGTATTCGTAGTATCTGTATGTGTAGAGGCTTGGAGGGGCTTTGTGCTGGGAGAGAAGCTGAGCACTGATTAGGGGGCTTGGCTTCACTGACTAGGGGTCCTATAAAGGTAGCAGCCAGTCAGGCAGCGGCACAGGAGCTAGCAAACAGAGCTGTAAACAGGGGAGTTTGAGTGGGACTTCTGTTGGAGGAGAAGGTATTTGTGTGTGTTTGGTTTTGTATTGGTAGTATCTGTATGTGTAGGGGCTCTGTGCTGGGAGAAAAGCTGAGCCCTGATTAGGGGGCGGGGCTTCCCTGACTAGGGGTCCTATAAAGGGAGCAGCCAGTCAGGCAGCTGCACAGACAGCTGCAGCGATACAGGGGCTAGACAACAGAGCTGTAAGCAGGGGAGTTTGAGTTGCAATTCTGTTGGAGGAGAAGGTATTTGTGTGTGTTTGGTTTTGTATTGGTGGTATCTGTATGTGTAGGGGCTTTGTGCTGGGAGAGAAGCTGAGCCCGGATTAGGGGGCGGGGCTTCACTGACTAGGGGTCCTATAAAGTTAGCAGCCAGTCCGACAGCGGCACAGGAGCTAGCAAACAGAGCTGTAAACAGGGGAGTTTGAGTGGGAGTTCTGTTTGAGGAGAAGGTATTTGTGTGTGTGTTTCGTTTTGTATTGGTGGTATCTGTATTTGTAGAGGCTTGGAGGAGCTTTGTGCTGGGAGAGAAGCTGAGCCCTGATTAGGGGACGGGGCTTCGCTGACTAGGGGTCCTATGATTGTAGCAGCCAGTCAGGCAGCGTCACAGACAGCTGCAGGGGCACAGGAGCTAGAAAACAGAGCTGTAAACAGGGGAGTTTGAGTGGGAGTTCTGTTGGAGGAAAGGTATTTGTGTGTGTGTTTGGTTTTGTATTGGTGGTATCTGTGTGTGTAGAGGCTTGGAGGGGCTTTGTGCTGGGAGAGAAGCTGAGCCCTGATTACGGGGCGGGGCTTCACTGACCAGGGGTCCTATAAAGGGAGCAGCCAGTCAGGAAGCGGCACAGACAGCTGCAGCGGCACTGGAGCTAGCAAATAGAGCTGTAAACAGGGGAGTTTGAGTGGGAGTTCTGTTTGAGGAGAAGGTATTTGTGTGTGTTTGGTTTTGTATTGGTGGTATCTGTATTTGTAGAGGCTTTGTGCTGGGAGAGAAGCGGAGCCCTGATTAGGGGGCGGGGCTTCACTGACTAGGGGTCCTATAAAGAGAGCAGTCAGGCAGCTGCACAGACAGCTGCAGCGATACAGGGGCTAGCAAACAGAGCTGTAAACAGGGGAGTTTGAGTGGGAGTTCTGTTGGAGGAAAGGTATTTGTGTGTGTGTTTGGTTTTGTATTGGTTGTATCTGTGTGTGTAGAGGCTTGGAGGGGCTTTGTGCTGGGAGAGAAGCTGAGCCCTGATTACGGGGCGGGGCTTCACTGACCAGGGGTCCTATAAAGGTAGCAGCCAGTCAGGCAGCGGCACAGACAGCTGCAGTGGCACAGGAGCTTGCAAACAGAGCTGTAAACAGGGGAGTTTGAGTGGGAGTTCTGTTCGAGGAGAAGGTATTTGTGTGTGTTTGGTTTTCTGTTGGTGGTATCTGTATGTGTAGGGGCTTTGTGCTGGGAGAGAAGCTGAGCCCTGATTAGGGGGCGGGGCTTCACTGACTAGGGGTCCTATAAAGGGAGCAGCCAGTCAGGCGGCGGCACGGACAGCTGCAGCGGCACAGGAGCTAGCAAACAGAGCTGTAAACAGGGGAGTTTGAGTGGGAGTTCTGTTGGAGGAGAAGGTATTTGTGTGTGTTTGGCTTTGTATTGGTGGTATCTGTATGTGTAGGGGCTTTGTGCTGGGAGAGAAGCTGAGCCCTGATGAGGGGGCGGGGCTTCACTGACTAGGGGTCCTATAAAGGGAGCAGCCAGTCAGGCAGCTGCACAGACAGCTGCAGCGGTACAGGAGCTAGCAAACAGAGCTGTAAACAGGGGAGTTTGAGTGGGAATTCAGTTGGAGGAGAAGGTATTTGTGTGTGTGTTTGGTTTTGTATTGGTAGTATCTGTATGTGTAGAGGCTTGGAGGGGCTTTGTGCTGGGAGAGAAGCTGAGCCCTGATAAGGGGGCGGGGCTTCACTGACTAGGCGTCCTATAAAGGTAGCAGCCAGTCAGGCAGCGGCACAGCAGCTAGCAAACAGTGCTGTAAACACTGGAGTTTGAGTGGGAGTTCTGTTGGAGGAGAAGGTATATGTGTGTGTTTGGTTTTGTATTGTTGGTATCTGTATGTGTAGAGGCTTGGAGGGGCTTTGTGCTGGGAGAGAAGCTGAGCCCTGATTAGGGGGCGGGGCTTCACTGACGAGGGGTCCTATAAAGGGAGCAGCCAGTCAGGCAGCGACACAGACAGCTGCAGCGGCACAGGAGCTAGCAAACAGAGCTGTAAACAGGGGAGTTTGAGTGGGAATTCAGTTGGAGGAGAAGGTATTTGTGTGTGTGTTTGGTTTTGTATTGGTAGTATCTGTATGTGTAAAGGCTTGGAGGGGCTTTGTGCTGGGAGAAAAGCTGAGCCCTGATTAGGGGGCGGGGCTTCACTGACTAGGGGTCCTATAAAGGTATCAGCCAGTCAGGCAGCGGCACAGGAGCGAGCAAACAGAGCTGTAAACAGGGGAGTTTGAGTGGGAGTTCTGTTGAAGGAGAAGGTATTTGTGTTTGTCTGGTTTTGTATTGGTAGTATCTGTATGTGTTGAGGCTTGGAGGGGCTTTGTGCTGGGAGAGAAGCTGAGCCCTGATTAGGGGGCGGGGCTTCCCTGACTAGGGGTCCCATAAAGGTAGCAGCCAGTCAGGCAGCGGCACAGGAGCGAGCAAACAGAGCTGTAAACAGGGGAGTTTGAGTGGGAGTTCTTTTGGAAGAGAAGGTATTTGTGTGTGTTTGGTTTTGTATTGGTAGTATCTGTATGTGTAGAGGCTTGGAGGGGCTTTGTGCTGGGAGAGAAGCTGAGAGCTGATTAGGGGGCGGGGCTTCCCTGACTAGGGGTCCTATAAAGGTACCAGCCAGTCAGGCAGCGGCACAGACAGCTGCAGCGGCACTGGAGCTAGCAAATAGAGCTGTAAACAGGGGAGTTTGAGTGGGAGTTCTGTTGGAGAACAAGGTATTTGTGTGTTTGGTTTTGTATTGTTAGCACCTGTATGTGTAGGGGCTTTGTGCTGGGAGAGAAGCTGAGCCCTGATTAGGGGGCGGGGCTTAACTGACGAGGGGTCCTATAAAGGGAGCAGCCAGTCAGGCAGCGGCACAGGAGCTAGCAAACAGAGCTGTAAACAGGGGAGTTTGAGTGGGAGTTCTGTTTGAGGAGAAGGTATTTGTGTGTGTTTGGTTTTGTATTGGTGGTATCTGTATTTGTAGAGGCTTGGAGGAGCTTTGTGCTGGGAGAGAAGCTGAGCCCTGATTAGGGGTCCTATGATTGTAGCAGCCAGTCAGGCAGCGTCACAGACAGCTGCAGGGGCACAGGAGCTAGAAAACAGAGCTGTAAACAGGGGAGTTTGAGTGGGAGTTCTGTTGGAGGAGAAGGTATTTGTGTGTGTTTGGTTTTGTATTGGTGGTATCTGTATGTGTAGGGGCTTTGTGCTGGGAGAGAAGCTGAGCCCTGATTAGGGGGCGGGGCTTCACTGACTAGGGGTCCTATAAAGGGAGCAGCCAGTCAGGCACCAACACAGACAGCTGCAGCGGTACAGGAGCTAGCAAACAGAGCTGTAAACAGGGGAGTTTGAGTGGGAGTTCTGTTGGAAGAGAAGGTATTTGTGTGTGTTTGGTTTTGTTTTGGTAGTATCTGTATGTGTAGGGGCTTTTTTCTGGGAGAGCAGCTGAGCCGTGATTAGGGTGCGGGGCTTCACTGACCAGGGGTCCTATAAAGGGAGCAGCCAGTCAGGCACCAACACAGACAGCTGCAGCGGTACAGGAGCTAGCAAACAGAGCTGTAAACAGGGGAGTTTGAGTGGGAGTTCTGTTGGAGGAGAACGTATTTGTGTGTGTGTTTGGTTTTGTATTGGTAGTATCTGTATGTGTAGGGGCTTTGTGCTGGGAGAGAAGCTGAGCCCTGATTAGGGGGCGGGGCTTCACTGACTAGGGGCCCTATAAAGGGAGCAGCCAGTCAGGCGGCGGCACGGACACCTGCAGCGGCACAGGAGCTAGCAAAGAGAGCTGTAAACAGGGGAGTTTGAGTTGGAGTTCTGTTGGAGGAGAAGGTATTTGTGTGTGTTTGGTTTTGTATTGTTGGTATCTGTATGTGTAGGGGCTTTGTGCTGGGAGAGAAGCTGAGCCCTGATTAGGGGGCGGGGCTTCACTGACTAGGGGTCCTATAAAGGGAGCAGCCAGTCAGGCAGCGACACAGACAGCTGCAGCGGCACAGGAGCAGGCAAACAGAGCTGTAAACAGGGGAGTTTGAGTGGGAGTTCTGTTGGAAGAGAAGGTATTTGTGTGTGTTTGGTTTTGTTTTGGTAGTATCTGTATTTGTAGGGGCTTTTTTCTGGGAGAGAAGCTGAGCCGTGATTACGGTGCGGGGCTTCACTGACCAGGGGTCCTATAAAGGTAGCAGCCAGTCAGGCAGCGGCACAGACAGCTGCAGTGGCACAGGAGCTTGCAAACAGAGCTGTAAACAGGGGAGTTTGAGTGGGAGTTCTGTTCGAGGAGAAGGTATTTGTGTGTGTTTGGTTTTCTGTTGGTGGTATCTGTATGTGTAGGGGCTTTGTGCTGGGAGAGAAGCTGAGCCCTGATTAGGGGGCGGGGCTTCACTGACTAGGGGTCCTATAAAGGGAGCAGCCAGTCAGGCGGCGGCACGGACAGCTGCAGCGGCACAGGAGCTAGCAAACAGAGCTGTAAACAGGGGAGTTTGAGTGGGAGTTCTGTTGGAGGAGAAGGTATTTGTGTGTGTTTGGTTTTGTATTGGTGCTATCTGTATGTGTAGGGGCTTTGTGCTGGGAGAGAAGCTGAGCCCTGATGAGGGGGCGGGGCTTCACTGACTAGGGGTCCTATAAAGGTACCAGCCAGTCAGGCAGCGGCACAGACAGCTGCAGCGGCACTGGAGCTAGCAAATAGAGCTGTAAACAGGGGAGTTTGAGTGGGAGTTCTGTTGGAGAACAATGTATTTGTGTGTTTGGTTTTGTATTGGTAGCACCTGTATGTGTAGGGGCTTTGTGCTGGGAGAGAAGCTGAGCCCTGATTAGGGGGCGGGGCTTAACTGACGAGGGGTCCTATAAAGGGAGCAGCCAGTCAGGCAGCGGCACAGGAGCTAGCAAACAGAGCTGTAAACAGGGGAGTTTGAGTGGGAGTTCTGTTGGAGGAGAAGGTGTCTGTGTGTGTTTGGTTTTGTATTGGTGGTATCTGTATTTGTAGGGGCTTTGTGCTGGGAGAGAAGCTGAGCCCTGATTAGGGGGCGGGGCTTCACTGACTAGGGGTCCTATAAAGGGAGCAGCCAGTCAGGCACCAACACAGACAGCTGCAGCGGTACAGGAGCTAGCAAACAGAGCTGTAAACAGGGGAGTTTGAGTGCGAGTTCTGTTGGAAGAGAAGGTATTTGTGTGTGTTTGGTTTTGTTTTGGTAGTATCTGTATGTGTAGGGGCTTTTTTCTGGGAGAACAGCTGAGCCGTGATTAGGGTGCGGGGCTTCACTGACCAGGGGTCCTATAAAGGTAGCAGCCAGTCAGGCAGCTGCACAGACAGCTGCAGCGGTACAGGAGCTAGCAAACAGAGCTGTAAACAGGTGAGTTTGAGTGGGAGTTCTGTTGGAGGAGAAGGTATTTGTGTGTGTTTGGTTTTGTGTTGGTGGTATCTGTATGTGTAGAGGCTTGGAGGGGCTTTGTGCTGGGAGAGAAGCTGAGCCCTGATAAGGGGGCGGGGCTTCACTGACTAGGCGTCCTATAAAGGTAGCAGCCAGTCAGGCAGCGGCACAGCAGCTAGCAAACAGTGCTGCAAACACTGGAGTTTGAGTGGGAGTTCTGTTGGAGGAGAAGGTATATGTGTGTGTTTGGTTTTGTATTGTTGGTATCTGTATGTGTAGAGGCTTGGAGGGGCTTTGTGCTGGGAGAGAAGCTGAGCCCTGATTAGGGGGCGGGGCTTCACTGACGAGGGGTCCTATAAAGGGAGCAGACAGTCAGGCAGCGGCACAGGAGCTAGCAAACCGAGCTGTAAACAGGGGAGTATGAGTGGGAGTTCTGTTGGAGGAGAAGGTGTTTGTGTGTGTTTGGTTTTGTATTGGTAGTATCTGTATGTGTAGAGGCTTTGTGCTGGGAGAGAAGCTGAGCCCTGATAAGGGGGCGGGGCTTCACTGACTAGGCGTCCAATAAAGGTAGCAGCCAGTCTGGCAGCGGCACAGCAGCTAGCAAACAGTGCTGTAAACACTGGAGTTTGAGTGGGAGTTCTGTTGGAGGAGAAGGTATATGTGTGTGTTTGGTTTTGTATTGTTGGTATCTGTATGTGTAGAGGCTTGGAGGGGCTTTGTGCTGGGAGAGAAGCTGAGCCCTGATTAGGGGGCGGGGCTTCACTGACGAGGGGTCCTATAAAGGGAGCAGCCAGTCAGGCAGCGGCACAGGAGCTAGCAAACCGAGCTGTAAACAGGGGAGTATGAGTGGGAGTTCTGTTGGAGGAGAAGGTGTTTGTGTGTGTTTGGTTTTGTATTGGTAGTATCTGTATGTGTAAAGGCTTGGAGGGGCTTTGTGCTGCGAGAAAAGCTGAGCCCTGATCAGGGGGCGGGGCTTCGCTGACTAGGGGTCCTATGATTGTAGCAGCCAGTCAGGCAGCGGCACAGACAGCTGCAGCGGTACTGGAGCTAGCAAACAGAGCTGTAAACAGGGGAGTTTGAGTGGGAGTTCTGTTGGAGAAGGCATTTGTGTGTGTGTTTGGTTTTGTATTGGTAGTATCTGTATGTGTAGAGGCTTGGAGGGGATTTGTGCTGGGAGAGAAGCTGAGCCCTGATTAGGGAGCGGGGCTTCACTTACTAGGGGTCCTATAAAGGGAGCAGCCAGTCTGGCAGCTGCACAGACAGCTGCAGCGGTACAGGAGCTAGCAAACAGAGGTGTAAACAGGGGAGTTTGAGTGGGAGTTCTGTTGGAGGAGAAGGTATTTGTGTGTGTTTGGTTTTGTGTTGGTGGTATCTGTATGTGTAGGGGCTTTGTGCTGAGAGAGAAGCTGAGAACTGATTAGGGGACGGGGCTTCACTGACTAGGGGTCCTATAAAGGCAGCAGCCAGTCAGGCAGCGGCACAGACAGCTGCAGTGGCCCAGGAGCTAGCAAAGAGAGCTGTAAACAGGGGAGTTTGAGTGGGAGTTCTGTTGGAGGAGAAGGTATTTGTGTGTGTGTTTGGTTTTGTATTGGTGGTATCTGTATGTGTAGAGGCTTGGAGGGGCTTTGTGCTGGGAGCGAAGCTGAGCCCTGATTAGGGGGCGGGGCTTCACTGACTAGGGGTCCTATAAAGTTAGCAACCAGTCAGGCAGCGGCACAGGAGCTAGCAAACAGAGCTGTAAACAGGGGACTTTGAGTGGGAGTTCTGTTGGAAGAGAAGGTATTTGTGTGTGTTTGGTTTTGTTTTGGTAGTATCTGTATGTGTAGGGGCTTTTTGCTGGGAGAGAAGCTGAGCCCTGATTAGGGTGCGGGGCTTCACTCACCAGGGGTCCTATAAAGGTAGCAGCCAGTCAGGCAGCGGCACAGACAGCTGCAGTGGCACAGGAGCTTGCAAACTGAGCTGTAAACAGGGGAGTTTGAGTGGGAGTTCTGTTGGAGGAGAACGTATTTGTGTTTGTTTGGTTTTGTATTGGTAGTATCTGTATGTGTAGGGGCTTTGTGCTGGGAGAAAAGCTGAGCCCTGATTAGGGGGCGGGGCTTCCCTGACTAGGGGTCCTATAAAGGTACCAGCCAGTCAGGCAGCGGCACAGACAGCTGCAGCGGCACTGGAGCTAGCAAATAGAGCTGTAAACAGGGGAGTTTGAGTGGGAGTTCTGTTTGAGGAGAAGGTATTTGTGTGTGTTTGGTTTTGTATTGGTGGTATCTGTATTTGTAGAGGCTTGGAGGAGCTTTGTGCTGGGAGAGAAGCTGAGCCCTGATTAGGGGACGGGGCTTCGCTGACTAGAGGTCCTATGATTGTAGCAGCCAGTCAGGCAGCATCACAGACAGCTGCAGGGGCACAGGAGCTAGCAAACAGAGCTGTAAACAGGGGAGTTTGAGTGGGACTTCTGTTGGAGGAGAAGGTATTTGTGTGTGTTTGGTTTTGTATTGGTAGTATCTGTATGTGTAGGGGCTCTGTGCTGGGAGAAAAGCTGAGCCCTGATTAGGGGGCGGGGCTTCCCTGACTAGGGGTCCTATAAAGGGAGCAGCCAGTCAGGCAGCTGCACAGACAGCTGCAGCGATACAGGGGCTAGACAACAGAGCTGTAAGCAGGGGAGTTTGAGTTGCAATTCTGTTGGAGGAGAAGGTATTTGTGTGTGTTTGGTTTTGTATTGGTGGTATCTGTATGTGTAGGGGCTTTGTGCTGGGAGAGAAGCTGAGCCCGGATTAGGGGGCGGGGCTTCACTGACTAGGGGTCCTATAAAGTTAGCAGCCAGTCCGACAGCGGCACAGGAGCTAGCAAACAGAGCTGTAAACAGGGGAGTTTGAGTGGGAGTTCTGTTTGAGGAGAAGGTATTTGTGTGTGTGTTTCGTTTTGTATTGGTGGTATCTGTATTTGTAGAGGCTTGGAGGAGCTTTGTGCTGGGAGAGAAGCTGAGCCCTGATTAGGGGACGGGGCTTCGCTGACTAGGGGTCCTATGATTGTAGCAGCCAGTCAGGCAGCGTCACAGACAGCTGCAGGGGCACAGGAGCTAGAAAACAGAGCTGTAAACAGGGGAGTTTGAGTGGGAGTTCTGTTGGAGGAAAGGTATTTGTGTGTGTGTTTGGTTTTGTATTGGTGGTATCTGTGTGTGTAGAGGCTTGGAGGGGCTTTGTGCTGGGAGAGAAGCTGAGCCCTGATTACGGGGCGGGGCTTCACTGACCAGGGGTCCTATAAAGGGAGCAGCCAGTCAGGAAGCGGCACAGACAGCTGCAGCGGCACTGGAGCTAGCAAATAGAGCTGTAAACAGGGGAGTTTGAGTGGGAGTTCTGTTTGAGGAGAAGGTATTTGTGTGTGTTTGGTTTTGTATTGGTGGTATCTGTATTTGTAGAGGCTTTGTGCTGGGAGAGAAGCGGAGCCCTGATTAGGGGGCGGGGCTTCACTGACTAGGGGTCCTATAAAGAGAGCAGTCAGGCAGCTGCACAGACAGCTGCAGCGATACAGGGGCTAGCAAACAGAGCTGTAAACAGGGGAGTTTGAGTGGGAGTTCTGTTGGAGGAAAGGTATTTGTGTGTGTGTTTGGTTTTGTATTGGTTGTATCTGTGTGTGTAGAGGCTTGGAGGGGCTTTGTGCTGGGAGAGAAGCTGAGCCCTGATTACGGGGCGGGGCTTCACTGACCAGGGGTCCTATAAAGGTAGCAGCCAGTCAGGCAGCGGCACAGACAGCTGCAGTGGCACAGGAGCTTGCAAACAGAGCTGTAAACAGGGGAGTTTGAGTGGGAGTTCTGTTCGAGGAGAAGGTATTTGTGTGTGTTTGGTTTTCTGTTGGTGGTATCTGTATGTGTAGGGGCTTTGTGCTGGGAGAGAAGCTGAGCCCTGATTAGGGGGCGGGGCTTTACTGACTAGGGGTCCTATAAAGGGAGCAGCCAGTCAGGCGGCGGCACGGACAGCTGCAGCGGCACAGGAGCTAGCAAACAGAGCTGTAAACAGGGGAGTTTGAGTGGGAGTTCTGTTGGAGGAGAAGGTATTTGTGTGTGTTTGGCTTTGTATTGGTGGTATCTGTATGTGTAGGGGCTTTGTGCTGGGAGAGAAGCTGAGCCCTGATGAGGGGGCGGGGCTTCACTGACTAGGGGTCCTATAAAGGGAGCAGCCAGTCAGGCAGCTGCACAGACAGCTGCAGCGGTACAGGAGCTAGCAAACAGAGCTGTAAACAGGGGAGTTTGAGTGGGAATTCAGTTGGAGGAGAAGGTATTTGTGTGTGTGTTTGGTTTTGTATTGGTAGTATCTGTATGTGTAGAGGCTTGGAGGGGCTTTGTGCTGGGAGAGAAGCTGAGCCCTGATAAGGGGGCGGGGCTTCACTGACTAGGCGTCCTATAAAGGTAGCAGCCAGTCAGGCAGCGGCACAGCAGCTAGCAAACAGTGCTGTAAACACTGGAGTTTGAGTGGGAGTTCTGTTGGAGGAGAAGGTATATGTGTGTGTTTGGTTTTGTATTGTTGGTATCTGTATGTGTAGAGGCTTGGAGGGGCTTTGTGCTGGGAGAGAAGCTGAGCCCTGATTAGGGGGCGGGGCTTCACTGACGAGGGGTCCTATAAAGGGAGCAGCCAGTCAGGCAGCGACACAGACAGCTGCAGCGGCACAGGAGCTAGCAAACAGAGCTGTAAACAGGGGAGTTTGAGTGGGAATTCAGTTGGAGGAGAAGGTATTTGTGTGTGTGTTTGGTTTTGTATTGGTAGTATCTGTATGTGTAAAGGCTTGGAGGGGCTTTGTGCTGGGAGAAAAGCTGAGCCCTGATTAGGGGGCGGGGCTTCCCTGACTAGGGGTCCTATAAAGGTACCAGCCAGTCAGGCAGCGGCACAGACAGCTGCAGCGGCACTGGAGCTAGCAAATAGAGCTGTAAACAGGGGAGTTTGAGTGGGAGTTCTGTTTGAGGAGAAGGTATTTGTGTGTGTTTGGTTTTGTATTGGTGGTATCTGTATTTGTAGAGGCTTGGAGGAGCTTTGTGCTGGGAGAGAAGCTGAGCCCTGATTAGGGGACGGGGCTTCGCTGACTAGAGGTCCTATGATTGTAGCAGCCAGTCAGGCAGCATCACAGACAGCTGCAGGGGCACAGGAGCTAGCAAACAGAGCTGTAAACAGGGGAGTTTGAGTGGGAGTTCTGTTGGAGGAGAAGGTATTTGTGTGTGTTTGGTTTTGTATTGGTGGTATCTGTATGTGTAGGGCCTTTGTGCTGGGAGAGAAGCTGAGCCCGGATTAGGGGGCGGGGCTTCACTGACTAGGGGTCCTATAAAGTTAGCAGCCAGTCCGACAGCGGCACAGGAGCTAGCAAACAGAGCTGTAAACAGGGGACTTTGAGTGGGAGTTCTGTTGGAAGAGATGGTATTTGTGTGTGTTTGGTTTTGTTTTGGTAGAATCTGTATGTGTAGGGGCTTTTTGCTGGGAGAGAAGCTGAGCCCTGATTAGGGTGCAGGGCTTCACTGACCAGGGGTCCTATAAAGGGAGCAGCCAGTCAGGCAGCGGCACAGACAGCTGCAGTGGCACAGGAGCTTGCAAACTGAGCTGTAAACAGGGGAGTTTGAGTGGGAGTTCTGTTGGAGGAGAAGGTATTTGTGTTTGTTTGGTTTTGTATTCGTAGTATCTGTATGTGTAGAGGCTTGGAGGGGCTTTGTGCTGGGAGAGAAGCTGAGCACTGATTAGGGGGCTTGGCTTCACTGACTAGGGGTCCTATAAAGGTAGCAGCCAGTCAGGCAGCGGCACAGGAGCTAGCAAACAGAGCTGTAAACAGGGGAGTTTGAGTGGGACTTCTGTTGGAGGAGAAGGTATTTGTGTGTGTTTGGTTTTGTATTGGTAGTATCTGTATGTGTAGGGGCTCTGTGCTGGGAGAAAAGCTGAGCCCTGATTAGGGGGCGGGGCTTCCCTGACTAGGGGTCCTATAAAGGGAGCAGCCAGTCAGGCAGCTGCACAGACAGCTGCAGCGATACAGGGGCTAGACAACAGAGCTGTAAGCAGGGGAGTTTGAGTTGCAATTCTGTTGGAGGAGAAGGTATTTGTGTGTGTTTGGTTTTGTATTGGTGGTATCTGTATGTGTAGGGGCTTTGTGCTGGGAGAGAAGCTGAGCCCGGATTAGGGGGCGGGGCTTCACTGACTAGGGGTCCTATAAAGTTAGCAGCCAGTCCGACAGCGGCACAGGAGCTAGCAAACAGAGCTGTAAACAGGGGAGTTTGAGTGGGAGTTCTGTTTGAGGAGAAGGTATTTGTGTGTGTGTTTCGTTTTGTATTGGTGGTATCTGTATTTGTAGAGGCTTGGAGGAGCTTTGTGCTGGGAGAGAAGCTGAGCCCTGATTAGGGGACGGGGCTTCGCTGACTAGGGGTCCTATGATTGTAGCAGCCAGTCAGGCAGCGTCACAGACAGCTGCAGGGGCACAGGAGCTAGAAAACAGAGCTGTAAACAGGGGAGTTTGAGTGGGAGTTCTGTTGGAGGAAAGGTATTTGTGTGTGTGTTTGGTTTTGTATTGGTGGTATCTGTGTGTGTAGAGGCTTGGAGGGGCTTTGTGCTGGGAGAGAAGCTGAGCCCTGATTACGGGGCGGGGCTTCACTGACCAGGGGTCCTATAAAGGGAGCAGCCAGTCAGGAAGCGGCACAGACAGCTGCAGCGGCACTGGAGCTAGCAAATAGAGCTGTAAACAGGGGAGTTTGAGTGGGAGTTCTGTTTGAGGAGAAGGTATTTGTGTGTGTTTGGTTTTGTATTGGTGGTATCTGTATTTGTAGAGGCTTTGTGCTGGGAGAGAAGCGGAGCCCTGATTAGGGGGCGGGGCTTCACTGACTAGGGGTCCTATAAAGAGAGCAGTCAGGCAGCTGCACAGACAGCTGCAGCGATACAGGGGCTAGCAAACAGAGCTGTAAACAGGGGAGTTTGAGTGGGAGTTCTGTTGGAGGAAAGGTATTTGTGTGTGTGTTTGGTTTTGTATTGGTTGTATCTGTGTGTGTAGAGGCTTGGAGGGGCTTTGTGCTGGGAGAGAAGCTGAGCCCTGATTACGGGGCGGGGCTTCACTGACCAGGGGTCCTATAAAGGTAGCAGCCAGTCAGGCAGCGGCACAGACAGCTGCAGTGGCACAGGAGCTTGCAAACAGAGCTGTAAACAGGGGAGTTTGAGTGGGAGTTCTGTTCGAGGAGAAGGTATTTGTGTGTGTTTGGTTTTCTGTTGGTGGTATCTGTATGTGTAGGGGCTTTGTGCTGGGAGAGAAGCTGAGCCCTGATTAGGGGGCGGGGCTTCACTGACTAGGGGTCCTATAAAGGGAGCAGCCAGTCAGGCGGCGGCACGGACAGCTGCAGCGGCACAGGAGCTAGCAAACAGAGCTGTAAACAGGGGAGTTTGAGTGGGAGTTCTGTTGGAGGAGAAGGTATTTGTGTGTGTTTGGCTTTGTATTGGTGGTATCTGTATGTGTAGGGGCTTTGTGCTGGGAGAGAAGCTGAGCCCTGATGAGGGGGCGGGGCTTCACTGACTAGGGGTCCTATAAAGGGAGCAGCCAGTCAGGCAGCTGCACAGACAGCTGCAGCGGTACAGGAGCTAGCAAACAGAGCTGTAAACAGGGGAGTTTGAGTGGGAATTCAGTTGGAGGAGAAGGTATTTGTGTGTGTGTTTGGTTTTGTATTGGTAGTATCTGTATGTGTAGAGGCTTGGAGGGGCTTTGTGCTGGGAGAGAAGCTGAGCCCTGATAAGGGGGCGGGGCTTCACTGACTAGGCGTCCTATAAAGGTAGCAGCCAGTCAGGCAGCGGCACAGCAGCTAGCAAACAGTGCTGTAAACACTGGAGTTTGAGTGGGAGTTCTGTTGGAGGAGAAGGTATATGTGTGTGTTTGGTTTTGTATTGTTGGTATCTGTATGTGTAGAGGCTTGGAGGGGCTTTGTGCTGGGAGAGAAGCTGAGCCCTGATTAGGGGGCGGGGCTTCACTGACGAGGGGTCCTATAAAGGGAGCAGCCAGTCAGGCAGCGACACAGACAGCTGCAGCGGCACAGGAGCTAGCAAACAGAGCTGTAAACAGGGGAGTTTGAGTGGGAATTCAGTTGGAGGAGAAGGTATTTGTGTGTGTGTTTGGTTTTGTATTGGTAGTATCTGTATGTGTAAAGGCTTGGAGGGGCTTTGTGCTGGGAGAAAAGCTGAGCCCTGATTAGGGGGCGGGGCTTCACTGACTAGGGGTCCTATAAAGGTATCAGCCAGTCAGGCAGCGGCACAGGAGCGAGCAAACAGAGCTGTAAACAGGGGAGTTTGAGTGGGAGTTCTGTTGAAGGAGAAGGTATTTGTGTTTGTCTGGTTTTGTATTGGTAGTATCTGTATGTGTTGAGGCTTGGAGGGGCTTTGTGCTGGGAGAGAAGCTGAGCCCTGATTAGGGGGCGGGGCTTCCCTGACTAGGGGTCCCATAAAGGTAGCAGCCAGTCAGGCAGCGGCACAGGAGCGAGCAAACAGAGCTGTAAACAGGGGAGTTTGAGTGGGAGTTCTTTTGGAAGAGAAGGTATTTGTGTGTGTTTGGTTTTGTATTGGTAGTATCTGTATGTGTAGAGGCTTGGAGGGGCTTTGTGCTGGGAGAGAAGCTGAGAGCTGATTAGGGGGCGGGGCTTCCCTGACTAGGGGTCCTATAAAGGTACCAGCCAGTCAGGCAGCGGCACAGACAGCTGCAGCGGCACTGGAGCTAGCAAATAGAGCTGTAAACAGGGGAGTTTGAGTGGGAGTTCTGTTGGAGAACAAGGTATTTGTGTGTTTGGTTTTGTATTGTTAGCACCTGTATGTGTAGGGGCTTTGTGCTGGGAGAGAAGCTGAGCCCTGATTAGGGGGCGGGGCTTAACTGACGAGGGGTCCTATAAAGGGAGCAGCCAGTCAGGCAGCGGCACAGGAGCTAGCAAACAGAGCTGTAAACAGGGGAGTTTGAGTGGGAGTTCTGTTTGAGGAGAAGGTATTTGTGTGTGTTTGGTTTTGTATTGGTGGTATCTGTATTTGTAGAGGCTTGGAGGAGCTTTGTGCTGGGAGAGAAGCTGAGCCCTGATTAGGGGTCCTATGATTGTAGCAGCCAGTCAGGCAGCGTCACAGACAGCTGCAGGGGCACAGGAGCTAGAAAACAGAGCTGTAAACAGGGGAGTTTGAGTGGGAGTTCTGTTGGAGGAGAAGGTATTTGTGTGTGTTTGGTTTTGTATTGGTGGTATCTGTATGTGTAGGGGCTTTGTGCTGGGAGAGAAGCTGAGCCCTGATTAGGGGGCGGGGCTTCACTGACTAGGGGTCCTATAAAGGGAGCAGCCAGTCAGGCACCAACACAGACAGCTGCAGCGGTACAGGAGCTAGCAAACAGAGCTGTAAACAGGGGAGTTTGAGTGGGAGTTCTGTTGGAAGAGAAGGTATTTGTGTGTGTTTGGTTTTGTTTTGGTAGTATCTGTATGTGTAGGGGCTTTTTTCTGGGAGAGCAGCTGAGCCGTGATTAGGGTGCGGGGCTTCACTGACCAGGGGTCCTATAAAGGGAGCAGCCAGTCAGGCACCAACACAGACAGCTGCAGCGGTACAGGAGCTAGCAAACAGAGCTGTAAACAGGGGAGTTTGAGTGGGAGTTCTGTTGGAGGAGAACGTATTTGTGTGTGTGTTTGGTTTTGTATTGGTAGTATCTGTATGTGTAGGGGCTTTGTGCTGGGAGAGAAGCTGAGCCCTGATTAGGGGGCGGGGCTTCACTGACTAGGGGCCCTATAAAGGGAGCAGCCAGTCAGGCGGCGGCACGGACACCTGCAGCGGCACAGGAGCTAGCAAAGAGAGCTGTAAACAGGGGAGTTTGAGTTGGAGTTCTGTTGGAGGAGAAGGTATTTGTGTGTGTTTGGTTTTGTATTGTTGGTATCTGTATGTGTAGGGGCTTTGTGCTGGGAGAGAAGCTGAGCCCTGATTAGGGGGCGGGGCTTCACTGACTAGGGGTCCTATAAAGGGAGCAGCCAGTCAGGCAGCGACACAGACAGCTGCAGCGGCACAGGAGCAGGCAAACAGAGCTGTAAACAGGGGAGTTTGAGTGGGAGTTCTGTTGGAAGAGAAGGTATTTGTGTGTGTTTGGTTTTGTTTTGGTAGTATCTGTATTTGTAGGGGCTTTTTTCTGGGAGAGAAGCTGAGCCGTGATTACGGTGCGGGGCTTCACTGACCAGGGGTCCTATAAAGGTAGCAGCCAGTCAGGCAGCGGCACAGACAGCTGCAGTGGCACAGGAGCTTGCAAACAGAGCTGTAAACAGGGGAGTTTGAGTGGGAGTTCTGTTCGAGGAGAAGGTATTTGTGTGTGTTTGGTTTTCTGTTGGTGGTATCTGTATGTGTAGGGGCTTTGTGCTGGGAGAGAAGCTGAGCCCTGATTAGGGGGCGGGGCTTCACTGACTAGGGGTCCTATAAAGGGAGCAGCCAGTCAGGCGGCGGCACGGACAGCTGCAGCGGCACAGGAGCTAGCAAACAGAGCTGTAAACAGGGGAGTTTGAGTGGGAGTTCTGTTGGAGGAGAAGGTATTTGTGTGTGTTTGGTTTTGTATTGGTGCTATCTGTATGTGTAGGGGCTTTGTGCTGGGAGAGAAGCTGAGCCCTGATGAGGGGGCGGGGCTTCACTGACTAGGGGTCCTATAAAGGTACCAGCCAGTCAGGCAGCGGCACAGACAGCTGCAGCGGCACTGGAGCTAGCAAATAGAGCTGTAAACAGGGGAGTTTGAGTGGGAGTTCTGTTGGAGAACAATGTATTTGTGTGTTTGGTTTTGTATTGGTAGCACCTGTATGTGTAGGGGCTTTGTGCTGGGAGAGAAGCTGAGCCCTGATTAGGGGGCGGGGCTTAACTGACGAGGGGTCCTATAAAGGGAGCAGCCAGTCAGGCAGCGGCACAGGAGCTAGCAAACAGAGCTGTAAACAGGGGAGTTTGAGTGGGAGTTCTGTTGGAGGAGAAGGTGTCTGTGTGTGTTTGGTTTTGTATTGGTGGTATCTGTATTTGTAGGGGCTTTGTGCTGGGAGAGAAGCTGAGCCCTGATTAGGGGGCGGGGCTTCACTGACTAGGGGTCCTATAAAGGGAGCAGCCAGTCAGGCACCAACACAGACAGCTGCAGCGGTACAGGAGCTAGCAAACAGAGCTGTAAACAGGGGAGTTTGAGTGCGAGTTCTGTTGGAAGAGAAGGTATTTGTGTGTGTTTGGTTTTGTTTTGGTAGTATCTGTATGTGTAGGGGCTTTTTTCTGGGAGAACAGCTGAGCCGTGATTAGGGTGCGGGGCTTCACTGACCAGGGGTCCTATAAAGGTAGCAGCCAGTCAGGCAGCTGCACAGACAGCTGCAGCGGTACAGGAGCTAGCAAACAGAGCTGTAAACAGGTGAGTTTGAGTGGGAGTTCTGTTGGAGGAGAAGGTATTTGTGTGTGTTTGGTTTTGTGTTGGTGGTATCTGTATGTGTAGAGGCTTGGAGGGGCTTTGTGCTGGGAGAGAAGCTGAGCCCTGATAAGGGGGCGGGGCTTCACTGACTAGGCGTCCTATAAAGGTAGCAGCCAGTCAGGCAGCGGCACAGCAGCTAGCAAACAGTGCTGCAAACACTGGAGTTTGAGTGGGAGTTCTGTTGGAGGAGAAGGTATATGTGTGTGTTTGGTTTTGTATTGTTGGTATCTGTATGTGTAGAGGCTTGGAGGGGCTTTGTGCTGGGAGAGAAGCTGAGCCCTGATTAGGGGGCGGGGCTTCACTGACGAGGGGTCCTATAAAGGGAGCAGACAGTCAGGCAGCGGCACAGGAGCTAGCAAACCGAGCTGTAAACAGGGGAGTATGAGTGGGAGTTCTGTTGGAGGAGAAGGTGTTTGTGTGTGTTTGGTTTTGTATTGGTAGTATCTGTATGTGTAGAGGCTTTGTGCTGGGAGAGAAGCTGAGCCCTGATAAGGGGGCGGGGCTTCACTGACTAGGCGTCCAATAAAGGTAGCAGCCAGTCTGGCAGCGGCACAGCAGCTAGCAAACAGTGCTGTAAACACTGGAGTTTGAGTGGGAGTTCTGTTGGAGGAGAAGGTATATGTGTGTGTTTGGTTTTGTATTGTTGGTATCTGTATGTGTAGAGGCTTGGAGGGGCTTTGTGCTGGGAGAGAAGCTGAGCCCTGATTAGGGGGCGGGGCTTCACTGACGAGGGGTCCTATAAAGGGAGCAGCCAGTCAGGCAGCGGCACAGGAGCTAGCAAACCGAGCTGTAAACAGGGGAGTATGAGTGGGAGTTCTGTTGGAGGAGAAGGTGTTTGTGTGTGTTTGGTTTTGTATTGGTAGTATCTGTATGTGTAAAGGCTTGGAGGGGCTTTGTGCTGCGAGAAAAGCTGAGCCCTGATCAGGGGGCGGGGCTTCGCTGACTAGGGGTCCTATGATTGTAGCAGCCAGTCAGGCAGCGGCACAGACAGCTGCAGCGGTACTGGAGCTAGCAAACAGAGCTGTAAACAGGGGAGTTTGAGTGGGAGTTCTGTTGGAGAAGGCATTTGTGTGTGTGTTTGGTTTTGTATTGGTAGTATCTGTATGTGTAGAGGCTTGGAGGGGATTTGTGCTGGGAGAGAAGCTGAGCCCTGATTAGGGAGCGGGGCTTCACTTACTAGGGGTCCTATAAAGGGAGCAGCCAGTCTGGCAGCTGCACAGACAGCTGCAGCGGTACAGGAGCTAGCAAACAGAGGTGTAAACAGGGGAGTTTGAGTGGGAGTTCTGTTGGAGGAGAAGGTATTTGTGTGTGTTTGGTTTTGTGTTGGTGGTATCTGTATGTGTAGGGGCTTTGTGCTGAGAGAGAAGCTGAGAACTGATTAGGGGACGGGGCTTCACTGACTAGGGGTCCTATAAAGGCAGCAGCCAGTCAGGCAGCGGCACAGACAGCTGCAGTGGCCCAGGAGCTAGCAAAGAGAGCTGTAAACAGGGGAGTTTGAGTGGGAGTTCTGTTGGAGGAGAAGGTATTTGTGTGTGTGTTTGGTTTTGTATTGGTGGTATCTGTATGTGTAGAGGCTTGGAGGGGCTTTGTGCTGGGAGCGAAGCTGAGCCCTGATTAGGGGGCGGGGCTTCACTGACTAGGGGTCCTATAAAGTTAGCAACCAGTCAGGCAGCGGCACAGGAGCTAGCAAACAGAGCTGTAAACAGGGGACTTTGAGTGGGAGTTCTGTTGGAAGAGAAGGTATTTGTGTGTGTTTGGTTTTGTTTTGGTAGTATCTGTATGTGTAGGGGCTTTTTGCTGGGAGAGAAGCTGAGCCCTGATTAGGGTGCGGGGCTTCACTCACCAGGGGTCCTATAAAGGTAGCAGCCAGTCAGGCAGCGGCACAGACAGCTGCAGTGGCACAGGAGCTTGCAAACTGAGCTGTAAACAGGGGAGTTTGAGTGGGAGTTCTGTTGGAGGAGAACGTATTTGTGTTTGTTTGGTTTTGTATTGGTAGTATCTGTATGTGTAGGGGCTTTGTGCTGGGAGAAAAGCTGAGCCCTGATTAGGGGGCGGGGCTTCCCTGACTAGGGGTCCTATAAAGGTACCAGCCAGTCAGGCAGCGGCACAGACAGCTGCAGCGGCACTGGAGCTAGCAAATAGAGCTGTAAACAGGGGAGTTTGAGTGGGAGTTCTGTTTGAGGAGAAGGTATTTGTGTGTGTTTGGTTTTGTATTGGTGGTATCTGTATTTGTAGAGGCTTGGAGGAGCTTTGTGCTGGGAGAGAAGCTGAGCCCTGATTAGGGGACGGGGCTTCGCTGACTAGAGGTCCTATGATTGTAGCAGCCAGTCAGGCAGCATCACAGACAGCTGCAGGGGCACAGGAGCTAGCAAACAGAGCTGTAAACAGGGGAGTTTGAGTGGGACTTCTGTTGGAGGAGAAGGTATTTGTGTGTGTTTGGTTTTGTATTGGTAGTATCTGTATGTGTAGGGGCTCTGTGCTGGGAGAAAAGCTGAGCCCTGATTAGGGGGCGGGGCTTCCCTGACTAGGGGTCCTATAAAGGGAGCAGCCAGTCAGGCAGCTGCACAGACAGCTGCAGCGATACAGGGGCTAGACAACAGAGCTGTAGGCAGGGGAGTTTGAGTTGCAATTCTGTTGGAGGAGAAGGTATTTGTGTGTGTTTGGTTTTGTATTGGTGGTATCTGTATGTGTAGGGGCTTTGTGCTGGGAGAGAAGCTGAGCCCGGATTAGGGGGCGGGGCTTCACTGACTAGGGGTCCTATAAAGTTAGCAGCCAGTCCGACAGCGGCACAGGAGCTAGCAAACAGAGCTGTAAACAGGGGAGTTTGAGTGGGAGTTCTGTTTGAGGAGAAGGTATTTGTGTGTGTGTTTCGTTTTGTATTGGTGGTATCTGTATTTGTAGAGGCTTGGAGGAGCTTTGTGCTGGGAGAGAAGCTGAGCCCTGATTAGGGGACGGGGCTTCGCTGACTAGGGGTCCTATGATTGTAGCAGCCAGTCAGGCAGCGTCACAGACAGCTGCAGGGGCACAGGAGCTAGAAAACAGAGCTGTAAACAGGGGAGTTTGAGTGGGAGTTCTGTTGGAGGAAAGGTATTTGTGTGTGTGTTTGGTTTTGTATTGGTGGTATCTGTGTGTGTAGAGGCTTGGAGGGGCTTTGTGCTGGGAGAGAAGCTGAGCCCTGATTACGGGGCGGGGCTTCACTGACCAGGGGTCCTATAAAGGGAGCAGCCAGTCAGGAAGCGGCACAGACAGCTGCAGCGGCACTGGAGCTAGCAAATAGAGCTGTAAACAGGGGAGTTTGAGTGGGAGTTCTGTTTGAGGAGAAGGTATTTGTGTGTGTTTGGTTTTGTATTGGTGGTATCTGTATTTGTAGAGGCTTTGTGCTGGGAGAGAAGCGGAGCCCTGATTAGGGGGCGGGGCTTCACTGACTAGGGGTCCTATAAAGAGAGCAGTCAGGCAGCTGCACAGACAGCTGCAGCGATACAGGGGCTAGCAAACAGAGCTGTAAACAGGGGAGTTTGAGTGGGAGTTCTGTTGGAGGAAAGGTATTTGTGTGTGTGTTTGGTTTTGTATTGGTTGTATCTGTGTGTGTAGAGGCTTGGAGGGGCTTTGTGCTGGGAGAGAAGCTGAGCCCTGATTACGGGGCGGGGCTTCACTGACCAGGGGTCCTATAAAGGTAGCAGCCAGTCAGGCAGCGGCACAGACAGCTGCAGTGGCACAGGAGCTTGCAAACAGAGCTGTAAACAGGGGAGTTTGAGTGGGAGTTCTGTTCGAGGAGAAGGTATTTGTGTGTGTTTGGTTTTCTGTTGGTGGTATCTGTATGTGTAGGGGCTTTGTGCTGGGAGAGAAGCTGAGCCCTGATTAGGGGGCGGGGCTTTACTGACTAGGGGTCCTATAAAGGGAGCAGCCAGTCAGGCGGCGGCACGGACAGCTGCAGCGGCACAGGAGCTAGCAAACAGAGCTGTAAACAGGGGAGTTTGAGTGGGAGTTCTGTTGGAGGAGAAGGTATTTGTGTGTGTTTGGCTTTGTATTGGTGGTATCTGTATGTGTAGGGGCTTTGTGCTGGGAGAGAAGCTGAGCCCTGATGAGGGGGCGGGGCTTCACTGACTAGGGGTCCTATAAAGGGAGCAGCCAGTCAGGCAGCTGCACAGACAGCTGCAGCGGTACAGGAGCTAGCAAACAGAGCTGTAAACAGGGGAGTTTGAGTGGGAATTCAGTTGGAGGAGAAGGTATTTGTGTGTGTGTTTGGTTTTGTATTGGTAGTATCTGTATGTGTAGAGGCTTGGAGGGGCTTTGTGCTGGGAGAGAAGCTGAGCCCTGATAAGGGGGCGGGGCTTCACTGACTAGGCGTCCTATAAAGGTAGCAGCCAGTCAGGCAGCGGCACAGCAGCTAGCAAACAGTGCTGTAAACACTGGAGTTTGAGTGGGAGTTCTGTTGGAGGAGAAGGTATATGTGTGTGTTTGGTTTTGTATTGTTGGTATCTGTATGTGTAGAGGCTTGGAGGGGCTTTGTGCTGGGAGAGAAGCTGAGCCCTGATTAGGGGGCGGGGCTTCACTGACGAGGGGTCCTATAAAGGGAGCAGCCAGTCAGGCAGCGACACAGACAGCTGCAGCGGCACAGGAGCTAGCAAACAGAGCTGTAAACAGGGGAGTTTGAGTGGGAATTCAGTTGGAGGAGAAGGTATTTGTGTGTGTGTTTGGTTTTGTATTGGTAGTATCTGTATGTGTAAAGGCTTGGAGGGGCTTTGTGCTGGGAGAAAAGCTGAGCCCTGATTAGGGGGCGGGGCTTCACTGACTAGGGGTCCTATAAAGGTATCAGCCAGTCAGGCAGCGGCACAGGAGCGAGCAAACAGAGCTGTAAACAGGGGAGTTTGAGTGGGAGTTCTGTTGAAGGAGAAGGTATTTGTGTTTGTCTGGTTTTGTATTGGTAGTAACTGTATGTGTTGAGGCTTGGAGGGGCTTTGTGCTGGGAGAGAAGCTGAGCCCTGATTAGGGGGCGGGGCTTCCCTGACTAGGGGTCCCATAAAGGTAGCAGCCAGTCAGGCAGCGGCACAGGAGCGAGCAAACAGAGCTGTAAACAGGGGAGTTTGAGTGGGAGTTCTTTTGGAAGAGAAGGTATTTGTGTGTGTTTGGTTTTGTATTGGTAGTATCTGTATGTGTAGAGGCTTGGAGGGGCTTTGTGCTGGGAGAGAAGCTGAGAGCTGATTAGGGGGCGGGGCTTCCCTGACTAGGGGTCCTATAAAGGTACCAGCCAGTCAGGCAGCGGCACAGACAGCTGCAGCGGCACTGGAGCTAGCAAATAGAGCTGTAAACAGGGGAGTTTGAGTGGGAGTTCTGTTGGAGAACAAGGTATTTGTGTGTTTGGTTTTGTATTGTTAGCACCTGTATGTGTAGGGGCTTTGTGCTGGGAGAGAAGCTGAGCCCTGATTAGGGGGCGGGGCTTAACTGACGAGGGGTCCTATAAAGGGAGCAGCCAGTCAGGCAGCGGCACAGGAGCTAGCAAACAGAGCTGTAAACAGGGGAGTTTGAGTGGGAGTTCTGTTTGAGGAGAAGGTATTTGTGTGTGTTTGGTTTTGTATTGGTGGTATCTGTATTTGTAGAGGCTTGGAGGAGCTTTGTGCTGGGAGAGAAGCTGAGCCCTGATTAGGGGTCCTATGATTGTAGCAGCCAGTCAGGCAGCGTCACAGACAGCTGCAGGGGCACAGGAGCTAGAAAACAGAGCTGTAAACAGGGGAGTTTGAGTGGGAGTTCTGTTGGAGGAGAAGGTATTTGTGTGTGTTTGGTTTTGTATTGGTGGTATCTGTATGTGTAGGGGCTTTGTGCTGGGAGAGAAGCTGAGCCCTGATTAGGGGGCGGGGCTTCACTGACTAGGGGTCCTATAAAGGGAGCAGCCAGTCAGGCACCAACACAGACAGCTGCAGCGGTACAGGAGCTAGCAAACAGAGCTGTAAACAGGGGAGTTGGAGTGGGAGTTCTCTTGGAAGAGAAGGTATTTGTGTGTGTTTGGTTTTGTTTTGGTAGTATCTGTATGTGTAGGGGCTTTTTTCTGGGAGAGCAGCTGAGCCGTGATTAGGGTGCGGGGCTTCACTGACCAGGGGTCCTATAAAGGGAGCAGCCAGTCAGGCACCAACACAGACAGCTGCAGCGGTACAGGAGCTAGCAAACAGAGCTGTAAACAGGGGAGTTTGAGTGGGAGTTCTGTTGGAGGAGAACGTATTTGTGTGTGTGTTTGGTTTTGTATTGGTAGTATCTGTATGTGTAGGGGCTTTGTGCTGGGAGAGAAGCTGAGCCCTGATTAGGGGGCGGGGCTTCACTGACTAGGGGCCCTATAAAGGGAGCAGCCAGTCAGGCGGCGGCACGGACACCTGCAGCGGCACAGGGGCTAGCAAAGAGAGCTGTAAACAGGGGAGTTTGAGTGGGAGTTCTGTTGGAGGAGAAGGTATTTGTGTGTGTTTGGTTTTGTATTGTTGGTATCTGTATGTGTAGGGGCTTTGTGCTGGGAGAGAAGCTGAGCCCTGATTAGGGGGCGGGGCTTCACTGACGAGGGGTCCTATAAAGGGAGCAGCAAGTCAGGCAGCGACACAGACAGCTGCAGCGGTACAGGAGCTACCAAACAGAGCTGTAAACAGGGGAGTTTGAGTGGGAGTTCTGTTGGAGGAGAACGTATTTGTGTGTGTGTTTGGTTTTGTATTGGTAGTATCTGTATGTGTAGGGGCTTTGTGCTGGGAGAGAAGCTGAGCCCTGATTAGGGGGCGGGGCTTCACTGACTAGGGGTCCTATAAAGGGAGCAGCCAGTCAGGCAGCGACACAGACAGCTGCAGCGGCACAGGAGCTAGCAAACAGAGCTGTAAACAGGGTACTTTGAGTGGGAGTTCTGTTGGAAGAGAAGGTATTTGTTTGTGTTTGGTTTTGTATTGGTAGTATTTGTATGTGTAGAGGCTTGGAGGGGCTTTGTGCTGGGAGAGAACCTGAGCCCTGATTAGGGGGCGGGGCTTCACTGACTAGGGGTCCTATAAAGGTACCAGCCAGTCAGGCAGCGGCACAGACAGCTGCAGCGGCACTGGAGCTAGCAAATAGAGCTGTAAACAGGGGAGTTTGAGTGGGAGTTCTGTTTGAGGAGAAGGTATTTGTGTGTGTTTGGTTTTGTATTGGTGGTATCTGTATTTGTAGAGGCTTTGTGCTGGGAGAGAAGCTGAGCCCTGATTAGGGGGCGGGGCTTCACTGACTAGGGGTCCTATAAAGGGAGCAGCCAGTCAGGCAGCGACACAGACAGCTGCAGCGGCACAGGAGCTAGCAAACAGAGCTGTAAACAGGGGAGTTTGAGTGGGAGTTCTGTTGGAAGAGAAGGTATTTGTGTGTGTTTGGTTTTGTTTTGGTAGTATCTTTATGTGTAGGGGCTTTTTTCTGGGAGAGAAGCTGAGCCGTGATTACGGTGCGGGGCTTCACTGACCAGGGGTCCTATAAAGGTAGCAGCCAGTCAGGCAGCGGCACAGACAGCTGCAGTGGCACAGGAGCTTGCAAACAGAGCTGTAAACAGGGGAGTTTGAGTGGGAGTTCTGTTCAAGGAGAAGGTATTTGTGTGTGTTTGGTTTTCTGTTGGTGGTATCTGTATGTGTAGGGGCTTTGTGCTGGGAGAGAAGCTGAGCCCTGATTAGGGGGCGGGGCTTCACTGACTAGGGGTCCTATAAAGGGAGCAGCCAGTCAGGCGGCGGCACGGACAGCTGCAGCGGCACAGGAGCTAGCAAACAGAGCTGTAAACAGGGGAGTTTGAGTGGGAGTTCTGTTGGAGGAGAAGGTATTTGTGTGTGTTTGGTTTTGTATTGGTGGTATCTGTATGTGTAGGGGCTTTGTGCTGGGAGAGAAGCTGAGCCCTGATGAGGGGGCGGGGCTTCACTGACTAGGGGTCCTATAAAGGGAGCAACCAGTCAGGCAGCTGCACAGACAGCTGCAGCGGTACAGGAGCTAGCAAACAGAGCTGTAAACAGGGGAGTTTGAGTGGGAGTTCTGTTGGAGGAGAAGGTACTTGTGTTTGTCTGGTTTTGTATTGGTAGTATCTGTATGTGTTGAGGCTTGGAGGGGCTTTGTGCTGGGAGAGAAGCTGAGCCCTGATTAGGGGGCGGGGCTTCCCTGACTAGGGGTCCCATAAAGGTAGCAGCCAGTCAGGCAGCGGCACAGGAGCTAGCAAACAGAGCTGTAAACAGGGGAGTTTGAGTGGGAGTTCTTTTGGAAGAGAAGGTATTTGTGTGTGTTTGGTTTTGTATTGGTAGTATCTGTATGTGTAGAGGCTTGGAGGGGCTTTGTGCTGGGAGACAAGCTGAGAGCTGATTAGGGGGCGGGGCTTCCCTGACTAGGGGTCCTATAAAGGTACCAGCCAGTCAGGCAGCGGCACAGACAGCTGCAGCGGCACTGGAGCTAGCAAATAGAGCTGTAAACAGGGGAGTTTGAGTGGGAGTTCTGTTGGAGAACAATGTATTTGTGTGTTTGGTTTTGTATTGGTAGCACCTGTATGTGTAGGGGCTTTGTGCTGGGAGAGAAGCTGAGCCCTGATTAGGGGGCGGGGCTTAACTGACGAGGGGTCCTATAAAGGGAGCAGCCAGTCAGGCAGCGGCACAGGAGCTAGCAAACAGAGCTGTAAACAGGGGAGTTTGAGTGGGAGTTCTGTTTGAGGAGAAGGTGTTTGTGTGTGTTTGGTTTTGTATTGGTGGTATCTGTATTTGTAGAGGCTTGGAGGAGCTTTGTGCTGGGAGAGAAGCTGAGCCCTGATTAGGGGACGGGGCTTCGCTGACTAGGGGTCCTATGATTGTAGCAGCCAGTCAGGCAGCGTCACAGACAGCTGCAGGGGCACAGGAGCTAGAAAACAGAGCTGTAAACAGGGGAGTTTGAGTGGGAGTTCTGTTGGAGGAGAACGTATTTGTGTGTGTGTTTGGTTTTGTATTGGTAGTATCTGTATGTGTAGGGGCTTTGTGCTGGGAGAGAAGCTGAGCCCTGATTAGGGGGCGGGGCTTCACTGACTAGGGGTCCTATAAAGGGAGCAGCCAGTCAGGCAGCGACACAGACAGCTGCAGCGGCACAGGAGCTAGCAAACAGAGCTGTAAACAGGGTACTTTGAGTGGGAGTTCTGTTGGAAGAGAAGGTATTTGTGTGTGTTTGGTTTTGTATTGGTAGTATTTGTATGTGTAGAGGCTTGGAGGGGCTTTGTGCTGGGAGAGAACCTGAGCCCTGATTAGGGGGCGGGGCTTCACTGACTAGGGGTCCTATAAAGGTACCAGCCAGTCAGGCAGCGGCACAGACAGCTGCAGCGGCACTGGAGCTAGCAAATAGAGCTGTAAACAGGGGAGTTTGAGTGGGAGTTCTGTTCGAGGAGAAGGTATTTGTGTGTGTTTGGTTTTCTGTTGGTGGTATCTGTATGTGTAGGGGCTTTGTGCTGGGAGAGAAGCTGAGCCCTGATTAGGGGGCGGGGCTTCACTGACTAGGGTCCTATAAAGGGAGCAGCCAGTCAGGCGGCGGCACGGACAGCTGCAGCGGCACAGGAGCTAGCAAACAGAGCTGTAAACAGGGGAGTTTGAGTGGGAGTTCTGTTGGAGGAGAAGGTATTTGTGTGTGTTTGGTTTTGTATTGGTGGTATCTGTATGTGTAGGGGCTTTGTGCTGGGAGAGAAGCTGAGCCCTGATGAGGGGGCGGGGCTTCACTGACTAGGGGTCCTATAAAGGGAGCAGCCAGTCAGGCAGCTGCACAGACAGCTGCAGCGGTACAGGAGCTAGCAAACAGAGCTGTAAACAGGGGAGTTTGAGTGGGAGTTCTGTTGGAGGAGAAGGTACTTGTGTTTGTCTGGTTTTGTATTGGTAGTATCTGTATGTGTTGAGGCTTGGAGGGGCTTTGTGCTGGGAGAGAAGCTGAGCCCTGATTAGGGGGCGGGGCTTAACTGACGAGGGGTCCTATAAAGGGAGCAGCCAGTCAGGCAGCGGCACAGGAGCTAGCAAACAGAGCTGTAAACAGGGGAGTTTGAGTGGGAGTTCTGTTTGAGGAGAAGGTGTTTGTGTGTGTTTGGTTTTGTATTGGTGGTATCTGTATTTGTAGAGGCTTGGAGGAGCTTTGTGCTGGGAGAGAAGCTGAGCCCTGATTAGGGGACGGGGCTTCGCTGACTAGGGGTCCTATGATTGTAGCAGCCAGTCAGGCAGCGTCACAGACAGCTGCAGGGGCACAGGAGCTAGAAAACAGAGCTGTAAACAGGGGAGTTTGAGTGGGAGTTCTGTTGGAGGAGAAGGTATTTGTGTGTGTTTGGTTTTCTATTGTTGGTATCTGTATGTGTAGGGGCTTTGTGCTGGGAGAGAAGCTGAGCCCTGATTAGCGGGCGGGGCTTCACTGACGAGGGGTCCTATAAAGGGAGCAGCCAGTCAGGAAGCGGCACAGACAGCTGCAGCGGCACTGGAGCTAGCAAATAGAGCTGTAAACAGGGGAGTTTGAGTGGGAGTTCTGTTTGAGGAGAAGGTATTTGTGTGTGTTTGGTTTTGTATTGGTGGTATCTGTATTTGTAGAGGCTTTGTGCTGGGAGAGAAGCGGAGCCCTGATTAGGGGGCGGGGCTTCACTGACTAGGGGTCCTATAAAGAGAGCAGTCAGGCAGCTGCACAGACAGCTGCAGCGATACAGGGGCTAGCAAACAGAGCTGTAAACAAGGGAGTTTGAGTGGGAGTTCTGTTGGAGGAAAGGTATTTGTGTGTGTGTTTGGTTTTGTATTGGTGGTATCTGTGTGTGTAGAGGCTTGGAGGGGCTTTGTGCTGGGAGAGAAGCTGAGCCCTGATTACGGGGCGGGGCTTCACTGGCGAGGGGTCCTATAAAGGGAGCAGCCAGTCAGGCAGCAACACAGACAGCTGCAGCGGTACAGGAGCTAGCAAACAGAGCTGTAAACAGGGGAGTTTGAGTGGGAGTTCTGTTGGAAGAGAAGGTATTTGTGTGTGTTTGGTTTTGTTTTGGTAGTATCTGTATGTGTAGGGGCTTTTTTCTGGGAGAGAAGCTGAGCCGTGATTACGGTGCGGGGCTTCACTGACCAGGGGTCCTATAAAGGTAGCAGCCAGTCAGGCAGCGGCACAGACAGCTGCAGTGGCACAGGAGCTTGCAAACAGAGCGGTAAACAGGGGAGTTTGAGTGGGAGTTCTGTTCGAGGAGAAGGTATTTGTGTGTGTTTGGTTTTCTGTTGGTGGTATCTGTGTGTGTAGGGGCTTTGTGCTGGGAGAGAAGCTGAGCCCTGATTAGGGGGCGGGGCTTCACTGACTAGGGGTCCTATAAAGGGAGCAGCCAGTCAGGCAGCTGCACAGACAGCTGCAGCGGTACAGGAGCTAGCAAACAGAGCTGTAAACAGGGGAGTTTGAGTGGGAGTTCTGTTGGAGGAGAAGGTATTTGTGTGTGTTTGGCTTTGTATTGGTGGTATCTGTATGTGTAGGGGCTTTGTGCTGGGAGAGAAGCTGAGCCCTGATGAGGGGGCGGGGCTTCACTGACTAGGGGTCCTATAAAGGGAGCAGCCAGTCAGGCAGCTGCACAGACAGCTGCAGCGGTACAGGAGCTAGCAAACAGAGCTGTAAACAGGTGAGTTTGAGTGGGAGTTCTGTTGGAGGAGAAGGTATTTGTGTGTGTTTGGTTTTGTGTTGGTGGTATCTGTATGTGTAGAGGCTTGGAGGGGCTTTGTGCTGGGAGAGAAGCTGAGCCCTGATAAGGGGGCGGGGCTTCACTGACTAGGCGTCCTATAAAGGTAGCAGCCAGTCAGGCAGCGGCACAGCAGCTAGCAAACAGTGCTGTAAACACTGGAGTTTGAGTGGGAGTTCTGTTGGAGGAGAAGGTATATGTGTGTGTTTGGTTTTGTATTGTTGGTATCTGTATGTGTAGAGGCTTGGAGGGGCTTTGTGCTGGGAGAGAAGCTGAGCCCTGATTAGGGGGCGGGGCTTCACTGACGAGGGGTCCTATAAAGGGAGCAGCCAGTCAGGCAGCGACACAGACAGCTGCAGCGGCACAGGAGCTAGCAAACAGAGCTGTAAACAGGGGAGTTTGAGTGGGAATTCAGTTGGAGGAGAAGGTATTTGTGTGTGTGTTTGGTTTTGTATTGGTAGTATCTGTATGTGTAAAGGCTTGGAGGGGCTTTGTGCTGGGAGAAAAGCTGAGCCCTGATTAGGGGGCGGGGCTTCACTGACTAGGGGTCCTATAAAGGTATCAGCCAGTCAGGCAGCGGCACAGGAGCGAGCAAACAGAGCTGTAAACAGGGGAGTTTGAGTGGGAGTTCTGTTGAAGGAGAAGGTATTTGTGTTTGGTTTTGTATTGGTAGTATATGTATGTGTTGAGGCTTGGAGGGGCTTTGTGCTGGGAGAGAAGCTGAGCCCTGATTAGGGGGCGGGGCTTCCCTGACTAGGGGTCCCATAAAGGTAGCAGCCAGTCAGGCAGCGGCACAGGAGCGAGCAAACAGAGCTGTAAACAGGGGAGTTTGAGTGGGAGTTCTTTTGGAAGAGAAGGTATTTGTGTGTGTTTGGTTTTGTATTGGTAGTATCTGTATGTGTAGAGGCTTGGAGGGGCTTTGTGCTGGGAGAGAAGCTGAGAGCTGATTAGGGGGCGGGGCTTCCCTGACTAGGGGTCCTATAAAGGTACCAGCCAGTCAGGCAGCGGCACAGACAGCTGCAGCGGCACTGGAGCTAGCAAATAGAGCTGTAAACAGGGGAGTTTGAGTGGGAGTTCTGTTGGAGAACAAGGTATTTGTGTGTTTGGTTTTGTATTGGTAGCACCTGTATGTGTAGGGGCTTTGTGCTGGGAGAGAAGCTGAGCCCTGATTAGGGGACGGGGCTTAACTGACGAGGGGTCCTATAAAGGGAGCAGCCAGTCAGGCAGCGGCACAGGAGCTAGCAAACAGAGCTGTAAACAGGGGAGTTTGAGTGGGAGTTCTGTTTGAGGAGAAGGTATTTGTGTGTGTTTGGTTTTGTATTGGTGGTATCTGTATTTGTAGAGGCTTGGAGGAGCTTTGTGCTGGGAGAGAAGCTGAGCCCTGATTAGGGGACGGGGCTTCGCTGACTAGGGGTCCTATGATTGTAGCAGCCAGTCAGGCAGCGTCACAGACAGCTGCAGGGGCACAGGAGCTAGAAAACAGAGCTGTAAACAGGGGAGTTTGAGTGGGAGTTCTGTTGGAGGAGAACGTATTTGTGTGTGTGTTTGGTTTTGTATTGGTAGTATCTGTATGTGTAGGGGCTTTGTGCTGGGAGAGAAGCTGAGCCCTGATTAGGGGGCGGGGCTTCACTGACTAGGGGCCCTATAAAGGGAGCAGCCAGTCAGGCGGCGGCACGGACACCTGCAGCGGCACAGGAGCTAGCAAAGAGAGCTGTAAACAGGGGAGTTTGAGTTGGAGTTCTGTTGGAGGAGAAGGTATTTGTGTGTGTTTGGTTTTGTATTGTTGGTATCTGTATGTGTAGGGGCTTTGTGCTGGGAGAGAAGCTGAGCCCTGATTAGGGGGCGGGGCTTCACTGACGAGGGGTCCTATAAAGGGAGCAGCCAGTCAGGCAGCGGCACAGACAGCTGCAGCGGCACAGGAGCTAGCAAATAGAGCTGTAAACAGGGGAGTTTGAGTGGGAGTTCTGTTCGAGGAGAAGGTATTTGTGTGTGTTTGGTTTTCTGTTGGTGGTATCTGTATGTGTAGGGGCTTTGTGCTGGGAGAGAAGCTGAGCCCTGATGAGGGGGCGGGGCTTCACTGACTAGGGGTCCTATAAAGGGAGCAGCCAGTCAGGCGGCGGCACGGACAGCTGCAGCGGCACAGGAGCTAGCAAACAGAGCTGTAAACAGGGGAGTTTGAGTGGGAGTTCTGTTGGAGGAGAAGGTATTTGTGTGTGTTTGGTTTTGTATTGGTGCTATCTGTATGTGTAGGGGCTTTGTGCTGGGAGAGAAGCTGAGCCCTGATGAGGGGGCGGGGCTTCACTGACTAGGGGTCCTATAAAGGTACCAGCCAGTCAGGCAGCGGCACAGACAGCTGCAGCGGCACTGGAGCTAGCAAATAGAGCTGTAAACAGGGGAGTTTGAGTGGGAGTTCTGTTGGAGAACAATGTATTTGTGTGTTTGGTTTTGTATTGGTAGCACCTGTATGTGTAGGGGCTTTGTGCTGGGAGAGAAGCTGAGCCCTGATTAGGGGGCGGGGCTTAACTGACGAGGGGTCCTATAAAGAGAGCAGCCAGTCAGGCAGCGGCACAGGAGCTAGCAAACAGAGCTGTAAACAGGGGAGTTTGAGTGGGAGTTCTGTTTGAGGAGAAGGTGTTTGTGTGTGTTTGGTTTTGTATTGGTGGTATCTGTATGTGTAGGGGCTTGGAGGAGCTTTGTGCTGGGAGAGAAGCTGAGCCCTGATTAGGGGGTGGGGCTTCACTGACTAGGGGTCCTATAAAGGGAGCAGCCAGTCAGGCACCAACACAGACAGCTGCAGCGGTACAGGAGCTAGCAAACAGAGCTGTAAACAGGGGAGTTTGAGTGGGAGTTCTGTTGGAAGAGAAGGTATTTGTGTGTGTTTGGTTTTGTTTTGGTAGTATCTGTATGTGTAGGGGCTTTTTTCTGGGAGAACAGCTGAGCCGTGATTAGGGTGCGGGGCTTCACTGACCAGGGGTCCTATAAAGGTAGCAGCCAGTCAGGCAGCTGCACAGACAGCTGCAGCGGTACAGGAGCTAGCAAACAGAGCTGTAAACAGGTGAGTTTGAGTGGGAGTTCTGTTGGAGGAGAAGGTATTTGTGTGTGTTTGGTTTTGTGTTGGTGGTATCTGTATGTGTAGAGGCTTGGAGGGGCTTTGTGCTGGGAGAGAAGCTGAGCCCTGATAAGGGGGCGGGGCTTCACTGACTAGGCGTCCTATAAAGGTAGCAGCCAGTCAGGCAGCGGCACAGCAGCTAGCAAACAGTGCTGTAAACACTGGAGTTTGAGTGGGAGTTCTGTTGGAGGAGAAGGTATATGTGTGTGTTTGGTTTTGTATTGTTGGTATCTGTATGTGTAGAGGCTTGGAGGGGCTTTGTGCTGGGAGAGAAGCTGAGCCCTGATTAGGGGGCGGGGCTTCACTGACGAGGGGTCCTATAAAGGGAGCAGCCAGTCAGGCAGCGGCACAGGAGCTAGCAAACCGAGCTGTAAACAGGGGAGTATGAGTGGGAGTTCTGTTGGAGGAGAAGGTATATGTGTGTGTTTGGTTTTGTATTGGTAGTATCTGTATGTGTAAAGGCTTGGAGGGGCTTTGTGCTGCGAGAAAAGCTGAGCCCTGATCAGGGGGCGGGGCTTCGCTGACTAGGGGTCCTATGATTGTAGCAGCCAGTCAGGCAGCGGCACAGACAGCTGCAGCGGTACTGGAGCTAGCAAACAGAGCTGTAAACAGGGGAGTTTGAGTGGGAGTTCTGTTGGAGAAGGCACTTGTGTGTGTGTTTGGTTTTGTATTGGTAGTATCTGTATGTGTAGAGGCTTGGAGGGGATTTGTGCTGGGAGAGAAGCTGAGCCCTGATTAGGGAGCGGGGCTTCCCTTACTAGGGGTCCTATAAAGGGAGCAGCCAGTCTGGCAGCTGCACAGACAGCTGCAGCGGTACAGGAGCTAGCAAACAGAGCTGTAAACAGGGGAATTTGAGTGGGAGTTCTGTTGGAGGAGAAGGTATTTGTGTGTGTTTGGTTTTGTGTTGGTGGTATCTGTATGTGTAGGGGCTTTGTGCTGAGAGAGAAGCTGAGAACTGATTAGGGGACGGGGCTTCACTGACTAGGGGTCCTATAAAGGCAGCAGCCAGTCAGGCAGCGGCACAGACAGCTGCAGTGGCACAGGAGCTAGCAAAGAGAGCTGTAAACAGGGGAGTTTGAGTGGGAGTTCTGTTGGAGGAGAAGGTATTTGTGTGTGTGTTTGGTTTTGTATTGGTGGTATCTGTATGTGTAGAGGCTTGGAGGGGCTTTGTGCTGGGAGCGAAGCTGAGCCCTGATTAGGGGGCGGGGCTTCACTGACTAGGGGTCCTATAAAGTTAGCAACCAGTCAGGCAGCGGCACAGGAGCTAGCAAACAGAGCTGTAAACAGGGGACTTTGAGTGGGAGTTCTGTTGGAAGAGAAGGTATTTGTGTGTGTTTGGTTTTGTTTTGGTAGTATCTGTATGTGTAGGGGCTTTTTGCTGGGAGAGAAGCTGAGCCCTGATTAGGGTGCGGGGCTTCACTCACCAGGGGTCCTATAAAGGTAGCAGCCAGTCAGGCAGCGGCACAGACAGCTGCAGTGGCACAGGAGCTTGCAAACTGAGCTGTAAACAGGGGAGTTTGAGTGGGAGTTCTGTTGGAGGAGAACGTATTTGTGTTTGTTTGGTTTTGTATTGGTAGTATCTGTATGTGTAGAGGCTTGGAGGGGCTTTGTGCTGGGAGACAAGCTGAGCCCTGATTAGGGGGCGGGGCTTCACTGACTAGGGGTCCTAGAAAGGTAGCAGCCAGTCAGGAAGAGGCACAGGAGCTAGCAAACAGAGCTGTAAACAGGGGAGTATGAGTGGGAGTTCTGTTGGAGGAGAAGGTGTTTGTGTGTGTTTGGTTTTGTATTGGTAGTGTCTGTATGTGTAGAGGCTTTGTGCTGGGAGAGAAGCTGAGCCCTGATAAGGGGGCGGGGCTTCACTGACTAGGCGTCCTATAAAAGTAGCAGCCAGTCAGGCAGCGGCACAGCAGCTAGCAAACAGTGCTGTAAACACGGGAGTTTGAGTGGGAGTTCTGTTGGAGGAGAAGGTATATGTGTGTGTTTGGTTTCGTATTGGTAGTATCTGTATGTGTAGAGGCTTGTAGGGGCTTTGTGCTGGGAGAAAAGCTGAGCCCTGATTAGGGGGCGGGGCTTCCGTGACTAGGGGTCCTATAAAGGTTGCAGCCAGTCAGGCAGCGGCACAGCAGCTAGCAAACAGTGCTGTAAACACGGGAGTTTGAGTGGGAGTTCTGTTGGAGGAGAAGGTATTTGTGTGTGTTTGGTTTTGTATTGGTAGCATCTGTATGTGTAGGGGCTTTGTGCTGGGAGAGAAGCTGAGACCTGATTAGGGGGCGGGGCTTCACTGACTAGGGGTCCTATAAAGGGAGCAGCCAGTCAGGCAGCTGCACAGACAGCTGCAGCGGTACAGGAGCTAGCAAACAGAGCTGTAAACAGGGGAGTTTGAGTGGGAGATCTGTTGGAGGAGAAGGTATTTGTGTGTGTTTGGTTTTGTATTGTTGGAATCTGTATGTGTAGAGGCTTGGAGGGGCTTTGTGCTGGGAGCGAAGCTGAGCCCTGATTAGGGGGCGGGGCTTTCTGACTAGGGGTCCCATAAAGGTAGCAGCCAGTCAGGCAGCGGCACAGGAGCTAGCAAACAGAGCTGTAAACAGGGGAGTTTGAGTGGGAGTTCTTTTGGAAGAGAAGGTATTTGTGTGTGTTTGGTTTTGTATTGGTAGTATCTGTATGTGTAGAGGCTTGGAGGGGCTTTGTGCTGGGAGAGAAGCTGAGAGCTGATTAGGGGGCGGGGCTTCCCTGACTAGGGGTCCTATAAAGGTACCAGCCAGTCAGGCAGCGGCACAGACAGCTGCAGCGGCACTGGAGCTAGCAAATAGAGCTGTAAACAGGGGAGTTTGAGTGGGAGTTCTGTTGGAGAACAATGTATGTGTGTTTGGTTTTGTATTGGTAGCACCTGTATGTGTAGGGGCTTTGTGCTGGGAGAGAAGCTGAGCCCTGATTAGGGGGCGGGGCTTAACTGACGAGGGGTCCTATAAAGGGAGCAGCCAGTCAGGCAGCGGCACAGGAGCTAGCAAACAGAGCTGTAAACAGGGGAGTTTGAGTGGGAGTTCTGTTTGAGGAGAAGGTGTTTGTGTGTGTTTGGTTTTGTATTGGTGGTATCTGTATTTGTAGAGGCTTGGAGGAGCTTTGTGCTGGGAGAGAAGCTGAGCCCTGATTAGGGGACGGGGCTTCGCTGACTAGGGGTCCTAGGATTGTAGCAGCCAGTCAGGCAGCGTCACAGACAGCTGCAGGGGCACAGGAGCTAGAAAACAGAGCTGAAAACAGGGGAGTTTGAGTGGGAGTTCTGTTGGAGGAGAAGGTATTTGTGTGTGTTTGGTTTTGTATTGGTGGTATCTGTATTTGTAGGGGCTTTGTGCTGGGAGAGAAGCTGAGCCCTGATTAGGGGGCGGGGCTTCACTGACTAGGGGTCCTATAAAGGGAGCAGCCAGTCAGGCACCAACACAGACAGCTGCAGCGGTACAGGAGCTAGCAAACAGAGCTGTAAACAGGGGAGTTTGAGTGGGAGTTCTGTTGGAAGAGAAGGTATTTGTGTGTGTTTGGTTTTGTTTTGGTAGTATCTGTATGTGTAGGGGCTTTTTCCTGGGAGAACAGCTGAGCCGTGATTAGGGTGCGGGGCTTCACTGACCAGGGGTCCTATAAAGGTAGCAGCCAGTCAGGCAGCTGCACAGACAGCTGCAGCGGTACAGGAGCTAGCAAACAGAGCTGTAAACAGGTGAGTTTGAGTGGGAGTTCTGTTGGAGGAGAAGGTATTTGTGTGTGTTTGGTTTTGTGTTGGTGGTATCTGTATGTGTAGAGGCTTGGAGGGGCTTTGTGCTGGGAGAGAAGCTGAGCCCTGATAAGGGGGCGGGGCTTCACTGACTAGGCGTCCTATAAAGGTAGCAGCCAGTCAGGCAGCGGCACAGCAGCTAGCAAACAGTGCTGTAAACACTGGAGTTTGAGTGGGAGTTCTGTTGGAGGAGAAGGTATATGTGTGTGTTTGGTTTTGTATTGTTGGTATCTGTATGTGTAGAGGCTTGGAGGGGCTTTGTGCTGGGAGAGAAGCTGAGCCCTGATTAGGGGGCGGGGCTTCACTGACGAGGGGTCCTATAAAGGGAGCAGACAGTCAGGCAGCGGCACAGGAGCTAGCAAACCGAGCTGTAAACAGGGGAGTATGAGTGGGAGTTCTGTTGGAGGAGAAGGTGTTTGTGTGTGTTTGGTTTTGTATTGGTAGTATCTGTATGTGTAGAGGCTTTGTGCTGGGAGAGAAGCTGAGCCCTGATAAGGGGGCGGGGCTTCACTGACTAGGCGTCCAATAAAGGTAGCAGCCAGTCTGGCAGCGGCACAGCAGCTAGCAAACAGTGCTGTAAACACTGGAGTTTGAGTGGGAGTTCTGTTGGAGGAGAAGGTATATGTGTGTGTTTGGTTTTGTATTGTTGGTATCTGTATGTGTAGAGGCTTGGAGGGGCTTTGTGCTGGGAGAGAAGCTGAGCCCTGATTAGGGGGCGGGGCTTCACTGACGAGGGGTCCTATAAAGGGAGCAGCCAGTCAGGCAGCGGCACAGGAGCTAGCAAACCGAGCTGTAAACAGGGGAGTATGAGTGGGAGTTCTGTTGGAGGAGAAGGTATTTGTGTGTGTTTGGTTTTGTGTTGGTGGTATCTGTATGTGTCGGGGCTTTGTGCTGGGAGAGAAGCTGAGCCCTGATTAGGGGGCGGGGCTTCCGTGACTAGGGGTCCTATAAAGGTTGCAGCCAGTCAGGCAGCGGCACAGGAGCTAGCAAACAGAGCTGTAAACAGGGGAGTTTGAGTGGGAGTTCTGTTGGAGGAGAAGGTATTTGTGTGTGTTTGGTTTTGTATTGGTAGCATCTGTATGTGTAGGGGCTTTGTGCTGGGAGAGAAGCTGAGACCTGATTAGGGGGCGGGGCTTCACTGACTAGGGGTCCTATAAAGGGAGCAGCCAGTCAGGCAGCTGCACAGACAGCTGCAGCGGTACAGGAGCTAGCAAACAGAGCTGTAAACAGGGGAGTTTGAGTGGGAGATCTGTTGGAGGAGAAGGTATTTGTGTGTGTTTGGTTTTGTATTGTTGGAATCTGTATGTGTAGAGGCTTGGAGGGGCTTTGTGCTGGGAGCGAAACTGAGCCCTGATTAGGGGCGGGGCTTCACTGACGAGGGTTCCTATAAAGTTAGCAGCCAGTCAGGCAGCGGCACAGGAGCTAGCAAACAGAGCTGTAAACAGGGGACTTTGAGTGGGAGTTCTGTTGGAAGAGAAGGTGTTTGTGTGTGTTTGGTTTTGTTTTGGTAGTATCTGTATGTGTAGGGGCTTTTTTCTGGGAGAGAAGCTGAGCCCTGATTAGGGTGCGGGGCTTCACTGACCAGGGGTCCTATAAAGGTAGAAGCCAGTCAGGCAGCGGCACAGACAGCTGCAGGGGCACAGGAGCTAGCAAACAGAGCTGTAAACAGGGGAGTTTGAGTGGGAGTTCTGTGGGAGGAGAAGGTATTTGTGTGTGTTTGGTTTTGTATTGGTAGTATCTGTATGTGTAGGGGCTTTGTGCTGGGACAAAAGCTGAGCCCTGATTAGGGGGCGGGGCTTCACTGACTAGGGGTCCTATAAAGGTACCAGCCAGTCAGGCAGCGGCACAGACAGCTGCAGTGGCACTGGAGCTAGCAAATAGAGCTGTAAACAGGGGAGTTTGAGTGGGAGTTCTGTTGGAGGAGAAGGTATATGTGTGTGTTTGGTTTCGTATTGGTAATATCTGTATGTGTAGAGGCTTGGAGGGGCTTTGTGATGGGAGAAAAGCTGAGCCCTGATTAGGGGGCGGGGCTTCCCTGACTAGGGGTCCTATGATTGTAGCAGCCAGTCAGGCAGCGTCACAGACAGCTGCAGGGGCACAGGAGCTAGCAAACAGAGCTGTAAACAGGGGAGTTTGAGTGGGAGTTCTGTTGGAGGAGAAGGTATTTGTGTGTGTTCGGTTTTGTATTGGTGGTATCTGTATGTGTAGGGGCTTTGTGCTGGGAGAGAAGCTGAGCCCTGCTTAGGGGGCGGGGCTTCACTGACTAGGGGTCCTATAAAGGGAGCAGCCAGTCAGGCAGCTGCACAGACAGCTGTAGCGATACAGGGGCTAGCAAACAGAGCTGTAAACAGGGGAGTTTGAGTGGGAGTTCTGTTGGAGGAGAAGGTATTTGTGTGTGTGTTTGGTTTTGTATTGGTAGTATCTGTATCTGTAAAGGCTTGGAGGGGCTTTGTGCTGGGAGAAAAGCTGAGCCCTGATTAGGGGGCGGGGCTTCCCTGACTAGGGGTCCCATAAAGGTACCAGCCAGTCAGGCAGCGGCACAGACAGCTGCAGCGGCACTGGAGCTAGCAAATAGAGCTGTAAACAGGGGAGTTTGAGTGGGAGTTCTGTTGGAGGAGAAGGTATTTGTGTGTTTGGTTTTGTATTCGTAGCACCTGTATGTGTAGGGGCTTTGTGCTGGGAGAGAAGCTGAGCCCTGATTAGGGGGCGGGGCTTAACTGACGAGGGGTCCTATAAAGGGAGCAGCCAGTCAGGCAGGGGCACAGACAGCTGCAGCGGCACAGGAGCTTGCAAACAGAGCTGTAAACAGGGGAGTTTGAGTGGGAGTTCTGTTGGAGGAGAAGGTGTTTGTGTGTGTTTGGTTTTTATTGGTAGTATCTGAATGTGTAGAGGCTTTGTGCAGGGAGAGAAGCTGAGCCCTGATAAGGGGGCGGGGCTTCACTGACTAGGCGTCCTATAAAGGTAGCAGCCAGTCAGGCAGCGGCACAGGAGCTAGCAAACAGAGCTGTAAACAGCGGAGTTTGAGTGGGAGTTCTGTTCGAAGAGAAGGTATTTGTGTGTGTTTGGTTTTGTATTGGTAGTATCTGTATGTGTAGAGGCTTGGAGGGGCTTTGTGCTGGGAGAGAATCTGAGCCCTGATTAGGGGGCGGGGCTTCACTGACTAGGGGTCCTATAAAGGTAGCAGCCAGTTAGGCAGCGTCACAGACAGCTGCAGTGGCACAGGAGCTAGCAAACAGAGCTGTAAACAGGGGAGTTTGAGTGGGAGTTCTGTTGGAGGAGAAGGTATTTGTGTGTGTTTGGTTTTGTATTGGTGGTATCTGTATGTGTATAGGCTTGGAGGGGCTTTGTGCTGGGAGAGAAGCTGAGCCCTGATTAGGGGGCGGGCCTTCGCTGACTATGGGTCCTATGATTGTAGCAGCCAGTCAGGCAGCGTCACAGACAGCTGCAGGGGCACAGGAGCTAGCAAACAGAGCTGTAAACAGCGGAGTTTGAGTGGGAGTTCTGTTGGAGGAGAAGGTATTTGTGTTTGTTTGGTTTTGTATTGGTAGTATCTGTATGTGTAGAGGCTTGGAGGGGCTTTGTGCTGGGAGAGAAGGTGAGAGCTGATTAGGGGGCGGGGCTTCCCTGACTAGGGGTCCTATAAAGGTACCAGCCACTCAGGCAGCGGCACAGACAGCTGCAGCGGCACTTGAGCTAGCAAATAGAGCTGTAAACAGGGGAGTTTGAGTGGGAGTTCTGTTTGAGGAGAAGGTATTTGTGTGTGTGTTTGGTTTTGTATTGGTGGTATCTGTATGTGTAAAGGCTTGGAGGGGCTTTGTGCTGGGAGAGAAGCTGAGCCCTGATTAGGGGGCGGGGCTTCGCTGACTAGGGGTCCTATGATTGTAGCAGCCAGTCAGGCAGCGTCACAGACAGCTGCAGGGGCACAGGAGCTAGCAAACAGAGCTGTAAACAGGGGAGTTTGAGTGGGAGTTCTGTTGGACGAGAAGGTATTTGTGTGTGTTTGGTTTTGTGTTGGTGGTATCTGTATGTGTAGGGGCTTTGTGCTGGGAGAGAAGCTGAGCCCTGATTAGGGGGCGGGGCTTCACTGACTAGGGGTCCTATAAAGGCAGCAGCCAGTCAGGCAGCGGCACAGACAGCTGCATCGGCACAGGAGCTAGCAAACAGAGCTGTAAACAGCGGAGTTTGAGTGGGAGTTCTGTTGGAGAAGAAGGTATTTGTGTGTGTTTGGTTTTGTATTGGTAGTATCTGTATGAGTAGAGGCTTGGAGGGGCTTTGTGCTGGGAGAGAATCTGAGCCCTGATTAGGGGGCGGGGCTTCACTGACTATGGGTCCTATGATTGTAGCAGCCAGTCAGGCAGCGTCACAGACAGCTGCAGGGGCACAGGAGCTAGCAAACAGTGCTGTAAACAGGGGAGTTTGAGTGGGAGTTCTGTTGGAGGAGAAGGTATTTGTGTGTGTGTTTGGTTTTGTATTGGTGGTACCTGTATGTTTAGAGGCTTGGAGGGGATTTGTGCTGGGAGAGAAGCTGGGCCCTGATTAGGGGGCGGGGCTACACTGACTAGGGGTCCTATAAAGGGAGCAGCCAGTCAGGCGGCGGCACGGACAGCTGCAGCGGCACAGGAGCTAGCAAACAGAGCTGTAAACAGGGGAGTTTGAGTGGGAGTTCTGTTGGAGGAGAAGGTATTTGTGTGTGTTTGGTTTTGTATTGGTGGTATCTGTATGTGTAGGGGCTTTGTGCTGGGAGAGAAGCTGAGCCCTGATTAGGGGGCGGGGCTTCCCTGACTAGGGGTCCTATAAAGGTCGCAGCCAGTCAGGCAGCGGCACAGGAGCTAGCAAACAGAGCTGTAAACAGGGGAGTTTGAGTGGGAGTTCTGTTGGAGGAGAAGGTATTTGTGTGTGTTTGGTTTTGTGTTGGTGGTATCTGTATGTGTAGGGGCTCTGTGCTGAGAGAGAAGCTGAGCCCTGATTAGGGGGCGGGGCTTCACTGACTAGGGGTCCTACGATTGTAGCAGCCAGTCAGGCAGCGTCACAGACAGCTGCAGGGGCACAGGAGCTAGCAAACAGTGCTGTAAACAGGGGGGTTTGAGTGGGAGTTCTGTTGGAGGAGAAGGTATTTGTGTGTGTTTGGTTTTGTATTGGTGGTGTCTGTATGTGTAGGGGCTTGGTGCTGGGAGAGAAGCTGAGCCCTGATTAGGGGGCGGGGCTGCACTGACTAGGGGTCCTATAAAGGTCGCAGCCAATCAGGCAGCGGCACAGGAGCTAGCAAACAGAGCTGTAAACAGGGGAGTTTGAGTGGGAGTTCTGTTGGAGGAGAAGGTATTTGTGTGTGTTTGGTTTTGTATTGGTGGTATCTGTATGTGTATAGGCTTGGAGGGTCTTTGTGCTGGGAGAGAAGCTGAGCCCTGATTAGGGGCGGGCCTTCGCTGACTATGGGTCCTATGATTGTAGCAGCCAGTCAGGCAGCGTCACAGACAGCTGCAGGGGCACAGGAGCTAGCAAACTGAGCTGTAAACAGGGGAGTTTGAGTGGGAGTTCTGTTGGAGGAGAAGGTATTTGTGTGTCTTTGGTTTTGTATTGGTAGTATCTGTATGTGTAGAGGCTTGGAGGGGCTTTGTGCTGGGAGAGAAGCTGAGCCCTGATTAGGGGGCGGGGCTTCACTGACTAGGGGTCCTATAAAGGGAGCAGCCAGTCAGGCAGCGGCACAGAGAGCTGCAGCGGAACAGGAGCTAGCAAACAGAGCTGTAAGCAGGGGAGTTTGAGTGGGAGTTCTGTTGGAGGAGAAGGTATTTGTGTGTGGTTTTGTATTGGTAGCATCTGTATGTGTAGGGGCTTTGTGCTGGGAGAGAAGCTGAGCCCTGATTAGGGGGCGGGGCTTCACTGACTAGGTGTCCTATAGAGGGAGCAGCCAGTCAGGCAGCTGCACAGACAGCTGCAGCGGCACAGGAGCTAGCAAACAGAGCTGTAAACAGGGGAGTTTGAGTGGGAGTTCTGTTGGAGGAGAAGGTATTTGTGTGTGTTTGGTTTTGTATTGGTAGTATTTGTATGTGTAGAGGCTTGGAGGGGCTTTATGCTGGGAGAGAAGATGAGCCCTGATTAGGGGGCGGGGCTTTACTGACTAGTGGTCCTACAAAGGTAGCAGCCAGTCAGGCAGCGGCACAGGAGCTAGCAAACAGAGCTGTAAACAGGGGAGTTTGAGTGGGAGTTCTGTTGGAAGAGAAGGTATTTGTGTGTGTTTGGTTTTGTTTTGGTAGTATCTGTATGTGTAGGGGCTTTTTGCTGGGAGAGAAGCTGAGCCCTGATTAGGGTGCGGGGCTTCACTCACCAGGGGTCCTATAAAGGTAGCAGCCAGTCAGGCAGCGGCACAGACAGCTGCAGTGGCACAGGAGCTTGCAAACTGAGCTGTAAACAGGGGAGTATTAGTGGGAGTTCTGTTGGAGGAGAAGGTGTTTGTGTGTGTTTGGTTTTGTATTGGTAGTGTCTGTATGTGTAGAGGCTTTGTGCTGGGAGAGAAGCTGAGCCCTGATAAGGGGGCGGGGCTTCACTGACTAGGCGTCCTATAAAAGTAGCAGCCAGTCAGGCAGCGGCACAGCAGCTAGCAAACAGTGCTGTAAACACGGGAGTTTGAGTGGGAGTTCTGTTGGAGGAGAAGGTATATGTGTGTGTTTGGTTTCGTATTGGTAGTATCTGTATGTGTAGAGGCTTGTAGGGGCTTTGTGCTGGGAGAAAAACTGAGCCCTGATTAGGGGGCGGGGCTTCCGTGACTAGGGGTCCTATAAAGGTTGCAGCCAGTCAGGCAGCGGCACAGGAGCTAGCAAACAGAGCTGTAAACAGGGGAGTTTGAGTGGGAGTTCTGTTGGAGGAGAAGGTATTTGTGTGTGTTTGGTTTTGTATTGGTAGCATCTGTATGTGTAGGGGCTTTGTGCTGGGAGAGAAGCTGAGACCTGATTAGGGGGCGCGGCTTCACTGACTAGGGGTCCTATAAAGGGAGCAGCCAGTCAGGCAGCTGCACAGACAGCTGCAGCGGTACAGGAGCTAGCAAACAGAGCTGTAAACAGGGGAGTTTGAGTGGGAGATCTGTTGGAGGAGAAGGTATTTGTGTGTGTTTGGTTTTGTATTGTTGGAATCTGTATGTGTAGAGGCTTGGAGGGGCTTTGTGCTGGGAGCGAAGCTGAGCCCTGATTAGGGGGCGGGGCTTTCTGACTAGGGGTCCCATAAAGGTAGCAGCCAGTCAGGCAGCGGCACAGGAGCTAGCAAACAGAGCTGTAAACAGGGGAGTTTGAGTGGGAGTTCTTTTGGAAGAGAAGGTATTTGTGTGTGTTTGGTTTTGTATTGGTAGTATCTGTATGTGTAGAGGCTTGGAGGGGCTTTGTGCTGGGAGAGAAGCTGAGAGCTGATTAGGGGGCGGGGCTTCCCTGACTAGGGGTCCTATAAAGGTACCAGCCAGTCAGGCAGCGGCACAGACAGCTGCAGCGGCACTGGAGCTAGCAAATAGAGCTGTAAACAGGGGAGTTTGAGTGGGAGTTCTGTTGGAGAACAATGTATGTGTGTTTGGTTTTGTATTGGTAGCACCTGTATGTGTAGGGGCTTTGTGCTGGGAGAGAAGCTGAGCCCTGATTAGGGGGCGGGGCTTAACTGACGAGGGGTCCTATAAAGGGAGCAGCCAGTCAGGCAGCGGCACAGGAGCTAGCAAACAGAGCTGTAAACAGGGGAGTTTGAGTGGGAGTTCTGTTTGAGGAGAAGGTGTTTGTGTGTGTTTGGTTTTGTATTGGTGGTATCTGTATTTGTAGAGGCTTGGAGGAGCTTTGTGCTGGGAGAGAAGCTGAGCCCTGATTAGGGGACGGGGCTTCGCTGACTAGGGGTCCTAGGATTGTAGCAGCCAGTCAGGCAGCGTCACAGACAGCTGCAGGGGCACAGGAGCTAGAAAACAGAGCTGAAAACAGGGGAGTTTGAGTGGGAGTTCTGTTGGAGGAGAAGGTATTTGTGTGTGTTTGGTTTTGTATTGGTGGTATCTGTATTTGTAGGGGCTTTGTGCTGGGAGAGAAGCTGAGCCCTGATTAGGGGGCGGGGCTTCACTGACTAGGGGTCCTATAAAGGGAGCAGCCAGTCAGGCACCAACACAGACAGCTGCAGCGGTACAGGAGCTAGCAAACAGAGCTGTAAACAGGGGAGTTTGAGTGGGAGTTCTGTTGGAAGAGAAGGTATTTGTGTGTGTTTGGTTTTGTTTTGGTAGTATCTGTATGTGTAGGGGCTTTTTCCTGGGAGAACAGCTGAGCCGTGATTAGGGTGCGGGGCTTCACTGACCAGGGGTCCTATAAAGGTAGCAGCCAGTCAGGCAGCTGCACAGACAGCTGCAGCGGTACAGGAGCTAGCAAACAGTGCTGTAAACACTGGAGTTTGAGTGGGAGTTCTGTTGGAGGAGAAGGTATATGTGTGTGTTTGGTTTTGTATTGTTGGTATCTGTATGTGTAGAGGCTTGGAGGGGCTTTGTGCTGGGAGAGAAGCTGAGCCCTGATTAGGGGGCGGGGCTTCACTGACGAGGGGTCCTATAAAGGGAGCAGACAGTCAGGCAGCGGCACAGGAGCTAGCAAACCGAGCTGTAAACAGGGGAGTATGAGTGGGAGTTCTGTTGGAGGAGAAGGTGTTTGTGTGTGTTTGGTTTTGTATTGGTAGTATCTGTATGTGTAGAGGCTTTGTGCTGGGAGAGAAGCTGAGCCCTGATAAGGGGGCGGGGCTTCACTGACTAGGCGTCCAATAAAGGTAGCAGCCAGTCTGGCAGCGGCACAGCAGCTAGCAAACAGTGCTGTAAACACTGGAGTTTGAGTGGGAGTTCTGTTGGAGGAGAAGGTATATGTGTGTGTTTGGTTTTGTATTGTTGGTATCTGTATGTGTAGAGGCTTGGAGGGGCTTTGTGCTGGGAGAGAAGCTGAGCCCTGATTAGGGGGCGGGGCTTCACTGACGAGGGGTCCTATAAAGGGAGCAGCCAGTCAGGCAGCGGCACAGGAGCTAGCAAACCGAGCTGTAAACAGGGGAGTATGAGTGGGAGTTCTGTTGGAGGAGAAGGTATTTGTGTGTGTTTGGTTTTGTGTTGGTGGTATCTGTATGTGTCGGGGCTTTGTGCTGGGAGAGAAGCTGAGCCCTGATTAGGGGGCGGGGCTTCCGTGACTAGGGGTCCTATAAAGGTTGCAGCCAGTCAGGCAGCGGCACAGGAGCTAGCAAACAGAGCTGTAAACAGGGGAGTTTGAGTGGGAGTTCTGTTGGAGGAGAAGGTATTTGTGTGTGTTTGGTTTTGTATTGGTAGCATCTGTATGTGTAGGGGCTTTGTGCTGGGAGAGAAGCTGAGACCTGATTAGGGGGCGGGGCTTCACTGACTAGGGGTCCTATAAAGGGAGCAGCCAGTCAGGCAGCTGCACAGACAGCTGCAGCGGTACAGGAGCTAGCAAACAGAGCTGTAAACAGGGGAGTTTGAGTGGGAGATCTGTTGGAGGAGAAGGTATTTGTGTGTGTTTGGTTTTGTATTGTTGGAATCTGTATGTGTAGAGGCTTGGAGGGGCTTTGTGCTGGGAGCGAAGCTGAGCCCTGATTAGGGGGCGGGGCTTCACTGACGAGGGTTCCTATAAAGTTAGCAGCCAGTCAGGCAGCGGCACAGGAGCTAGCAAACAGAGCTGTAAACAGGGGACTTTGAGTGGGAGTTCTGTTGGAAGAGAAGGTGTTTGTGTGTGTTTGGTTTTGTTTTGGTAGTATCTGTATGTGTAGGGGCTTTTTTCTGGGAGAGAAGCTGAGCCCTGATTAGGGTGCGGGGCTTCACTGACCAGGGGTCCTATAAAGGTAGAAGCCAGTCAGGCAGCGGCACAGACAGCTGCAGGGGCACAGGAGCTAGCAAACAGAGCTGTAAACAGGGGAGTTTGAGTGGGAGTTCTGTGGGAGGAGAAGGTATTTGTGTGTGTTTGGTTTTGTATTGGTAGTATCTGTATGTGTAGGGGCTTTGTGCTGGGACAAAAGCTGAGCCCTGATTAGGGGGCGGGGCTTCACTGACTAGGGGTCCTATAAAGGTACCAGCCAGTCAGGCAGCGGCACAGACAGCTGCAGTGGCACTGGAGCTAGCAAATAGAGCTGTAAACAGGGGAGTTTGAGTGGGAGTTCTGTTGGAGGAGAAGGTATATGTGTGTGTTTGGTTTCGTATTGGTAATATCTGTATGTGTAGAGGCTTGGAGGGGCTTTGTGATGGGAGAAAAGCTGAGCCCTGATTAGGGGGCGGGGCTTCCCTGACTAGGGGTCCTATGATTGTAGCAGCCAGTCAGGCAGCGTCACAGACAGCTGCAGGGGCACAGGAGCTAGCAAACAGAGCTGTAAACAGGGGAGTTTGAGTGGGAGTTCTGTTGGAGGAGAAGGTATTTGTGTGTGTTCGGTTTTGTATTGGTGGTATCTGTATGTGTAGGGGCTTTGTGCTGGGAGAGAAGCTGAGCCCTGCTTAGGGGGCGGGGCTTCACTGACTAGGGGTCCTATAAAGGGAGCAGCCAGTCAGGCAGCTGCACAGACAGCTGTAGCGATACAGGGGCTAGCAAACAGAGCTGTAAACAGGGGAGTTTGAGTGGGAGTTCTGTTGGAGGAGAAGGTATTTGTGTGTGTTTGGTTTTGTGTTGGTGGTATCTGTATGTGTCGGGGCTTTGTGCTGGGAGAGAAGCTGAGCCCTGATTAGGGGGCGGGGCTTCACTGACGAGGGGTCCTATAAAGGGAGCAGCCAGTCAGGCAGCGACACAGACAGCTGCAGCGGCACAGGAGCTAGCAAACAGAGCTGTAAACAGGGAAGTTTGAGTGGGAATTCTGTTGGAGGAGAAGGTATTTGTGTGTGTGTTTGGTTTTGTATTGGTAGTATCTGTATCTGTAAAGGCTTGGAGGGGCTTTGTGCTGGGAGAAAAGCTGAGCCCTGATTAGGGGGCGGGGCTTCCCTGACTAGGGGTCCCATAAAGGTACCAGCCATTCAGGCAGCGGCACAGACAGCTGCAGCGGCACTGGAGCTAGCAAATAGAGCTGTAAACAGGGGAGTTTGAGTGGGAGTTCTGTTGGAGGAGAAGGTATTTGTGTGTTTGGTTTTGTATTCGTAGCACCTGTATGTGTAGGGGCTTTGTGCTGGGAGAGAAGCTGAGCCCTGATTAGGGGGCGGGGCTTAACTGACGAGGGGTCCTATAAAGGGAGCAGCCAGTCAGGCAGGGGCACAGACAGCTGCAGCGGCACAGGAGCTTGCAAACAGAGCTGTAAACAGGGGAGTTTGAGTGGGAGTTCTGTTGGAGGAGAAGGTGTTTGTGTGTGTTTGGTTTTTATTGGTAGTATCTGAATGTGTAGAGGCTTTGTGCAGGGAGAGAAGCTGAGCCCTGATAAGGGGGCAGGGCTTCACTGACTAGGCGTCCTATAAAGGTAGCAGCCAGTCAGGCAGCGGCACAGGAGCTAGCAAACAGAGCTGTAAACAGCGGAGTTTGAGTGGGAGTTCTGTTCGAAGAGAAGGTATTTGTGTGTGTTTGGTTTTGTATTGGTAGTATCTGTATGTGTAGAGGCTTGGAGGGGCTTTGTGCTGGGAGAGAATCTGAGCCCTGATTAGGGGGCGGGGCTTCACTGACTAGGGGTCCTATAAAGGTAGCAGCCAGTTAGGCAGCGTCACAGACAGCTGCAGTGGCACAGGAGCTAGCAAACAGAGCTGTAAACAGGGGAGTTTGAGTGGGAGTTCTGTTGGAGGAGAAGGTATTTGTGTGTGTTTGGTTTTGTATTGGTGGTATCTGTATGTGTATAGGCTTGGAGGGGCTTTGTGCTGGGAGAGAAGCTGAGCCCTGATTAGGGGGCGGGCCTTCGCTGACTATGGGTCCTATGATTGTAGCAGCCAGTCAGGCAGCGTCACAGACAGCTGCAGGGGCACAGGAGCTAGCAAACAGAGCTGTAAACAGCGGAGTTTGAGTGGGAGTTCTGTTGGAGGAGAAGGTATTTGTGTTTGTTTGGTTTTGTATTGGTAGTATCTGTATGTGTAGAGGCTTGGAGGGGCTTTGTGCTGGGAGAGAAGGTGAGAGCTGATTAGGGGGCGGGGCTTCCCTGACTAGGGGTCCTATAAAGGTACCAGCCACTCAGGCAGCGGCACAGACAGCTGCAGCGGCACTTGAGCTAGCAAATAGAGCTGTAAACAGGGGAGTTTGAGTGGGAGTTCTGTTTGAGGAGAAGGTATTTGTGTGTGTGTTTGGTTTTGTATTGGTGGTATCTGTATGTGTAAAGGCTTGGAGGGGCTTTGTGCTGGGAGAGAAGCTGAGCCCTGATTAGGGGGCGGGGCTTCGCTGACTAGGGGTCCTATGATTGTAGCAGCCAGTCAGGCAGCGTCACAGACAGCTGCAGGGGCACAGGAGCTAGCAAACAGAGCTGTAAACAGGGGAGTTTGAGTGGGAGTTCTGTTGGACGAGAAGGTATTTGTGTGTGTTTGGTTTTGTGTTGGTGGTATCTGTATGTGTAGGGGCTTTGTGCTGGGAGAGAAGCTGAGCCCTGATTAGGGGGCGGGGCTTCACTGACTAGGGGTCCTATAAAGGCAGCAGCCAGTCAGGCAGCGGCACAGACAGCTGCATCGGCACAGGAGCTAGCAAACAGAGCTGTAAACAGCGGAGTTTGAGTGGGAGTTCTGTTGGAGAAGAAGGTATTTGTGTGTGTTTGGTTTTGTATTGGTAGTATCTGTATGAGTAGAGGCTTGGAGGGGCTTTGTGCTGGGAGAGAATCTGAGCCCTGATTAGGGGGCGGGGCTTCACTGACTATGGGTCCTATGATTGTAGCAGCCAGTCAGGCAGCGTCACAGACAGCTGCAGGGGCACAGGAGCTAGCAAACAGTGCTGTAAACAGGGGAGTTTGAGTGGGAGTTCTGTTGGAGGAGAAGGTATTTGTGTGTGTGTTTGGTTTTGTATTGGTGGTACCTGTATGTTTAGAGGCTTGGAGGGGATTTGTGCTGGGAGAGAAGCTGGGCCCTGATTAGGGGGCGGGGCTACACTGACTAGGGGTCCTATAAAGGGAGCAGCCAGTCAGGCGGCGGCACGGACAGCTGCAGCGGCACAGGAGCTAGCAAACAGAGCTGTAAACAGGGGAGTTTGAGTGGGAGTTCTGTTGGAGGAGAAGGTATTTGTGTGTGTTTGGTTTTGTATTGGTGGTATCTGTATGTGTAGGGGCTTTGTGCTGGGAGAGAAGCTGAGCCCTGATTAGGGGGCGGGGCTTCCCTGACTAGGGGTCCTATAAAGGTCGCAGCCAGTCAGGCAGCGGCACAGGAGCTAGCAAACAGAGCTGTAAACAGGGGAGTTTGAGTGGGAGTTCTGTTGGAGGAGAAGGTATTTGTGTGTGTTTGGTTTTGTGTTGGTGGTATCTGTATGTGTAGGGGCTCTGTGCTGAGAGAGAAGCTGAGCCCTGATTAGGGGGCGGGGCTTCACTGACTAGGGGTCCTACGATTGTAGCAGCCAGTCAGGCAGCGTCACAGACAGCTGCAGGGGCACAGGAGCTAGCAAACAGTGCTGTAAACAGGGGGGTTTGAGTGGGAGTTCTGTTGGAGGAGAAGGTATTTGTGTGTGTTTGGTTTTGTATTGGTGGTGTCTGTATGTGTAGGGGCTTGGTGCTGGGAGAGAAGCTGAGCCCTGATTAGGGGGCGGGGCTGCACTGACTAGGGGTCCTATAAAGGTCGCAGCCAATCAGGCAGCGGCACAGGAGCTAGCAAACAGAGCTGTAAACAGGGGAGTTTGAGTGGGAGTTCTGTTGGAGGAGAAGGTATTTGTGTGTGTTTGGTTTTGTATTGGTGGTATCTGTATGTGTATAGGCTTGGAGGGTCTTTGTGCTGGGAGAGAAGCTGAGCCCTGATTAGGGGCGGGCCTTCGCTGACTATGGGTCCTATGATTGTAGCAGCCAGTCAGGCAGCGTCACAGACAGCTGCAGGGGCACAGGAGCTAGCAAACTGAGCTGTAAACAGGGGAGTTTGAGTGGGAGTTCTGTTGGAGGAGAAGGTATTTGTGTGTCTTTGGTTTTGTATTGGTAGTATCTGTATGTGTAGAGGCTTGGAGGGGCTTTGTGCTGGGAGAGAAGCTGAGCCCTGATTAGGGGGCGGGGCTTCACTGACTAGGGGTCCTATAAAGGGAGCAGCCAGTCAGGCAGCGGCACAGAGAGCTGCAGCGGAACAGGAGCTAGCAAACAGAGCTGTAAGCAGGGGAGTTTGAGTGGGAGTTCTGTTGGAGGAGAAGGTATTTGTGTGTGGTTTTGTATTGGTAGCATCTGTATGTGTAGGGGCTTTGTGCTGGGAGAGAAGCTGAGCCCTGATTAGGGGGCGGGGCTTCACTGACTAGGTGTCCTATAGAGGGAGCAGCCAGTCAGGCAGCTGCACAGACAGCTGCAGCGGCACAGGAGCTAGCAAACAGAGCTGTAAACAGGGGAGTTTGAGTGGGAGTTCTGTTGGAGGAGAAGGTATTTGTGTGTGTTTGGTTTTGTATTGGTAGTATTTGTATGTGTAGAGGCTTGGAGGGGCTTTATGCTGGGAGAGAAGATGAGCCCTGATTAGGGGGCGGGGCTTTACTGACTAGTGGTCCTACAAAGGTAGCAGCCAGTCAGGCAGCGGCACAGGAGCTAGCAAACAGAGCTGTAAACAGGGGAGTTTGAGTGGGAGTTCTGTTGGAGGAGAAGGTATTTGTGTGTGTTTGGTTTTGTATTGGTAGTATCTGTATGAGTAGAGGCTTGGAGGGGCTTTGTGCTGGGAGAGAATCTGAGCCCTGATTAGGGGGCGGGGCTTCACTCACTAGGGGTCCTATGATTGTAGCAGCCAGTCAGGCAGCGTCACAGACAGCTGCAGGGGCACAGGAGTTAGCAAACAGAGCTGTAAACAGGGGAGTTTGAGTGGGAGTTCTGTTGGAGGAGAAGGTATTTGTGTGTGTTTGGTTTTGTATTGGTAGTATCTCTATGTGTAGGGGCTTTGTGCTGGGAGAAAAGCTGAGCCCTGATTAGGGGGCGGGGCTTCACTGACTAGGGGTCCTATAAAGGTCGCAGCCAGTCACGCAGCGGCACTGGGGCCAGCAAACAGAGCTGTAAACAGGGGAGTTTGAGTGGGAGTTCTGTTGGAAGAGAAGGTATTTGTGTGTGTTTGGTTTTGTATTGGTAGTATTTGTATGTGTAGAGGCTTGGAGGGGCTTTGTGCTGGGAGCGAAGGTGAGCCCTGATTAGGGGGCGGGGCTTCACTGACTAGGGGTCCTATAAAGGTAGCAGCCAGTCAGGCAGCGGCACAGGAGCTAGCAAACAGAGCTGTAAACAGGGTAGTTTGAGAGGGAGTTCTGTTGGAGGAGAAGGTATTTGTGTGTGTTTGGTTTTGTACTGGTAGTATCTGTATGAGTAGAGGCTTGGAGGGGCTTTGTGCTGGGAGCGAAGGTGAGCCCTGATTAGGGGGCGGGGCTTCACTGACTAGGGGTCCTATAAAGGGAGCAGCCAGTCAGGCAGCGACACAGACAGCTGCAGCGGCACAGGAGCTAGCAAACAGAGCTGTAAACAGGGGAGTTTGAGTGGGAGTTCTGTTGGAAGAGAAGGTATTTGTGTGTGTTTGGTTTTGTTTTGGTAGTATCTGTATGTGTAGGGGCTTTTTTTCTGGGAGAGAAGCTGAGCCGTGATTACGGTGCGGGGCTTCACTGACCAGGGGTCCTATAAAGGTATCAGCCAGTCAGGCAGCGGCACAGACAGCTGCAGTGGCACAGGAGCTTGCAAACAGAGCTGTAAACAGGGGAGTTTGAGTGGGAGTTCTGTTCGAGGAGAAGGTATTTGTGTGTGTTTGGTTTTCTGTTGGTGGTATCTGTATGTGTAGGGGCTTTGTGCTGGGAGAGAAGCTGAGCCCTGATTAGGGGGCGGGGCTTCACTGACTAGGGGTCCTATAAAGGGAGCAGCCAGTCAGACGGCGGCACGGACAGCTGCAGCGGCACAGGAGCTAGCAAACAGAGCTGTAAACAGGGGAGTTTGAGTGGGAGTTCTGTTGGAGGAGAAGGTATTTGTGTGTGTTTGGTTTTGTATTGGTGGTATCTGTATGTGTAGGGGCTTTGTGCTGGGAGAGAAGCTGAGCCCTGATGAGGGGGCGGGGCTTCACTGACTAGGGGTCCTATAAAGGGAGCAGCCAGTCAGGCAGCTGCACAGACAGCTGCAGCGGTACAGGAGCTAGCAAACAGAGCTGTAAACAGGGGAGTTTGAGTGGGAGTTCTGTTGGAGGAGAAGGTACTTGTGTTTGTCTGGTTTTGTATTGGTAGTATCTGTATGTGTTGAGGCTTGGAGGGGCTTTGTGCTGGGAGAGAAGCTGAGCCCTGATTAGGGGGCGGGGCTTCCCTGACTAGGGGTCCCATAAAGGTAGCAGCCAGTCAGGCAGCGGCACAGGAGCTAGCAAACAGAGCTGTAAACAGGGGAGTTTGAGTGGGAGTTCTTTTGGAAGAGAAGGTATTTGTGTGTGTTTGGTTTTGTATTGGTAGTATCTGTATGTGTAGAGGCTTGGAGGGGCTTTGTGCTGGGAGACAAGCTGAGAGCTGATTAGGGGGCGGGGCTTCCCTGACTAGGGGTCCTATAAAGGTACCAGCCAGTCAGGCAGCGGCACAGACAGCTGCAGCGGCACTGGAGCTAGCAAATAGAGCTGTAAACAGGGGAGTTTGAGTGGGAGTTCTGTTGGAGAACAAGGTATTTGTGTGTTTGGTTTTGTATTGGTAGCACCTGTATGTGTAGGGGCTTTGTGCTGGGAGAGAAGCTGAGCCCTGATTAGGGGGCGGGGCTTAACTGACGAGGGGTCCTATAAAGGGAGCAGCCAGTCAGGCAGCGGCACAGGAGCTAGCAAACAGAGCTGTAAACAGGGGAGTTTGAGTGGGAGTTCTGTTTGAGGAGAAGGTGTTTGTGTGTGTTTGGTTTTGTATTGGTGGTATCTGTATTTGTAGAGGCTTGGAGGAGCTTTGTGCTGGGAGAGAAGCTGAGCCCTGATTAGGGGACGGGGCTTCGCTGACTAGGGGTCCTATGATTGTAGCAGCCAGTCAGGCAGCGTCACAGACAGCTGCAGGGGCACAGGAGCTAGAAAACAGAGCTGTAAACAGGGGAGTTTGAGTGGGAGTTCTGTTGGAGGAGAAGGTATTTGTGTGTGTTTGGTTTTCTATTGTTGGTATCTGTATGTGTGGGGGCTTTGTGCTGGGAGAGAAGCTGAGCCCTGATTAGGGGGCGGGGCTTCACTGACGAGGGGTCCTATAAAGGGAGCAGCCAGTCAGGAAGCGGCACAGACAGCTGCAGCGGCACTGGAGCTAGCAAATAGAGCTGTAAACAGGGGAGTTTGAGTGGGAGTTCTGTTTGAGGAGAAGGTATTTGTGTGTGTTTGGTTTTGTATTGGTGGTATCTGTATTTGTAGAGGCTTTGTGCTGGGAGAGAAGCGGAGCCCTGATTAGGGGGCGGGGCTTCACTGACTAGGGGTCCTATAAAGAGAGCAGTCAGGCAGCTGCACAGACAGCTGCAGCGATACAGGGGCTAGCAAACAGAGCTGTAAACAGGGGAGTTTGAGTGGGAGTTCTGTTGGAGGAAAGGTATTTGTGTGTGTGTTTGGTTTTGTATTGGTGGTATCTGTGTGTGTAGAGGCTTGGAGGGGCTTTGTGCTGGGAGAGAAGCTGAGCCCTGATTACGGGGCGGGGCTTCACTGACCAGGGGTCCTATAAAGGTAGCAGCCAGTCAGGCAGCGGCACAGACAGCTGCAGTGGCACAGGAGCTTGCAAACAGAGCTGTAAACAGGGGAGTTTGAGTGGGAGTTCTGTTCGAGGAGAAGGTATTTGTGTGTGTTTGGTTTTCTGTTGGTGGTATCTGTATGTGTAGGGGCTTTGTGCTGGGAGAGAAGCTGAGCCCTGATTAGGGGGCGGGGCTTCACTGACTAGGGGTCCTATAAAGGGAGCAGCCAGTCAGGCGGCGGCACGGACAGCTGCAGCGGCACAGGAGCTAGCAAACAGAGCTGTAAACAGGGGAGTTTGAGTGGGAGTTCTGTTGGAGGAGAAGGTATTTGTGTGTGTTTGGCTTTGTATTGGTGGTATCTGTATGTGTAGGGGCTTTGTGCTGGGAGAGAAGCTGAGCCCTGATGAGGGGGCGGGGCTTCACTGACTAGGGGTCCTATAAAGGGAGCAGCCAGTCAGGCAGCTGCACAGACAGCTGCAGCGGTACAGGAGCTAGCAAACAGAGCTGTAAACAGCGGAGTTTGAGTGGGAGTTCTGTTGGAGGAGAAGGTATTTGTGTGTGTTTGGTTTTGTGTTGGTGGTATCTGTATGTGTAGAGGCTTGGAGGGGCTTTGTGCTGGGAGAGAACCTGAGCCCTGATAAGGGGGCGGGGCTTCACTGACTAGGCGTCCTATAAATGTAGCAGCCAGTCAGGCAGCGGCACAGCAGCTAGCAAACAGAGCTGTAAACGGCGGAGTTTGAGTGGGAGTTCTGTTGGAGGAGAAGGTATTTGTGTGTGTTTGGTTTTGTGTTGGTGGTATCTGTATGTGTAGAGGCTTGGAGGGGCTTTGTGCTGGGAGAGAAGCTGAGCCCTGATTAGGGGGCGGGGCTTCACTGACGAGGGGTCCTATAAAGGGAGCAGCCAGTCAGGCAGCGACACAGACAGCTGCAGCGGCACAGGAGCTAGCAAACAGAGCTGTAAACAGGGGAGTTTGAGTGGGAATTCAGTTGGAGGAGAAGGTATTTGTGTGTGTGTTTGGTTTTGTATTGGTAGTATCTGTATGTGTAAAGGCTTGGAGGGGCTTTGTGCTGGGAGAAAAGCTGAGCCCTGATTAGGGGGCGGGGCTTCACTGACTAGGGGTCCTATAAAGGTATCAGCCAGTCAGGCAGCGGCACAGGAGCGAGCAAACAGAGCTGTAAACAGGGGAGTTTGAGTGGGAGTTCTGTTGAAGGAGAAGGTATTTGTGTTTGTCTGGTTTTGTATTGGTAGTATCTGTATGTGTTGAGGCTTGGAGGGGCTTTGTGCTGGGAGAGAAGCTGAGCCCTGATTAGGGGGCGGGGCTTCCCTGACTAGGGGTCCCATAAAGGTAGCAGCCAGTCAGGCAGCGGCACAGGAGCGAGCAAACAGAGCTGTAAACAGGGGAGTTTGAGTGGGAGTTCTTTTGGAAGAGAAGGTATTTGTGTGTGTTTGGTTTTGTATTGGTAGTATCTGTATGTGTAGAGGCTTGGAGGGGCTTTGTGCTGGGAGAGAAGCTGAGAGCTGATTAGGGGGCGGGGCTTCCCTGACTAGGGGTCCTATAAAGGTACCAGCCAGTCAGGCAGCGGCACAGACAGCTGCAGCGGCACTGGAGCTAGCAAATAGAGCTGTAAACAGGGGAGTTTGAGTGGGAGTTCTGTTGGAGAACAAGGTATTTGTGTGTTTGGTTTTGTATTGGTAGCACCTGTATGTGTAGGGGCTTTGTGCTGGGAGAGAAGCTGAGCCCTGATTAGGGGGCGGGGCTTAACTGACGAGGGGTCCTATAAAGGGAGCAGCCAGTCAGGCAGCGGCACAGGAGCTAGCAAACAGAGCTGTAAACAGGGGAGTTTGAGTGGGAGTTCTGTTTGAGGAGAAGGTATTTGTGTGTGTTTGGTTTTGTTTTGGTAGTATCTGTATGTGTAGGGGCTTTTTTCTGGGAGAGCAGCTGAGCCGTGATTAGGGTGCGGGGCTTCACTGACCAGGGGTCCTATAAAGGGAGCAGCCAGTCAGGCACCAACACAGACAGCTGCAGCGGTACAGGAGCTAGCAAACAGAGCTGTAAACAGGGGAGTTTGAGTGGGAGTTCTGTTGGAGGAGAACGTATTTGTGTGTGTGTTTGGTTTTGTATTGGTAGTATCTGTATGTGTAGGGGCTTTGTGCTGGGAGAGAAGCTGAGCCCTGATTAGGGGGCGGGGCTTCACTGACTAGGGGCCCTATAAAGGGAGCAGCCAGTCAGGCAGCGACACAGACAGCTGCAGCGGCACAGGAGCTAGCAAACAGAGCTGTAAACAGGGTACTTTGAGTGGGAGTTCTGTTGGAAGAGAAGGTATTTGTGTGTGTTTGGTTTTGTATTGGTAGTATTTGTATGTGTAGAGGCTTGGAGGGGCTTTGTGCTGGGAGAGAACCTGAGCCCTGATTAGGGGGCGGGGCTTCACTGACTAGGGGTCCTATAAAGGTACCAGCCAGTCAGGCAGCGGCACAGACAGCTGCAGCGGCACTGGAGCTAGCAAATAGAGCTGTAAACAGGGGAGTTTGAGTGGGAGTTCTGTTTGAGGAGAAGGTATTTGTGTGTGTTTGGTTTTGTATTGGTGGTATCTGTATTTGTAGAGGCTTTGTGCTGGGAGAGAAGCTGAGCCCTGATTAGGGGGCGGGGCTTCACTGACTAGGGGTCCTATAAAGGGAGCAGCCAGTCAGGCAGCGACACAGACAGCTGCAGCGGCACAGGAGCTAGCAAACAGAGCTGTAAACAGGGGAGTTTGAGTGGGAGTTCTGTTGGAAGAGAAGGTATTTGTGTGTGTTTGGTTTTGTTTTGGTAGTATCTGTATGTGTAGGGGCTTTTTTCTGGGAGAGAAGCTGAGCCGTGATTACGGTGCGGGGCTTCACTGACCAGGGGTCCTATAAAGGTAGCAGCCAGTCAGGCAGCGGCACAGACAGCTGCAGTGGCACAGGAGCTTGCAAACAGAGCTGTAAACAGGGGAGTTTGAGTGGGAGTTCTGTTCGAGGAGAAGGTATTTGTGTGTGTTTGGTTTTCTGTTGGTGGTATCTGTATGTGTAGGGGCTTTGTGCTGGGAGAGAAGCTGAGCCCTGATTAGGGGGCGGGGCTTCACTGACTAGGGGTCCTATAAAGGGAGCAGCCAGTCAGGCGGCGGCACGGACAGCTGCAGCGGCACAGGAGCTAGCAAACAGAGCTGTAAACAGGGGAGTTTGAGTGGGAGTTCTGTTGGAGGAGAAGGTATTTGTGTGTGTTTGGTTTTGTATTGGTGGTATCTGTATGTGTAGGGGCTTTGTGCTGGGAGAGAAGCTGAGCCCTGATGAGGGGGCGGGGCTTCACTGACTAGGGGTCCTATAAAGGGAGCAGCCAGTCAGGCAGCTGCACAGACAGCTGCAGCGGTACAGGAGCTAGCAAACAGAGCTGTAAACAGGGGAGTTTGAGTGGGAGTTCTGTTGGAGGAGAAGGTACTTGTGTTTGTCTGGTTTTGTATTGGTAGTATCTGTATGTGTTGAGGCTTGGAGGGGCTTTGTGCTGGGAGAGAAGCTGAGCCCTGATTAGGGGGCGGGGCTTAACTGACGAGGGGTCCTATAAAGGGAGCAGCCAGTCAGGCAGCGGCACAGGAGCTAGCAAACAGAGCTGTAAACAGGGGAGTTTGAGTGGGAGTTCTGTTTGAGGAGAAGGTGTTTGTGTGTGTTTGGTTTTGTATTGGTGGTATCTGTATTTGTAGAGGCTTGGAGGAGCTTTGTGCTGGGAGAGAAGCTGAGCCCTGATTAGGGGACGGGGCTTCGCTGACTAGGGGTCCTATGATTGTAGCAGCCAGTCAGGCAGCGTCACAGACAGCTGCAGGGGCACAGGAGCTAGAAAACAGAGCTGTAAACAGGGGAGTTTGAGTGGGAGTTCTGTTGGAGGAGAAGGTATTTGTGTGTGTTTGGTTTTGTATTGGTGGTATCTGTATGTGTAGGGGCTTTGTGCTGGGAGAGAAGCTGAGCCCTGATGAGGGGGCGGGGCTTCACTGACTAGGGGTCCTATAAAGGGAGCAGCCAGTCAGGCAGCTGCACAGACAGCTGCAGCGGTACAGGAGCTAGCAAACAGAGCTGTAAACAGGGGAGTTTGAGTGGGAGTTCTGTTGGAGGAGAAGGTACTTGTGTTTGTCTGGTTTTGTATTGGTAGTATCTGTATGTGTTGAGGCTTGGAGGGGCTTTGTGCTGGGAGAGAAGCTGAGCCCTGATTAGGGGGCGGGGCTTAACTGACGAGGGGTCCTATAAAGGGAGCAGCCAGTCAGGCAGCGGCACAGGAGCTAGCAAACAGAGCTGTAAACAGGGGAGTTTGAGTGGGAGTTCTGTTTGAGGAGAAGGTGTTTGTGTGTGTTTGGTTTTGTATTGGTGGTATCTGTATTTGTAGAGGCTTGGAGGAGCTTTGTGCTGGGAGAGAAGCTGAGCCCTGATTAGGGGACGGGGCTTCGCTGACTAGGGGTCCTATGATTGTAGCAGCCAGTCAGGCAGCGTCACAGACAGCTGCAGGGGCACAGGAGCTAGAAAACAGAGCTGTAAACAGGGGAGTTTGAGTGGGAGTTCTGTTGGAGGAGAAGGTATTTGTGTGTGTTTGGTTTTCTATTGTTGGTATCTGTATGTGTAGGGGCTTTGTGCTGGGAGAGAAGCTGAGCCCTGATTAGGGGGCGGGGCTTCACTGACGAGGGGTCCTATAAAGGGAGCAGCCAGTCAGGAAGCGGCACAGACAGCTGCAGCGGCACTGGAGCTAGCAAATAGAGCTGTAAACAGGGGAGTTTGAGTGGGAGTTCTGTTTGAGGAGAAGGTATTTGTGTGTGTTTGGTTTTGTATTGGTGGTATCTGTATTTGTAGAGGCTTTGTGCTGGGAGAGAAGCGGAGCCCTGATTAGGGGGCGGGGCTTCACTGACTAGGGGTCCTATAAAGAGAGCAGTCAGGCAGCTGCACAGACAGCTGCAGCGATACAGGGGCTAGCAAACAGAGCTGTAAACAGGGGAGTTTGAGTGGGAGTTCTGTTGGAGGAAAGGTATTTGTGTGTGTGTTTGGTTTTGTATTGGTGGTATCTGTGTGTGTAGAGGCTTGGAGGGGCTTTGTGCTGGGAGAGAAGCTGAGCCCTGATTACGGGGCGGGGCTTCACTGACGAGGGGTCCTATAAAGGGAGCAGCCAGTCAGGCAGCAACACAGACAGCTGCAGCGGTACAGGAGCTAGCAAACAGAGCTGTAAACAGGGGAGTTTGAGTGGGAGTTCTGTTGGAAGAGAAGGTATTTGTGTGTGTTTGGTTTTGTTTTGGTAGTATCTGTATGTGTAGGGGCTTTTTTCTGGGAGAGAAGCTGAGCCGTGATTACGGTGCGGGGCTTCACTGACCAGGGGTCCTATAAAGGTAGCAGCCAGTCAGGCAGCGGCACAGACAGCTGCAGTGGCACAGGAGCTTGCAAACAGAGCGGTAAACAGGGGAGTTTGAGTGGGAGTTCTGTTCGAGGAGAAGGTATTTGTGTGTGTTTGGTTTTCTGTTGGTGGTATCTGTGTGTGTAGGGGCTTTGTGCTGGGAGAGAAGCTGAGCCCTGATTAGGGGGCGGGGCTTCACTGACTAGGGGTCCTATAAAGGGAGCAGCCAGTCAGGCGGCGGCACGGACAGCTGCAGCGGCACAGGAGCTAGCAAACAGAGCTGTAAACAGGGGAGTTTGAGTGGGAGTTCTGTTGGAGGAGAAGGTATTTGTGTGTGTTTGGCTTTGTATTGGTGGTATCTGTATGTGTAGGGGCTTGGAGGGGCTTTGTGCTGGGAGAGAAGCTGAGCCCTGATAAGGGGGCGGGGCTTCACTGACTAGGCGTCCTATAAAGGTAGCAGCCAGTCAGGCAGCGGCACAGCAGCTAGCAAACAGTGCTGTAAACACTGGAGTTTGAGTGGGAGTTCTGTTGGAGGAGAAGGTATATGTGTGTGTTTGGTTTTGTATTGTTGGTATCTGTATGTGTAGAGGCTTGGAGGGGCTTTGTGCTGGGAGAGAAGCTGAGCCCTGATTAGGGGGCGGGGCTTCACTGACGAGGGGTCCTATAAAGGGAGCAGCCAGTCAGGCAGCGACACAGACAGCTGCAGCGGCACAGGAGCTAGCAAACAGAGCTGTAAACAGGGGAGTTTGAGTGGGAATTCAGTTGGAGGAGAAGGTATTTGTGTGTGTGTTTGGTTTTGTATTGGTAGTATCTGTATGTGTAAAGGCTTGGAGGGGCTTTGTGCTGGGAGAAAAGCTGAGCCCTGATTAGGGGGCGGGGCTTCACTGACTAGGGGTCCTATAAAGGTATCAGCCAGTCAGGCAGCGGCACAGGAGCGAGCAAACAGAGCTGTAAACAGGGGAGTTTGAGTGGGAGTTCTGTTGAAGGAGAAGGTATTTGTGTTTGGTTTTGTATTGGTAGTATCTGTATGTGTTGAGGCTTGGAGGGGCTTTGTGCTGGGAGAGAAGCTGAGCCCTGATTAGGGGGCGGGGCTTCCCTGACTAGGGGTCCCATAAAGGTAGCAGCCAGTCAGGCAGCGGCACAGGAGCGAGCAAACAGAGCTGTAAACAGGGGAGTTTGAGTGGGAGTTCTTTTGGAAGAGAAGGTATTTGTGTGTGTTTGGTTTTGTATAGGTAGTATCTGTATGTGTAGAGGCTTGGAGGGGCTTTGTGCTGGGAGAGAAGCTGAGAGCTGATTAGGGGGCGGGGCTTCCCTGACTAGGGGTCCTATAAAGGTACCAGCCAGTCAGGCAGCGGCACAGACAGCTGCAGCGGCACTGGAGCTAGCAAATAGAGCTGTAAACAGGGGAGTTTGAGTGGGAGTTCTGTTGGAGAACAAGGTATTTGTGTGTTTGGTTTTGTATTGGTAGCACCTGTATGTGTAGGGGCTTTGTGCTGGGAGAGAAGCTGAGCCCTGATTAGGGGACGGGGCTTAACTGACGAGGGGTCCTATAAAGGGAGCAGCCAGTCAGGCAGCGGCACAGGAGCTAGCAAACAGAGCTGTAAACAGGGGAGTTTGAGTGGGAGTTCTGTTTGAGGAGAAGGTATTTGTGTGTGTTTGGTTTTGTATTGGTGGTATCTGTATTTGTAGAGGCTTGGAGGAGCTTTGTGCTGGGAGAGAAGCTGAGCCCTGATTAGGGGACGGGGCTTCGCTGACTAGAGGTCCTATGATTGTAGCAGCCAGTCAGGCAGCGTCACAGACAGCTGCAGGGGCACAGGAGCTAGAAAACAGAGCTGTAAACAGGGGAGTTTGAGTGGGAGTTCTGTTGGAGGAGAAGGTATTTGTGTGTGTTTGGTTTTGTATTGGTGGTATCTGTATGTGTAGAGGCTTTGTGCTGGGAGAGAAGCTGAGCCCTGATTAGGGGGCGGGGCTTCACTGACTAGGGGTCCTATAAAGGGAGCAGCCAGTCAGGCACCAACACAGACAGCTGCAGCGGTACAGGAGCTAGCAAACAGAGCTGTAAACAGGGGAGTTTGAGTGGGAGTTCTGTTGGAAGAGAAGGTATTTGTGTGTGTTTGGTTTTGTTTTGGTAGTATCTGTATGTGTAGGGGCTTTTTTCTGGGAGAGCAGCTGAGCCGTGATTAGGGTGCGGGGCTTCACTGACCAGGGGTCCTATAAAGGGAGCAGCCAGTCAGGCACCAACACAGACAGCTGCAGCGGTACAGGAGCTAGCAAACAGAGCTGTAAACAGGGGAGTTTGAGTGGGAGTTCTGTTGGAGGAGAACGTATTTGTGTGTGTGTTTGGTTTTGTATTGGTAGTATCTGTATGTGTAGGGGCTTTGTGCTGGGAGAGAAGCTGAGCCCTGATTAGGGGGCGGGGCTTCACTGACTAGGGGCCCTATAAAGGGAGCAGCCAGTCAGGCGGCGGCACGGACACCTGCAGCGGCACAGGAGCTAGCAAAGAGAGCTGTAAACAGGGGAGTTTGATTTGGAGTTCTGTTGGAGGAGAAGGTATTTGTGTGTGTTTGGTTTTGTATTGTTGGTATCTGTATGTGTAGGGGCTTTGTGCTGGGAGAGAAGCTGAGCCCTGATTAGGGGGCGGGGCTTCACTGACGAGGGGTCCTATAAAGGGAGCAGCCAGACAGGCAGCGGCACAGACAGCTGCAGCGGCACAGGAGCTAGCAAATAGAGCTGTAAACAGGGGAGTTTGAGTGGGAGTTCTGTTTGAGGAGAAGGTATTTGTGTGTGTTTGGTTTTGTATTGGTGGTATCTGTATTTGTAGAGGCTTTGTGCTGGGAGAGAAGCTGAGCCCTGATTAGGGGGCGGGGCTTCACTGACTAGGGGTCCTATAAAGGGAGCAGCCAGTCAGGCAGCGACACAGACAGCTGCAGCGGCACAGGAGCAGGCAAACAGAGCTGTAAACAGGGGAGTTTGAGTGGGAGTTCTGTTGGAAGAGAAGGTATTTGTGTGTGTTTGGTTTTGTTTTGGTAGTATCTGTATTTGTAGGGGCTTTTTTCTGGGAGAGAAGCTGAGCCGTGATTACGGTGCGGGGCTTCACTGACCAGGGGTCCTATAAAGGTAGCAGCCAGTCAGGCAGCGGCACAGACAGCTGCAGTGGCACAGGAGCTTGCAAACAGAGCTGTAAACAGGGGAGTTTGAGTGGGAGTTCTGTTCGAGGAGAAGGTATTTGTGTGTGTTTGGTTTTCTGTTGGTGGTATCTGTATGTGTAGGGGCTTTGTGCTGGGAGAGAAGCTGAGCCCTGATTAGGGGGCGGGGCTTCACTGACTAGGGGTCCTATAAAGGGAGCAGCCAGTCAGGCGGCGGCACGGACAGCTGCAGCGGCACAGGAGCTAGCAAACAGAGCTGTAAACAGGGGAGTTTGAGTGGGAGTTCTGTTGGAGGAGAAGGTATTTGTGTGTGTTTGGTTTTGTATTGGTGCTATCTGTATGTGTAGGGGCTTTGTGCTGGGAGAGAAGCTGAGCCCTGATGAGGGGGCGGGGCTTCACTGACTAGGGGTCCTATAAAGGTACCAGCCAGTCAGGCAGCGGCACAGACAGCTGCAGCGGCACTGGAGCTAGCAAATAGAGCTGTAAACAGGGGAGTTTGAGTGGGAGTTCTGTTGGAGAACAATGTATTTGTGTGTTTGGTTTTGTATTGGTAGCACCTGTATGTGTAGGGGCTTTGTGCTGGGAGAGAAGCTGAGCCCTGATTAGGGGGCGGGGCTTAACTGACGAGGGGTCCTATAAAGGGAGCAGCCAGTCAGGCAGCGGCACAGGAGCTAGCAAACAGAGCTGTAAACAGGGGAGTTTGAGTGGGAGTTCTGTTTGAGGAGAAGGTGTTTGTGTGTGTTTGGTTTTGTATTGGTGGTATCTGTATGTGTAGGGGCTTGGAGGAGCTTTGTGCTGGGAGAGAAGCTGAGCCCTGATTAGGGGGCGGGGCTTCACTGACTAGGGGTCCTATAAAGGGAGCAGCCAGTCAGGCACCAACACAGACAGCTGCAGCGGTACAGGAGCTAGCAAACAGAGCTGTAAACAGGGGAGTTTGAGTGGGAGTTCTGTTGGAAGAGAAGGTATTTGTGTGTGTTTGGTTTTGTTTTGGTAGTATCTGTATGTGTAGGGGCTTTTTTCTGGGAGAACAGCTGAGCCGTGATTAGGGTGCGGGGCTTCACTGACCAGGGGTCCTATAAAGGTAGCAGCCAGTCAGGCAGCTGCACAGACAGCTGCAGCGGTACAGGAGCTAGCAAACAGAGCTGTAAACAGGTGAGTTTGAGTGGGAGTTCTGTTGGAGGAGAAGGTATTTGTGTGTGTTTGGTTTTGTATTGGTAGTATCTGTATGTGTAGAGGCTTTGTGCTGGGAGAGAAGCTGAGCCCTGATAAGGGGGCGGGGCTTCACTGACTAGGCGTCCAATAAAGGTAGCAGCCAGTCTGGCAGCGGCACAGCAGCTAGCAAACAGTGCTGTAAACACTGGAGTTTGAGTGGGAGTTCTGTTGGAGGAGAAGGTATATGTGTGTGTTTGGTTTTGTATTGTTGGTATCTGTATGTGTAGAGGCTTGGAGGGGCTTTGTGCTGGGAGAGAAGCTGAGCCCTGATTAGGGGGCGGGGCTTCACTGACGAGGGGTCCTATAAAGGGAGCAGCCAGTCAGGCAGCGGCACAGGAGCTAGCAAACCGAGCTGTAAACAGGGGAGTATGAGTGGGAGTTCTGTTGGAGGAGAAGGTGTTTGTGTGTGTTTGGTTTTGTATTGGTAGTATCTGTATGTGTAAAGGCTTGGAGGGGCTTTGTGCTGCGAGAAAAGCTGAGCCCTGATCAGGGGGCGGGAGTTCGCTGACTAGGGGTCCTATGATTGTAGCAGCCAGTCAGGCAGCGGCACAGACAGCTGCAGCGGTACTGGAGCTAGCAAACAGAGCTGTAAACAGGGGACTTTGAGTGGGAGTTCTGTTGGAGAAGGCATTTGTGTGTGTGTTTGGTTTTGTATTGGTAGTATCTGTATGTGTAGAGGCTTGGAGGGGATTTGTGCTGGGAGAGAAGCTGAGCCCTGATTAGGGAGCGGGGCTTCACTTACTAGGGGTCCTATAAAGGCAGCAGCCAGTCAGGCAGCGGCACAGACAGCTGCAGTGGCACAGGAGCTAGCAAAGAGAGCTGTAAACAGGGGAGTTTGAGTGGGAGTTCTGTTGGAGGAGAAGGTATTTGTGTGTGTGTTTGGTTTTGTATTGGTGGTATCTGTATGTGTAGAGGCTTGGAGGGGCTTTGTGCTGGGAGCGAAGCTGAGCCCTGATTAGGGGGCGGGGCTTCACTGACTAGGCGTCCTATAAAAGTAGCAGCCAGTCAGGCAGCGGCACAGCAGCTAGCAAACAGTGCTGTAAACACGGGAGTTTGAGTGGGAGTTCTGTTGGAGGAGAAGGTATATGTGTGTGTTTGGTTTCGTATTGGTAGTATCTATATGTGTAGAGGCTTGTAGGGGCTTTGTGCTGGGAGAAAAGCTGAGCCCTGATTAGGGGGCGGGGCTTCCGTGACTAGGGGTCCTATAAAGGTTGCAGCCAGTCAGGCAGCGGCACAGGAGCTAGCAAACAGAGCTGTGAACAGGGGAGTTTGAGTGGGAGTTCTGTTGGAGGAGAAGGTATTTGTGTGTGTTTGGTTTTGTATTGGTAGCATCTGTATGTGTAGGGGCTTTGTGCTGGGAGAGAAGCTGAGACCTGATTAGGGGGCGGGGCTTCACTGACTAGGGGTCCTATAAAGGGAGCAGCCAGTCAGGCAGCTGCACAGACAGCTGCAGCGGTACAGGAGCTAGCAAACAGAGCTGTAAACAGGGGAGTTTGAGTGGGAGATCTGTTGGAGGAGAAGGTATTTGTGTGTGTTTGGTTTTGTATTGTTGGAATCTGTATGTGTAGAGGCTTGGAGGGGCTTTGTGCTGGGAGCGAAGCTGAGCCCTGATTAGGGGGCGGGGCTTCACTGACGAGGGTTCCTATAAAGTTAGCAGCCAGTCAGGCAGCGGCACAGGAGCTAGCAAACAGAGCTGTAAACAGGGGACTTTGAGTGGGAGTTCTGTTGGAAGAGAAGGTGTTTGTGTGTGTTTGGTTTTGTTTTGGTAGTATCTGTATGTGTAGGGGCTTTTTTCTGGGAGAGAAGCTGAGCCCTGATTAGGGTGCGGGGCTTCACTGACCAGGGGTGCTATAAAGGTAGAAGCCAGTCAGGCAGCGGCACAGACAGCTGCAGGGGCACAGGAGCTAGCAAACAGAGCTGTAAATAGGTGAGTTTTAGTGGGAGTTCTGTTGGAGGAGAAGGTATTTGTGTGTGTTTGGTTTTGTATTGGTAGTATCTGTATGTGTAGGGGCTCTGTGCTTGGAGAGAAGCTGAGCCCTGATTAGGGGGCGGGGCTTCACTGACTAGGGGTCCTATAAAGGCAGCAGCCAGTCAGGCAGCGGCACAGACAGCTGCAGTGGCACAGGAGCTAGCAAAGAGAGCTGTAAACAGGGGAGTTTGAGTGGGAGTTCTGTTGGAGGAGAAGGTATATGTGTGTGTTTGGTTTCGTATTGGTAATATCTGTATGTGTAGAGGCTTGGAGGGGCTTTGTGCTGGGAGAAAAGCTGAGCCCTGATTAGGGGGCGGGGCTTCCCCGACTAGGGGTCCTATAAAGGGAGCAGCCAGTCAGGCAGCGGCACAGACAGCTGCAGCGGCACAGGAGCTAGCAAACAGAGCTGTAAACAGGGGAGTTTGAGTGGGAGTTCTGTGGGAGGAGAAGGTATTTGTGTGTGTTTGGTTTTGTATTGGTAGTATCTGTATGTGTAGGGGCTTTGTGCTGGGACAAAAGCTGAGCCCTGATTAGGGGGCGGGGCTTCACTGACTAGGGGTCCTATAAAGGTACCAGCCAGTCAGGCAGCGGCACAGACAGCTGCAGTGGCACTGGAGCTAGCAAATAGAGCTGTAAACAGGGGAGTTTGAGTGGGAGTTCTGTTGGAGGAGAAGGTATATGTGTGTGTTTGGTTTCGTATTGGTAATATCTGTATGTGTAGAGGCTTGGAGGGGCTTTGTGCTGGGAGAAAAGCTGAGCCCTGATTAGGGGGCGGGGCTTCCCTGACTAGGGGTCCTATGATTGTAGCAGCCAGTCAGGCAGCGTCACAGACAGCTGCAGGGGCACAGGAGCTAGCAAACAGAGCTGTAAACAGGGGAGTTTGAGTGGGAGTTCTGTTGGAGGAGAAGGTATTTGTGTGTGTTCGGTTTTGTATTGGTGGTATCTGTATGTGTAGGGGCTTTGTGCTGGGAGAGAAGCTGAGCCCTGCTTAGGGGGCGGGGCTTCACTGACTAGGGGTCCTATAAAGGGAGCAGCCAGTCAGGCAGCTGCACAGACAGCTGTAGCGATACAGGGGCTAGCAAACAGAGCTGTAAACAGGGGAGTTTGAGTGGGAGTTCTGTTGGAGGAGAAGGTATTTGTGTGTGTTTGGTTTTGTGTTGGTGGTATCTGTATGTGTCGGGGCTTTGTGCTGGGAGAGAAGCTGAGCCCTGATTAGGGGGCGGGGCTTCACTGACGAGGGGTCCTATAAAGGGAGCAGCCAGTCAGGCAGCGACACAGACAGCTGCAGCGGCACAGGAGCTAGCAAACAGAGCTGTAAACAGGGAAGTTTGAGTGGGAATTCTGTTGGAGGAGAAGGTATTTGTGTGTGTGTTAGATTTTGTATTGGTAGTATCTGTATCTGTAAAGGCTTGGAGGGGCTTTGTGCTGGGAGAAAAGCTGAGCCCTGATTAGGGGGCGGGGCTTCCCTGACAAGGGGTCCCATAAAGGTACCAGCCAGTCAGGCAGCGGCACAGACAGCTGCAGCGGCACTGGAGCTAGCAAATAGAGCTGTAAACAGGGGAGTTTGAGTGGGAGTTCTGTTGGAAGAGAAGGTATTTGTGTTTGTTTGGTTTTGTTTTGGTAGTATCTGTATGTGTAGGGGCTTTTTTCTGGGAGAACAGCTGAGCCGTGATTAGGGTGCGGGGCTTCACTGACCAGGGGTCCTATAAAGGTAGCAGCCAGTCAGGCAGCTGCACAGACAGCTGCAGCGGTACAGGAGCTAGCAAACAGAGCTGTAAACAGGTGAGTTTGAGTGGGAGTTCTGTTGGAGGAGAAGGTATTTGTGTGTGTTTGGTTTTGTATTGGTAGTATCTGTATGTGTAGGGGCTCTGTGCTTGGAGAGAAGCTGAGCCCTGATTAGGGGACGGGGCTTCCCTGACTAGGGGTCCCATAAAGGTAGCAGCCAGTCAGGCAGCGGCACAGGAGCTAGCAAACAGAGCTGTAAACAGGGGAGTTTGAGTGGGAGTTCTTTTGGAAGAGAAGGTATTTGTGTGTGTTTGGTTTTGTATTGGTAGTATCTGTATGTGTAGAGGCTTGGAGGGGCTTTGTGCTGGGAGAGAAGCTGAGAACTGATTAGGGGGCGGGGCTTCCCTGACTAGGGGTCCTATAAAGGTACCAGCCAGTCAGGCAGCGGCACAGACAGCTGCAGCGGCACTGGAGCTAGCAAATAGAGCTGTAAACAGGGGAGTTTGAGTGGGAGTTCTGTTGGAGGAGAAGGTATTTGTGTGTTTGGTTTTGTATTCGTAGCACCTGTATGTGTAGGGGCTTTGTGCTGGGAGAGAAGCTGAGCCCTGATTAGGGGGCGGGGCTTAACTGACGAGGGGTCCTATAAAGGGAGCAGCCAGTCAGGCAGGGGCACAGACAGCTGCAGCGGCACAGGAGCTTGCAAACAGAGCTGTAAACGGGAGTTTGAGGGGGAGTTCTGTTGGAGGAGAAGGTATTTGTGTGTGTTTGGTTTTGCATTGGTAGTATCTGTATGTGTAGAGGCTTGTGGGGGCTTTGTATTGGGAGAGAAGCTGAGCCCTGATTCGGGGATGGGGCTTGACTGACTACGGGTCCTGTAAAGGTAGCAGCTGGTCAGGCAGCGGCACAGACAGCTAGCAAACAGAGCTGTAAACGGGGGAGTTTGAGTGGGAGTTCTGTTGGAGGAGAAGGTGTTTGTGTGTGTTTGGTTTTGTATTGGTAGTATCTGTATGTGTAGTGGCTTTGTGCTGGGAGAGAAGCTGAGCCCTGATTAGGGGGCGGGGCTTCCCTGACTAGGGGTCCTAGAAAGGTAGCAGCCAGTCAGGCAGCGGCACAGGAGCTAGCAAACAGAGCTGTAAACAGGGGAGTTTGAGTGGGAGTTCTGTTGGAGGAGAAGGTGTTTGTGTGTGTTTGGTTTTTATTGGTAGTATCTGAATGTGTAGAGGCTTTGTGCAGGGAGAGAAGCTGAGCCCTGATAAGGGGGCGGGGCTTCACTGACTAGGCGTCCTATAAAGGTAGCAGCCAGTCAGGCAGCGGCACAGGAGCTAGCAAACAGAGCTGTAAACAGGGGAGTTTGAGTGGGAGTTCTGTTCGAAGAGAAGGTATTTGTGTGTGTTTGGTTTTGTATTGGTAGTATCTGTATGTGTAGAGGCTTGGAGGGGCTTTGTGCTGGGAGAGAATCTGAGCCCTGATTAGGGGGCGGGGCTTCCCTGACTAGGGGTCCTATAAAGGTACCAGCCACTCAGGCAGCGGCACAGACAGCTGCAGCGGCACTTGAGCTAGCAAATAGAGCTGTAAACAGGGGAGTTTGAGTGGGAGTTCTGTTTGAGGAGAAGGTATTTGTGTGTGTGTTTGGTTTTGTATTGGTGGTATCTGTATGTGTAAAGGCTTGGAGGGGCTTTGTGCTGGGAGAGAAGCTGAGCCCTGATTAGGGGGCGGGGCTTCGCTGACTAGGGGTCCTATGATTGTAGCAGCCAGTCAGGCAGCGTCACAGACAGCTGCAGGGGCACAGGAGCTAGCAAACAGAGCTGTAAACAGGGGAGTTTGAGTGGGAGTTCTGTTGGACGAGAAGGTATTTGTGTGTGTTTGGTTTTGTGTTGGTGGTATCTGTATGTGTAGGGGCTTTGTGCTGGGAGAGAAGCTGAGCCCTGATTAGGGGGCGGGGCTTCACTGACTAGGGGTCCTATAAAGGCAGCAGCCAGTCAGGCAGCGGCACAGACAGCTGCATCGGCACAGGAGCTAGCAAACAGAGCTGTAAACAGCGGAGTTTGAGTGGGAGTTCTGTTGGAGAAGAAGGTATTTGTGTGTGTTTGGTTTTGTATTGGTAGTATCTGTATGAGTAGAGGCTTGGAGGGTCTTTGTGCTGGGAGAGAAGCTGAGCCCTGATTAGGGGGCGGGCCTTCGCTGACTATGGGTCCTATGATTGTAGCAGCCAGTCAGGCAGCGTCACAGACAGCTGCAGGGGCACAGGAGCTAGCAAACTGAGCTGTAAACAGGGGAGTTTGAGTGGGAGTTCTGTTGGAGGAGAAGGTATTTGTGTGTGTTTGGTTTTGTATTGGTAGTATCTGTATGTGTAGAGGCTTGGAGGGGCTTTGTGCTGGGAGAGAAGCTGAGCCCTGATTAGGGGGCGGGGCTTCACTGACTAGGGGTCCTATAGAGGGAGCAGCCAGTCAGGCAGCTGCACAGACAGCTGCAGCGGCACAGGAGCTAGCAAACAGAGCTGTAAACAGGGGAGTTTGAGTGGGAGTTCTGTTGGAGGAGAAGGTATTTGTGTGTGTTTGGTTTTGTATTGGTAGTATTTGTATGTGTAGAGGCTTGGAGGGGCTTTATGCTGGGAGAGAAGATGAGCCCTGATTAGGGGGCGGGGCTTTACTGACTAGTGGTCCTATAAAGGTAGCAGCCAGTCAGGCAGCGGCACAGACAGCTGCAGTGGCACAGGAGCTAGCAAACAGAGCTGTAAACAGGGGAGTTTGAGTGGGAGTTCTGTTGGAGGAGAAGGTATTTATGTGTGTTTGGTTTTGTATTGGTAGTATCTCTATGTGTAGGGGCTTTGTGCTGGGAGAAAAGCTGAGCCCTGATTAGGGGGCGGGGCTTCACTGACTAGGGGTCCTATAAAGGGAGCAGCCAGTCAGGCAGGGGCACAGACAGCTGCAGTGGAACAGGAGCTAGCAAACAGAGCCTTAAAGAGGGGAGTTTGAGAGGGAGTTCTGTTGGAGGAGAAGGTATTTGTGTGTGTTTGGTTTTGTATTGGTCGTATCTGTATGAGTAGAGGCTTGGAGGGGCTTTGTGCTGGGAGAGAATCTGAGCCCTGATTAGGGGGCGGGGCTTCACTGACTAGGGGTCCTATAAAGGTAGCAGCCAGTCAGGCATCGGCACAGGAGCTAGCAAACAGAGCTGTAAACAGGGGAGTTTGAGAGGGAGTTCTGTTGGAGGAGAAGGTATTTGTGTGTGTTTGGTTTTGTGTTGGTCGTATCTGTATGAGTAGAGGCTTGGAGGGGCTTTGTGCTGGGAGAGAATCTGAGCCCTGATTAGGGGGCGGGGCTTCACTCACTAGGGGTCCTATGATTGTAGCAGCCAGTCAGGCAGCGGCACAGACAGATGCAGGGGCACAGGAGCTAGCAAACAGTGCTGTAAACAGGGGAGTTTGAGTGGGAGTTCTGTTGGAGGAGAAGGTATTTGTGTGTGTGTTTGGTTTTGTATTGGTGGTACCTGTATGTGTAGAGGCTTGGAGGGGCTTTGTGCTGGGAGAGAAGCTGGGCCCTGATTAGGGGGCGGGGCTACACTGACTAGGGGTCCTATAAAGGGAGCAGCCAGTCAGGCGGCGGCACGGACAGCTGCAGCGGCACAGGAGCTAGCAAACAGAGCTGTAAACAGGGGAGTTTGAGTGGGAGTTCTGTTGGAGGAGAAGGTATTTGTGTGTGTTTGGTTTTGTATTGGTGGTATCTGTATGTGTAGGGGCTTTGTGCTGGGAGAGAAGCTGAGCCCTGATTAGGGGGCGGGGCTTCCCTGACTAGGGGTCCTATAAAGGTCGCAGCCAGTCAGGCAGCGGCACAGGAGCTAGCAAACAGAGCTGTAAACAGGGGAGTTTGAGTGGGAGTTCTGTTGGAGGAGAAGGTATTTGTGTGTGTTTGGTTTTGTGTTGGTGGTATCTGTATGTGTAGGGGCTCTGTGCTGAGAGAGAAGCTGAGCCCTGATTAGGGGGCGGGGCTTCACTGACTAGGGGTCCTACGATTGTAGCAGCCAGTCAGGCAGCGTCACAGACAGCTGCAGGGGCACAGGAGCTAGCAAACAGTGCTGTAAACAGGGGGGTTTGAGTGGGAGTTCTGTTGGAGGAGAAGGTATTTGTGTGTGTTTGGTTTTGTATTGGTGGTGTCTGTATGTGTAGGGGCTTTGTGCTGGGAGAGAAGCTGAGCCCTGATTAGGGGGCGGGGCTGCACTGACTAGGGGTCCTATAAAGGTCGCAGCCAATCAGGCAGCGGCACAGGAGCTAGCAAACAGAGCTGTAAACAGGGGAGTTTGAGTGGGAGTTCTGTTGGAGGAGAAGGTATTTGTGTGTGTTTGGTTTTGTATTGGTGGTATCTGTATGTGTATAGGCTTGGAGGGTCTTTGTGCTGGGAGAGAAGCTGAGCCCTGATTAGGGGGCGGGCCTTCGCTGACTATGGGTCCTATGATTGTAGCAGCCAGTCAGGCAGCGTCACAGACACCTGCAGGGGCACAGGAGCTAGCAAACTGAGCTGTAAACAGGGGAGTTTGAGTGGGAGTTCTGTTGGAGGAGAAGGTATTTGTGTGTCTTTGGTTTTGTATTGGTAGTATCTGTATGTGTAGAGGCTTGGAGGGGCTTTGTGCTGGGAGAGAAGCTGAGCCCTGATTAGGGGGCGGGGCTTCACTGACTAGGGGTCCGATAAAGGGAGCAGCCAGTCAGGCAGCGGCACAGAGAGCTGCAGCGGAACAGGAGCTAGCAAACAGAGCTGTAAGCAGGGGAGTTTGAGTGGGAGTTCTGTTGGAGGAGAAGGTATTTGTGTGTGGTTTTGTATTGGTAGCATCTGTATGTGTAGGGGCTTTGTGCTGGGAGAGAAGCTGAGCCCTGATTAGGGGGCGGGGCTTCACTGACTAGGTGTCCTATAGAGGGAGCAGCCAGTCAGGCAGCTGCACAGACAGCTGCAGCGGCACAGGAGCTAGCAAACAGAGCTGTAAACAGGGGAGTTTGAGTGGGAGTTCTTTTGGAGGAGAAGGTATTTGTGTGTGTTTGGTTTTGTATTGGTAGTATTTGTATGTGTAGAGGCTTGGAGGGGCTTTATGCTGGGAGAGAAGATGAGCCCTGATTAGGGGGCGGGGCTTTACTGACTAGTGGTCCTATAAAGGTAGCAGCCAGTCAGGCAGCGGCACAGACAGTTGCAGTGGCACAGGAGCTAGCAAACAGAGCTGTAAACAGGGGAGTTTGAGTGGGAGTTCTGTTGGAGGAGAAGGTATTTGTGTGTGTTTGGTTTTGTATTGGTGGTATCTGTATGTGTAGGGGCTTTGTGCTGGGAGAGAAGCTGAGCCCTGATTAGGGGGCGGGGCTTCACTGACTAGGGGTCCTATAAAGGTCGCAGCCAGTCAGGCAGCGGCACAGGAGCTAGCAAACAGAGCTGTAAACAGGGGAGTTTGAGAGGGAGTTCTGTTGGAGGAGAAGGTATTTGTGTGTGTTTGGTTTTGTATTGGTAGTTTCTGTATGAGTAGAGGCTTGGAGGGGCTTTGTGCTGGGAGAGAATCTGAGCCCTGATTAGGGGGCGGGGCTTCACTCACTAGGGGTCCTATGATTGTAGCAGCCAGTCAGGCAGCGTCACAGACAGCTGCAGGGGCACAGGAGCTAGCAAACAGAGCTGTAAACAGGGGAGTTTGAGTGGGAGTTCTGTTGGAGGAGAAGGTATTTGTGTGTGTTTGGTTTTGTATTGGTAGTATCTCTATGTGTAGGGGCTTTGTGCTGGGAGAAAAGCTGAGCCCTGATTAGGGGGCGGGGCTTCACTGACTAGGGGTCCTATAAAGGGAGCAGCCAGTCAGGCAGGGGCACAGACAGCTGCAGTGGAACAGGAGCTAGCAAACAGAGCCTTAAACAGGGGAGTTTGAGAGGGAGTTCTGTTGGAGGAGAAGGTATTTGTGTGTGTTTGGTTTTGTATTGGTGGTATCTGTATGTGTATAGGCTTGGAGGGGCTTTGTGCTGGGAGAGAAGCTGAGCCCTGATTAGGGGGCGGGGCTACACTGACTAGGGGTCCTATAAAGGGAGCAGCCAGTCAGGCGGCGGCACGGACAGCTGCAGCAGCACAGGAGCTAGCAAACAGAGCTGTAAACAGGGGAGTTTGAGTGGGAGTTCTGTTGGAGGAGAAGGTATTTGTGTGTGTTTGGTTTTGTATTGGTGGTATCTGTATGTGTAGGGGCTTTGTGCTGGGAGAGAAGCTGAGCCCTGATTAGGGGGCGGGGCTTCACTGACTAGGGGTCCTATAAAGGTCGCAGCCAGTCAGGCAGCGGCACTGGGGCTAGCAAACAGAGCTGTAAACAGGGGAGTTTGAGTGGGAGTTCTGTTGGAAGAGAAGGTATTTGTGTGTGTTTGGTTTTGTATTGGTAGTATTTGTGTGTGTAGAGGCTTGGAGGGGCTTTGTGCTGGGAGCGAAGGTGAGCCCTGATTAGGCGGCGGGGCTTCACTGACTAGGGGTCCTATAAAGGTAGCAGCCAGTCAGGCAGCGGCACAGGAGCTAGCAAACAGAGCTGTAAACAGGGGAGTTTGAGAGGGAGTTCTGTTGGAGGAGAAGGTATTTGTGTGTGTTTGGTTTTGTACTGGTAGTATCTGTATGAGTAGAGGCTTGGAGGGGCTTTGTGCTGGGAGAGAATCTGAGCCCTGATTAGGGGGCGGGGCTTCACTCACTAGGGGTCCTATGATTGTAGCAGCCAGTCAGGCAGCGGCACAGACAGATGCAGGGGCACAGGAGCTAGCAAACAGTGCTGTAAACAGGGGAGTTTGAGTGGGAGTTCTGTTGGAGGAGAAGGTATTTGTGTGTGTTTGGTTTTGTGTTGGTGGTATCTGTATGTGTAGGGGCTCTGTGCTGAGAGAGAAGCTGAGCCCTGATTAGGGGGCGGGGCTTCACTGACTAGGGGTCCTATAAAGGGAGCAGCCAGTCAGGCAGCTGCACAGACAGCTGCAGCGGTACAGGAGCTAGCAAACAGAGCTGTAAACAGGGGAGTTTGAGTGGGAGTTCTGTTGGAAGAGAAGGTTTTTGTGTTTGTTTGGTTTTGTATTGGTAGTATTTGTATGTGTAGAGGCTTGGAGGGGCTTTGTGCTGGGAGAGAAGCTGAGCCCTGATTAGGGGGCGGGGCTTCACTGACTAGGGGTCCTATAAAGGTAGCAGCCAGTCAGGCAGCGGCACAGACAGCTGCAGTGGCACAGGAGCTAGCAAACAGAGCTGTAAACAGGTGAGTTTGAGTGGGAGTTCTGTTGGAGGAGAAGGTATTTGTGTGTGTTTGGTTTTGTATTGGTAGTATCTGTATGTGTAGAGGCTTGGAGGGGCTTTGTGCTGGGAGAGAAGATGAGCCCTGATTAGGGGGCGGGGCTTCCCTGACTAGGGGTCCTATAAAGGTCGCAGCCAGTCAGGCAGCGGCACAGGAGCTAGCAAACAGAGCTGTAAACAGGGGAGTTTGAGTGGGAGTTCTGTTGGAGGAGAAGGTATTTGTGTGTGTTTGGTTTTGTGTTGGTGGTATCTGTATGTGTAGGGGCTCTGTGCTGAGAGAGAAGCTGAGCCCTGATTAGGGGGCGGGGCTTCACTGACTAGGGGTCCTACGATTGTAGCAGCCAGTCAGGCAGCGTCACAGACAGCTGCAGGGGCACAGGAGCTAGCAAACAGTGCTGTAAACAGGGGGGTTTGAGTGGGAGTTCTGTTGGAGGAGAAGGTATTTGTGTGTGTTTGGTTTTGTATTGGTGGTATCTGTATGTGTAGGGGCTTTGTGCTGGGAGAGAAGCTGAGTCCTGATTAGGGGGCGGGGCTGCACTGACTAGGGGTCCTATAAGGTCGCAGCCAATCAGGCAGCGGCACAGGAGCTAGCAAACAGAGCTGTAAACAGGGGAGTTTGAGTGGGAGTTCTGTTGGAGGAGAAGGTATTTGTGTGTGTTTGGTTTTGTATTGGTGGTATCTGTATGTGTATAGGCTTGGAGGGTCTTTGTGCTGGGAGAGAAGCTGAGCCCTGATTAGGGGGCGGGCCTTCGCTGACTATGGGTCCTATGATTGTAGCAGCCAGTCAGGCAGCGTCACAGACAGCTGCAGGGGCACAGGAGCTAGCAAACTGAGCTGTAAACAGGGGAGTTTGAGTGGGAGTTCTGTTGGAGGAGAAGGTATTTGTGTGTGTTTGGTTTTGTATTGGTAGTATCTGTATGTGTAGAGGCTTGGAGGGGCTTTGTGCTGGGAGAGAAGCTGAGCCCTGATTAGGGGGCGGGGCTTCACTGACTAGGGGTCCTATAGAGGGAGCAGCCAGTCAGGCAGCTGCACAGACAGCTGTAGCGGCACAGGAGCTAGCAAACAGAGCTGTAAACAGGGGAGTTTGAGTGGGAGTTCTGTTGGAGGAGAAGGTATTTGTGTGTGTTTGGTTTTGTATTGGTAGTATTTGTATGTGTAGAGGCTTGGAGGGGCTTTATGCTGGGAGAGAAGATGAGCCCTGATTAGGGGGCGGGGCTTTACTGACTAGTGGTCCTATAAAGGTAGCAGCCAGTCAGGCAGCGGCACAGACAGCTGCAGTGGCACAGGAGCTAGCAAACAGAGCTGTAAACAGGGGAGTTTGAGTGGGAGTTCTGTTGGAGGAGAAGGTATTTATGTGTGTTTGGTTTTGTATTGGTAGTATCTCTATGTGTAGGGGCTTTGTGCTGGGAGAAAAGCTGAGCCCTGATTAGGGGGCGGGGCTTCCCTGACTAGGGGTCCTATAAAGGTCGCAGCCAGTCAGGCAGCGGCACAGGAGCTAGCAAACAGAGCTGTAAACAGGGGAGTTTGAGTGGGAGTTCTGTTGGAGGAGAAGGTATTTGTGTGTGTTTGGTTTTGTGTTGGTGGTATCTGTATGTGTAGGGGCTCTGTGCTGAGAGAGAAGCTGAGCCCTGATTAGGGGGCGGGGCTTCACTGACTAGGGGTCCTACGATTGTAGCAGCCAGTCAGGCAGCGTCACAGACAGCTGCAGGGGCACAGGAGCTAGCAAACAGTGCTGTAAACAGGGGGGTTTGAGTGGGAGTTCTGTTGGAGGAGAAGGTATTTGTGTGTGTTTGGTTTTGTATTGGTGGTGTCTGTATGTGTAGGGGCTTTGTGCTGGGAGAGAAGCTGAGCCCTGATTAGGGGGCGGGGCTGCACTGACTAGGGGTCCTATAAAGGTCGCAGCCAATCAGGCAGCGGCACAGGAGCTAGCAAACAGAGCTGTAAACAGGGGAGTTTGAGTGGGAGTTCTGTTGGAGGAGAAGGTATTTGTGTGTGTTTGGTTTTGTATTGGTGGTATCTGTATGTGTATAGGCTTGGAGGGTCTTTGTGCTGGGAGAGAAGCTGAGCCCTGATTAGGGGGCGGGCCTTCGCTGACTATGGGTCCTATGATTGTAGCAGCCAGTCAGGCAGCGTCACAGACACCTGCAGGGGCACAGGAGCTAGCAAACTGAGCTGTAAACAGGGGAGTTTGAGTGGGAGTTCTGTTGGAGGAGAAGGTATTTGTGTGTCTTTGGTTTTGTATTGGTAGTATCTGTATGTGTAGAGGCTTGGAGGGGCTTTGTGCTGGGAGAGAAGCTGAGCCCTGATTAGGGGGCGGGGCTTCACTGACTAGGGGTCCGATAAAGGGAGCAGCCAGTCAGGCAGCGGCACAGAGAGCTGCAGCGGAACAGGAGCTAGCAAACAGAGCTGTAAGCAGGGGAGTTTGAGTGGGAGTTCTGTTGGAGGAGAAGGTATTTGTGTGTGGTTTTGTATTGGTAGCATCTGTATGTGTAGGGGCTTTGTGCTGGGAGAGAAGCTGAGCCCTGATTAGGGGGCGGGGCTTCACTGACTAGGTGTCCTATAGAGGGAGCAGCCAGTCAGGCAGCTGCACAGACAGCTGCAGCGGCACAGGAGCTAGCAAACAGAGCTGTAAACAGGGGAGTTTGAGTGGGAGTTCTGTTGGAGGAGAAGGTATTTGTGTGTGTTTGGTTTTGTATTGGTAGTATTTGTATGTGTAGAGGCTTGGAGGGGCTTTATGCTGGGAGAGAAGATGAGCCCTGATTAGGGGGCGGGGCTTTACTGACTAGTGGTCCTATAAAGGTAGCAGCCAGTCAGGCAGCGGCACAGACAGTTGCAGTGGCACAGGAGCTAGCAAACAGAGCTGTAAACAGGGGAGTTTGAGTGGGAGTTCTGTTGGAGGAGAAGGTATTTGTGTGTGTTTGGTTTTGTATTGGTGGTATCTGTATGTGTAGGGGCTTTGTGCTGGGAGAGAAGCTGAGCCCTGATTAGGGGGCGGGGCTTCACTGACTAGGGGTCCTATAAAGGTCGCAGCCAGTCAGGCAGCGGCACAGGAGCTAGCAAACAGAGCTGTAAACAGGGGAGTTTGAGAGGGAGTTCTGTTGGAGGAGAAGGTATTTGTGTGTGTTTGGTTTTGTATTGGTAGTTTCTGTATGAGTAGAGGCTTGGAGGGGCTTTGTGCTGGGAGAGAATCTGAGCCCTGATTAGGGGGCGGGGCTTCACTCACTAGGGGTACTATGATTGTAGCAGCCAGTCAGGCAGCGTCACAGACAGCTGCAGGGGCACAGGAGCTAGCAAACAGAGCTGTAAACAGGGGAGTTTGAGTGGGAGTTCTGTTGGAGGAGAAGGTATTTGTGTGTGTTTGGTTTTGTATTGGTAGTATCTCTATGTGTAGGGGCTTTGTGCTGGGAGAAAAGCTGAGCCCTGATTAGGGGGCGGGGCTTCACTGACTAGGGGTCCTATAAAGGGAGCAGCCAGTCAGGCAGGGGCACAGACAGCTGCAGTGGAACAGGAGCTAGCAAACAGAGCCTTAAACAGGGGAGTTTGAGAGGGAGTTCTGTTGGAGGAGAAGGTATTTGTGTGTGTTTGGTTTTGTATTGGTGGTATCTGTATGTGTATAGGCTTGGAGGGGCTTTGTGCTGGGAGAGAAGCTGAGCCCTGATTAGGGGGCGGGGCTACACTGACTAGGGGTCCTATAAAGGGAGCAGCCAGTCAGGCGGCGGCACGGACAGCTGCAGCGGCACAGGAGCTAGCAAACAGAGCTGTAAACAGGGGAGTTTGAGTGGGAGTTCTGTTGGAGGAGAAGGTATTTGTGTGTGTTTGGTTTTGTATTGGTGGTATCTGTATGTGTAGGGGCTTTGTGCTGGGAGAGAAGCTGAGCCCTGATTAGGGGGCGGGGCTTCACTGACTAGGGGTCCTATAAAGGTCGCAGCCAGTCAGGCAGCGGCACTGGGGCTAGCAAACAGAGCTGTAAACAGGGGAGTTTGAGTGGGAGTTCTGTTGGAAGAGAAGGTATTTGTGTGTGTTTGGTTTTGTATTGGTAGTATTTGTATGTGTAGAGGCTTGGAGGGGCTTTGTGCTGGGAGCGAAGGTGAGCCCTGATTAGGCGGCGGGGCTTCACTGACTAGGGGTCCTATAAAGGTAGCAGCCAGTCAGGCAGCGGCACAGGAGCTAGCAAACAGAGCTGTAAACAGGGGAGTTTGAGAGGGAGTTCTGTTGGAGGAGAAGGTATTTGTGTGTGTTTGGTTTTGTACTGGTAGTATCTGTATGAGTAGAGGCTTGGAGGGGCTTTGTGCTGGGAGAGAATCTGAGCCCTGATTAGGGGGCGGGGCTTCACTCACTAGGGGTCCTATGATTGTAGCAGCCAGTCAGGCAGCGGCACAGACAGATGCAGGGGCACAGGAGCTAGCAAACAGTGCTGTAAACAGGGGAGTTTGAGTGGGAGTTCTGTTGGAGGAGAAGGTATTTGTGTGTGTTTGGTTTTGTGTTGGTGGTATCTGTATGTGTAGGGGCTCTGTGCTGAGAGAGAAGCTGAGCCCTGATTAGGGGGCGGGGCTTCACTGACTAGGGGTCCTATAAAGGTAGCAGCCAGTCAGGCATCGGCACAGGAGCTAGCAAACAGAGCTGTAAACAGGGGAGTTTGAGTGGGAGTTCTGTTGGAGGAGAAGGTATTTGTGTGTGTGTTTGGTTTTGTATTGGTGGTATCTGTATGTGTAGAGGCTCGGAGGGGCTTTGTGCTGGGAGAGAAGCTGAGCCCTGATTAGGGGGCGGGGCTTCACTGACTAGGGGTCCTATAAAGGTAGCAGCCAGTCAGGCAGCGGCACAGACAGCTGCAGTGGCACAGGAGCTAGCAAACAGAGCTGTAAACAGCGGAGTTTGAGTGGGAGTTCTGTTGGAGGAGAAGGTATTTGTGTGTGTGTTTGGTTTTGTATTGGTAGTATCTGTATGTGTAGAGGCTTGGAGGGGCTTTGTGCTGGGAGCGAAGCTGAGCCCTGATTAGGGGGCGGGGCCTCACTGACTAGGGGTCCTATAAAGGTAGCAGCCAGTCAGGCAGCGGCACAGGAGCTAGCAAACAGAGCTGTAAACAGTGGAGTTTGAGTGGGAGTTCTGTTGGAAGAGAAGGTATTTGTGTGTGTTTGGTTTTGTATTGGTAGTATATGTATGTGTAGAGGCTTGGAGGGGCTTTGTGCTGGGAGAGAAGCTGAGCCCTGATTAGGGGGGGGGCTTCACTGACTAGGGGTCCTACGATTGTAGCAGCCAGTCAGGCAGCGTCACAGACAGCTGCAGGGGCACAGGAGCTAGCAAACAGTGCTGTAAACAGGGGGGTTTGAGTGGGAGTTCTGTTGGAGGAGAAGGTATTTGTGTGTGTTTGGTTTTGTATTGGTGGTATCTGTATGTGTAGGGGCTTTGTGCTGGGAGAGAAGCTGAGCCCTGATTAGGGGGCGGGGCTGCACTGACTAGGGGTCCTATAAAGGTCGCAGCCAAACAGAGCTGTAAACAGGGGAGTTTGAGTGGGAGTTCTGTTGGAGGAGAAGGTATTTGTGTGTGTTTGGTTTTGTATTGGTGGTATCTGTATGTGTATAGGCTTGGAGGGTCTTTGTGCTGGGAGAGAAGCTGAGCCCTGATTAGGGGGCGGGCCTTCGCTGACTATGGGTCCTATGATTGTAGCAGCCAGTCAGGCAGCATCACAGACAGCTGCAGGGGCACAGGAGCTAGCAAACTGAGCTGTAAACAGGGGAGTTTGAGTGGGAGTTCTGTTGGAGGAGAAGGTATTTGTGTGTGGTTTTGTATTGGTAGCATCTGTATGTGTAGGGGCTTTGTGCTGGGAGAGAAGCTGAGCCCTGATTAGGGGGCGGGGCTTCACTGACTAGGGGTCCTATAGAGGGAGCAGCCAGTCAGGCAGCTGCACAGACAGCTGCAGCGGAACAGGAGCTAGCAAACAGAGCTGTAAACAGGGGAGTTTGAGTGGGAGTTCTGTTGGAAGAGAAGGTATTTGTGTGTGTTTGGTTTTGTATTGGTAGTATATGTATGTGTAGAGGCTTGGAGGGGCTTTGTGCTGGGAGAGAAGCTGAGCCCTGATTAGGGGGCGGGGCTTCACTGACTAGGGGTCCTACGATTGTAGCAGCCAGTCAGGCAGCGTCACAGACAGCTGCAGGGGCACAGGAGCTAGCAAACAGTGCTGTAAACAGGGGGGTTCGAGTGGGAGTTCTGTTGGAGGAGAAGGTATTTGTGTGTGTTTGGTTTTGTATTGGTGGTATCTGTATGTGTAGGGGCTTTGTGCTGGGAGAGAAGCTGAGCCCTGATTAGGGGGCGGGTCTTCACTGACTAGGGGTCCTATAAAGGTCGCAGCCAGTCAGGCAGCGGCACTGGGGCTAGCAAACAGAGCTGTAAACAGGGGAGTTTGAGTGGGAGTTCTGTTGGAAGAGAAGTTATTTGTGTGTGTTTGGTTTTGTATTGGTAGTATCTGTATGTGTAGAGGCTTGGAGGGGCTTTGTGCTGGGAGCGAAGGTGAGCCCTGATTAGGGGGCGGGGCTTCACTGACTAGGGGTCCTATAAAGGTAGCAGCCAGTCAGGCAGCTGCACAGACAGCTGCAGTGGCACAGGAGCTAGCAAACAGAGCTGTAAACAGGTGAGTTTGAGTGGGAGTTCTGTTGGAGGAGAAGGTATTTGTGTGTGTTTGGTTTTGTGTTGGTGGTATCTGTATGTGTAGGGGCTCTGTGCTGAGAGAGAAGCTGAGCCCTGATTAGGGGGCGGGGCTTCACTGACTAGGGGTCCTATAAAGGTAGCAGCCAGTCAGGCAGCTGCACAGACAGCTGCAGTGGCACAGGAGCTAGCAAACAGAGCTGTAAACAGGTGAGTTTGAGTGGGAGTTCTGTTGGAGGAGAAGGTATTTGTGTGTGCTTGGTTTTGTATTGGTAGTATCTGTATGTGTAGGGGATTTGTGCTGGGAGAGAAGATGAGCCCTGATTAGGGGGCGGGGCTTCGCTAACTAGGGGTCCTATGAAGGTAGCAGCCAGTCAGGCAGCGTCACAGACAGCTGCAGGGGCACAGGAGCTAGCAAGCAGAGCTGTAAACAGGTGAGTTTGAGTGGGAGTTCTTTTGGAGGAGAAGGTATTTGTGTGTGTTTGGTTTTGTATTGGTGGTATCTGTATGTGTAGGGGCTTTGTGCTGGGAGAGAAGCCTGGCCCTGATTAGGGGGCGGGGCTTCACTGACGAGGGGTCTTATAAAGGGAGCAGCCAGTCAGGCAGCGACACAGAAAGATGCAGCGGTACAGGAGCTAGCAAACAGAGCTGTAAACAGGGGAGTTTGAGTGGGAGTTCTGTTGGAGGAGAAGGTATTTGTGTGTGTGTTTGGTTTTGTATTGGTGGTATCTGTATGTGTAGAGGCTTGGAGGAGCTTTGTGCTGGGAGAAGCTGAGCCCTGATTAGGGGGCGGGGCTAAACTGACTAGGGGTCCTATAAAGGGAGCAGCCACTCAGGCGGCGGCATGGACAGCTGCAGCGGCACAGGAACTAGCAAACAGAGCTGTAAACAGGGGAGTCTGAGTGGGAGTTCTGTTGGAGGAGAAGGTATTTGTGTGTGTTTGGTTTTGTATTGGTAGTATCTGTATGTGTAGAGGCTTGGAGGGGCTTTGTGCTGGGAGAGAATCTGAGCCCTGATTAGGGGGAGGGGCTTCCCTGACTAGGGGTCCTATAAAGGTAGCAGCCAGTCAGGCAGCGGCGCAGGAGCTAGCAAACAGAGCTGTAAACAGGGGAGTTTGAGTGGGAGTTCTGTTGGAGGAGAAGGTATTTGTGTGTGTTTGGTTTTGTATTGGTGGTATCTGTATGTGTAGGGGCTTTGTGCTGTTAGAGAAGCTGAGCCCTGATTAGGGGGCGGGGCTTCACTGACTAGGGGTCCTATAAAGGTAGCAGCCAGTCAGGCATCGGCACAGACAGCTGCAGCGGCACAGGAGCTGGCAAACAGAGCTGTAAACAGGGGAGTTTGAGTGGGAGTTCTGTTGGAGGAAAGGTATTTGTGTGTGTGTTTGGTTTTGTATTGGTGGTATCTGCATGTGTAGAGGCTTGGAGGGGCTTTGTGCTTGGAGAGAAGCTCAGCCCTGATTAGGGGGCGGGGCTTCACTCACTATGGGTGCTATAAAGGGAGCAGCCAGCCAGGCAGCGACACAGACAGGTGCAGCGGTACAGGAGCTAGCAAACAGAGGGGTAAGCAAGCGAGTTTGAGTGGGAGTTCTGTTGGAGAAGAAGGTATTTGTGTGTGTTTGGTTTTGTATTGGTAGTATCTGTGTGTGTAGAGGCTTGGAGGGGCTTTGTGCTGGGAGAGAAGCTGAGCCCTGATTGGGGGCGGAGCTTCCCTGACTAGGGTCCTATAAAGGCACCAGCCAGTCAGGCAGGGGCACAGACAGCTGCAGCGGCACTGGAGCTAGCAAATAGAGCTGTAAACAGGGGAGTTTGAGCGGGAGTTCTGTTTGAGGAGAAGGTATTTGTGTGTGTGTTTGGTTTTGTATTGGTAGTATCTGTATGTGTAGGGGCTTTGTGCTGTTAGAGAAGCTGAGCCCTGATTAGGGGGCGGGGCTTCACTGATTAGGGGTCCTATAAAGGGAGCAGCCAGTCAGGCAGCTGCACAGACAGCTGCAGCGATACAGGAGCTAGCAAACAGAGCTGTAAACAGGGGAGTTTGAGTGGGAGTTCTGTTGGAGGAAAGGTATTTGTGTGTGTGTTTGGTTTTGTGTTGGTGGTATCTGTATGTGTAGGGACTTTGTGCTGGGACAAAAGCTGAGCCCTGATTAGGGGGCGGGGCTTCACTGACGAGGGGTCCTATAAAGGGAGCAGCCAGTAAGGCAGCGGTACAGGAGCTAGCAAATAGAGCTGTAAACAGGGGAGTTTGAGTGGGAGTTCTGTTGGAGGAGAAGTTATTTGTGTGTGCTTGGTTTTCTATTAGTAGTATCTGTATGTGTAGGGGCTTTGTGCTGGGAGAGAAGCTGAGCCCTGATTAGGGGGCGGGGCTTCACTGACTAGGGGTCCTATAAAGGTACCAGCCAGTCAGGCAGCGGCACAGACAGCTGCAGCGGCACTGGAGCTAGCAAACAGATCTGTAAAAAGGGGAGATTGAGTGGGAGTTCTGTTGGAGGAGAAGGTATTTGTGTGTGTGTTTGGTTTTGTATTGTTAGTATCTGTATGTGCAGGGGCTTTGTGCTGGGAGAGAAGCTGAGCCCTTATTAGGGGGCGGGGCTTCCCTGACTAGGGGTCCTATAAAGGTAGCAGCCAGTCAGGCAGCAGCACAGGAGGTAGCAAACAGAGCTGTAAACAGGGGAGTTTGAGTGGGAGTTCTGTTGGAGGAGAAGGTATTTGTGTGTGTTTGGTTTTGTATTGTTGGTATCTGTATGTGTAGAGGCTTGGAGGGGCTTTGTGCTGGGAGAGAAGCTGAGCCCTGATAAGGGGGCGGGGCTTCACTGACTAGGCGTCCTATAAAGGTAGCAGCCAGTCAGGCAGCGGCACAGCAGCTAGCAAACAGTGCTGTAAACACTGGAGTTTGAGTGGGAGTTCTGTTGGAGGAGAAGGTATATGTGTGTGTTTGGTTTTGTATTGTTGGTATCTGTATGTGTAGAGGCTTGGAGGGGCTTTGTGCTGGGAGAGAAGCTGAGCCCTGATTAGGGGGCGGGGCTTCACTGACGAGGGGTCCTATAAAGGGAGCAGCCAGTCAGGCAGCCTCACAGGAGCTAGCAAACCGAGCTGTAAACAGGGGAGTATGAGTGGGAGTTCTGTTGGAGGAGAAGGTGTTTGTGTGTGTTTGGTTTTGTATTGGTAGTATCTGTATGTGTAGAGGCTTTGTGCTGGGAGAGAAGCTGTGCCCTGATAAGGGGGCGGGGCTTCACTGACTAGGCGTCCAATAAAGGTAGCAGCCAGTCTGGCAGCGGCACAGGAGCTAGCAAACAGAGCTGTAAACAGGGGAGTTTGAGTGGGAGTTCTGTTGGAGGAGAAGGTATTTGTGTGTGTTTGGTTTTGTATTGGTAGTATCTGTATGTGTAGGGGCTTTGTGCTGGGACAAAAGCTGAGCCCTGATTAGGGGGAGGGGCTTCCCTGACTAGGGGTCCTATAAAGGTACCAGCCAGTCAGGCAGCGGCACAGACAGCTGCAGCGGCACTGGAGCTAGCAAATAGAGCTGTAAACAGGGGAGTTTGAGTGGGAGTTCTGTTTGAGGAGAAGGTATTTGTGTGTGTGTTTGGTTTTGTGTTGGTGGTATCTGTATGTGTTGGGGCTTTGTGCTGGGAGAGAAGCTGAGCCCTGATTAGGGGGCGGGGCTTCACTGACTAGGGGTCCTATAAAGGGAGCAGCCAGTCAGGCAGCGACACAGACAGCTGCAGCGGCACAGGAGCTAGCAAGCAGAGCTGTAAACAGGGGAGTTTGAGTGGGAATTCTGTTGGAGGAGAAGGTATTTGTGTGTGTGTTTGGTTTTGTATTGGTAGTATCTGTATGTGTAAAGGCTTGGAGGGGCTTTGTGCTGGGAGAAAAGCTGAGCCCTGATTAGGGGGCGGGGCTTCACTGACTAGGGGTCCTATAAAGGTATCAGCCAGTCAGGCAGCGGCACAGGAGCGAGCAAACAGAGCTGTAAACAGGGGAGTTTGAGTGGGAGTTCTGTTGGAGGAGAAGGTATTTGTGTGTGTTTGGTTTTGTATTGGTGGTATCTGTATGTGTAGGGGCTTTGTGCTGGGAGAGAAGCTGAGCCCTGATTAGGGGGCGGGGCTTCACTGACTAGGGGTCCTATAAAGGGAGCAGCCAGTCAGGCAGCGACACAGACAGCTGCAGCGGTACAGGAGCTAGCAAACAGAGCTGTAAACAGGGGAGTTTGAGTGGGAGTTCTGTTGGAGGAGAAGGTATTGGTGTGTGTTTGGTTTTGTGTTGGTGGTATCTGTATGTGTAGGGGCTTTGTGCTGGGAGAGAAGCTGAGCCCTGATTAGGGGGCGGGGCTTCACTGTCGAGGGGTCCTATGAAGGTAGCAGCCAGTCAGGCAGCGGCACAGACAGCTGCAGCGGCACAGGACCTAGCAAACAGAGCTGTAAACAGGGGAGTTTGAGTGGGAGTTCTGTTGGAGCAGAAGGTATTTGTGTGTGTGTTTGATTTTGTATTGTTAATATCTGTATGTGCAGGGGCTTTGTGCTGGGAGAGAAGCTGAGCCCTTATTAGGGGGCGGGGCTTCACTGACGAGGGGTCCTATAAAGGGAGCAGCCAGTCAGGCAGCGACACAGACAGCTGCAGCGGCACAGGAGCAAGCAAACAGAGGTGTAAACAGGGGAGTTTGAGTGGGAGTTCTGTTGGAGGAGAAGGTATTTGTGTTTGGTTTTGTATTGGTAGTATCTGTATGTGTAGAGGCTCGGAGGGGCTTTGTGCTGGGAGAGAAGCTGAGCCCTGATTAGGGGGCGGGGCTTCACTGACTAGGGGTCCTATAAAGGTAGCAGCCAGTCAGGCAGCGGCACAGACAGCTGCAGCGGCACTGGAGCTAGCAAACAGAGCTGTAAACACGGGAGTTTGAGTGGGAGTTCTGTTGGAGGAGAAGGCATTTGTGTGTGTGTTTGGTTTTGTATTGGTGGTATCTGTATGTGTAGAGGCTTGGAGGGGCTTTGTGCTGGGAGAGAAGCTGAGCCCTGATTAGGGGGCGGGGCTTCATTGACTAGGGGTTCTATAAAGGTAGCAGCCAGTCAGGCAGCGGCACAGGAGCTAGCAAACAGAGCTGTAAACAGGGGAGTTTGAGTGGGACTTCTCTTGGAGGAGAAGGTATTTGTGTGTGTTTGGTTTTGTATTTGTGGTATCTGTATGTGTAGGGGCTTTGTGCTGGGAGAGAAGCTGAGCCCTGATTAGGGGGCGGGGCTTCACTGACTAGGGGTCCTATAAAGGTAGCAGCCAGTCAGGCAGCGGAACAGGAGCTAGCAAACAGAGCTGTAAACAGGGGAGTTTGAGTGGGAGTTCTGTTGGAGGAGAAGGTATTTGTGTTTGTTTTGTTTTGTATTGGTAGTATCTGTATGTGTAGAGGCTTGGAGGGGCTTTGTGCTGGGAGAGAAGCTGAGCCCTGATTGGGGGCGGAGCTTCCCTGACTAGGGTCCTATAAAGGCACAAGCCAGTCAGGCAGCGGCACAGACAGCTGCAGCGGCACTGGAGCTAGCAAATAGAGCTGTAAACAGGGGAGTTTGAGCGGGAGTTCTGTTTGAGGAGAAGGTATTTGTGTGTGTGTTTGGTTTTGTATTGGTGGTATCTGTATTTGTAGAGGCTTGGAGGAGCTTTGTGCTGGGAGAGAAGCTGAGCCCTGATTAGGGGGCGGGGCTTCACTGACTAGGGGTCCTATAAAGGTAGCAGCCAGTCAGGCAGTGGCACAGGAGCGAGCAAACAGAGCTGTAAACAGGGGAGTTTGAGTGGGAGTTCTGTTGGAGGAGAAGGTATTTGTGTGTGTTTGGTTTTGTATTGGTAGTATCTGTATGTGTAGAGGCTTGGAGGGGCTTTGTGCTGGGAGAGAATCTGAGCCCTGATTAGGGGGAGGGACTTCCCTGACTAGGGGTCCTATAAAGGTAGCAGCCAGTCAGGCAGCGGCGCAGGAGCTAGCAAACAGAGCTGTAAACAGGGGAGTTTGAGTGGGAGTTCTGTTGGAGGAGAAGGTATTTGTGTGTGTTTGGTTTTGTATTGGTGGTATCTGTATGTGTAGGGGCTTTGTGCTGGGAGAGAAGCTGAGCCCTGATTAGGGGGCGGGGCTTCACTCACTATGGGTGCTATAAAGGGAGCAGCCAGCCAGGCAGCGACACAGACAGGTGCAGCGGTACAGGAGCTAGCAAACAGAGGGGTAAACAAGCGAGTTTGAGTGGGAGTTCTGTTGGAGGAGAAGGTATTTGTGTGTGTTTGGTTTTGTATTGGTAGTATCTGTGTGTGTAGGGGCTTGGAGGGGCTTAATGCTGGGAGAGAAGCTGAGCCCTGATTAGGGGGCGGGGCTTCATTGACTAGGGGTCCTTTAACGGTAGCATCCAGTCAGGCAGCGGCACAGGAGCTAGCAAACAGAGCTGTAAACAGGGGAGTTTGAGAGGGAGTTCTGTTGGAGGAGAAGGTATTTGTGTTTGTTTGGTTTTGTATTGGTAGTATCTGTGTGTGTGTAGAGGCTTGGAGGGGCTTTGTGCTGGGAGAGAAGCTGAGCCCTGATTGGGGGCGGAGCTTCCCTGACTAGGGTCCTATAAAGGCACCAGCCAGTCAGGCAGGGGCACAGACAGCTGCAGCGGCACTGGAGCTAGCAAATAGAGCTGTAAACAGGGGAGTTTGAGCGGGAGTTCTGTTTGAGGAGAAGGTATTTGTGTGTGTGTTTGGTTTTGTATTGGTAGTATCTGTATGTGTAGGGGCTTTGTGCTGTTAGAGAAGCTGAGCCCTGATTAGGGGGCGGGGCTTCACTGATTAGGGGTCCTATAAAGGGAGCAGCCAGTCAGGCAGCTGCACAGACAGCTGCAGCGATACAGGAGCTAGCAAACAGAGCTGTAAACAGGGGAGTTTGAGTGGGAGTTCTGTTGGAGGAAAGGTATTTGTGTGTGTGTTTGGTTTTGTGTTGGTGGTATCTGTATGTGTAGGGGCTTTGTGCTGGGACAAAAGCTGAGCCCTGATTAGGGGGCGGGGCTTCACTGACGAGGGGTCCTATAAAGGGAGCAGCCAGTAAGGAAGCGGTACAGGAGCTAGCAAACAGAGCTGTAAACAGGGGAGTTTGAGAGGGAGTTCTGTTGGAGGAGAATTTATTTGTGTGTGTGTTTGGTTTTGTATTGGTAGTATCTGTATGTATAGAGGCTTGGAGGGGCTTTGTGCTGGGGGCGAAGCTGAGCCCTGATTAGGGGGCGGGGCTTCACTGACGAGGGGTCCTATAAAGGGAGCAGCCAGTCAGGCAGCGACACAGACAGCTGCAGCGGTACAGGAGCTAGCAAACAGAGCTGTAAACAAGCGAGTTTCAGTGGGAGTTCTGTTGGAGGAGAAGGTATTTGTGTGTGTTTGGTTTTGTGTTGGTGGTATCTGTATGTGTAGGGGCTTTGTGCTGGGAGAGAAGCCTAGCCCTGATTAGGGGGCGGGGCTTCACTGACGAGGGGTCCTATAAAGGGAGCAGCCAGTAAGGCAGCGGTACAGGAGCTAGCAAACAGAGCTGTGAACAGGGGAGTTTGAGTGGGAGTTCTGTTGGAGGAGAAGTTATTTGTGTGTGCTTGGTTTTCTATTAGTAGTATCTGTATGTGTAGGGGCTTTGTGCTGGGAGAGAAGCCTAGCCCTGATTAGGGGGCGGGGCTTGACTGACGAGGGGTCCTATAAAGGGAGCAGCCAGTAAGGCAGCGGTACAGGAGCTAGCAAACAGAGCTGTAAACAGGGGAGTTCGAGTGGGAGTTCTGTTGGAGGAGAAGTTATTTGTGTGTGCTTGGTTTTCTATTAGTAGTATCTGTATGTGTAGGGGCTTTGTGCTGGGAGAGAAGCTGAGCCCTGATTAGGGGGCGGGGCTTCACTGACTAGGGGTCCTATAAAGGTACCAGCCAGTCAGGCAGCGGCACAGACAGCTGCAGCGGCACTGGAGCTAGCAAACAGATCTGTAAAAAGGGGAGATTGAGTGGGAGTTCTGTTGGAGGAGAAGGTATTTGTGTGTGTGTTTGGTTTTGTATTGTTAGTATCTGTATGTGCAGGGGCTTTGTGCTGGGAGAGAAGCTGAGCCCTTATTAGGGGGCGGGGCTTCCCTGACTAGGGGTCCTATAAAGGTAGCAGCCAGTCAGGCAGCAGCACAGGAGGTAGCAAACAGAGCTGTAAACAGGGGAGTTTGAGTGGGAGTTCTGTTGGAGGAGAAGGTATTTGTGTGTGTTTGGTTTTGTGTTGGTGGTATCTGTATGTGTAGAGGCTTGGAGGGGCTTTGTGCTGGGAGAGAAGCTGAGCCCTGATAAGGGGGCGGGGCTTCACTGACTAGGCGTCCTATAAAGGTAGCAGCCAGTCAGGCAGCGGCACAGCAGCTAGCAAACAGTGCTGTAAACACTGGAGTTTGAGTGGGAGTTCTGTTGGAGGAGAAGGTATATGTGTGTGTTTGGTTTTGTATTGTTGGTATCTGTATGTGTAGAGGCTTGGAGGGGCTTTGTGCTGGGAGAGAAGCTGAGCCCTGATTAGGGGGCGGGGCTTCACTGACGAGGGGTCCTATAAAGGGAGCAGCCAGTCAGGCAGCCTCACAGGAGCTAGCAAACCGAGCTGTAAACAGGGGAGTATGAGTGGGAGTTCTGTTGGAGGAGAAGGTGTTTGTGTGTGTTTGGTTTTGTATTGGTAGTATCTGTATGTGTAGAGGCTTTGTGCTGGGAGAAAAGCTGAGCCCTGATAAGGGGGCGGGGCTTCACTGACTAGGCGTCCAATAAAGGTAGCAGCCAGTCTGGCAGCGGCACAGGAGCTAGCAAACAGAGCTGTAAACAGGGGAGTTTGAGTGGGAGTTCTGTTGGAGGAGAAGGTATTTGTGTGTGTTTGGTTTTGTATTGGTAGTATCTGTATGTGTAGGGGCTTTGTGCTGGGACAAAAGCTGAGCCCTGATTAGGGGGCGGGGCTTCCCTGACTAGGGGTCCTATAAAGGTACCAGCCAGTCAGGCAGCGGCACAGACAGCTGCAGCGGCACTGGAGCTAGCAAATAGAGCTGTAAACAGGGGAGTTTGAGTGGGAGTTCTGTTTGAGGAGAAGGTATTTGTGTGTGTGTTTGGTTTTGTGTTGGTGGTATCTGTATGTGTTGGGGCTTTGTGCTGGGAGAGAAGCTGAGCCCTGATTAGGGGGCGGGGCTTCACTGACTAGGGGTCCTATAAAGGGAGCAGCCAGTCAGGCAGCGACACAGACAGCTGCAGCGGCACTGGAGCTAGCAAATAGAGCTGTAAACAGGGGAGTTTGAGCGGGAGTTCTGTTTGAGGAGAAGGTATTTGTGTGTGTGTTTGGTTTTGTATTGGTAGTATCTGTATGTGTAAAGGCTTGGAGGGGCTTTGTGCTGGGAGAAAAGCTGAGCCCTGATTAGGGGGCGGGGCTTCACTGACTAGGGGTCCTATAAAGGCACCAGCCAGTCAGGCAGCGGCACAGACAGCTGCAGCGGCACTGGAGCTAGCAAATAGAGCTGTAAACAGGGGAGTTTGAGCGGGAGTTCTGTTTGAGGAGAAGGTATTTGTGTGTGTGTTTGGTTTTGTATTGGTGGTATCTGTATTTGTAGAGGCTTGGAGGAGCTTTGTGCTGGGAGAGAAGCTGAGCCCTGATTAGGGGGCGGGGCTTCACTGACTAGGGGTCCTATAAAGGTAGCAGCCAGTCAGGCAGTGGCACAGGAGCGAGCAAACAGAGCTGTAAACAGGGGAGTTTGAGTGGGAGTTCTGTTGGAGGAGAAGGTATTTGTGTGTGTTTGGTTTTGTATTGGTAGTATCTGTATGTGTAGAGGCTTGGAGGGGCTTTGTGCTGGGAGAGAATCTGAGCCCTGATTAGGGGGAGGGGCTTCCCTGACTAGGGGTCCTATAAAGGTAGCAGCCAGTCAGGCAGCGGCGCAGGAGCTAGCAAACAGAGCTGTAAACAGGGGAGTTTGAGTGGGAGTTCTGTTGGAGGAGAAGGTATTTGTGTGTGTTTGGTTTTGTATTGGTGGTATCTGTATGTGTAGGGGCTTTGTGCTGGGAGAGAAGCTGAGCCCTGATTAGGGGGCGGGGCTTCACTGACTAGGGGTCCTGTAAAGGTAGCAGCCAGTCAGGCATCGGCACAGACAGCTGCAGCGGCACAGGAGCTGGCAAACAGAGCTGTAAACAGGGGAGTTTGAGTGGGAGTTCTGTTGGAGGATAAGGTATTTGTGTGTGTTTGGTTTTGTATTGGTACTATCTGTATGTGTAGAGGCTTGGAGGGGCTTTGTGCTGGGAGAGAAGCTGAGTCCTGAGTAGGGGGCGGGGCTTCACTGACTAGGAGTCCTATAAAGGTAGCAGCCAGTCAGGAAGCGGCACAGGAGCTAGCAAACAGACCTGTAAACAGGGGAGTTTGAGTGGGAGTTCTTTTGGAAGAGAAGGTATTTGTGTGTGTTTGGTTTTGTATTGGTAGTATCTGTATGTGTAGGGGCTTTGTGCTGTTAGAGAAGCTGAACCCTGATTAGGGGGCGGGGCTTCACTGATTAGGGGTCCTATAAAGGGAGCAGCCAGTCAGGCAGCTGCACAGACAGCTGCAGCGATACAGGAGCTAGCAAACAGAGCTGTAAACAGGGGAGTTTGAGTGGGAGTTCTGTTGGAGGAAAGGTATTTGTGTGTGTGTTTGGTTTTGTATTGGTGGTATCTGCATGTGTAGAGGCTTGGAGGGGCTTTGTGCTTGGAGAGAAGCTGAGCCCTGATTAGGGGGCGGGGCTTCACTCACTATGGGTGCTATAAAGGGAGCAGCCAGCCAGGCAGCGACACAGACAGGTGCAGCGGTACAGGAGCTAGCAAACAGAGGGGTAAACAAGCGAGTTTGAGTGGGAGTTCTGTTGGAGGAGAAGGTATTTGTGTGTGTTTGGTTTTGTATTGGTAGTATCTGTGTGTGTAGGGGCTTGGAGGGGCTTAATGCTGGGAGAGAAGCTGAGCCCTGATTAGGGGGCGGGGCTTCATTGACTAGGGGTCCTTTAACGGTAGCATCCAGTCAGGCAGCGGCACAGGAGCTAGCAAACAGAGCTGTAAACAGGGGAGTTTGAGAGGGAGTTCTGTTGGAGGAGAAGGTATTTGTGTTTGTTTGGTTTTGTATTGGTAGTATCTGTGTGTGTGTAGAGGCTTGGAGGGGCTTTGTGCTGGGAGAGAAGCTGAGCCCTGATTGGGGGCGGAGCTTCCCTGACTAGGGTCCTATAAAGGCACCAGCCAGTCAGGCAGGGGCACAGACAGCTGCAGCGGCACTGGAGCTAGCAAATAGAGCTGTAAACAGGGGAGTTTGAGCGGGAGTTCTGTTTGAGGAGAAGGTATTTGTGTGTGTGTTTGGTTTTGTATTGGTAGTATCTGTATGTGTAGGGGCTTTGTGCTGTTAGAGAAGCTGAGCCCTGATTAGGGGGCGGGGCTTCACTGATTAGGGGTCCTATAAAGGGAGCAGCCAGTCAGGCAGCTGCACAGACAGCTGCAGCGATACAGGAGCTAGCAAACAGAGCTGTAAACAGGGGAGTTTGAGTGGGAGTTCTGTTGGAGGAAAGGTATTTGTGTGTGTGTTTGGTTTTGTGTTGGTGGTATCTGTATGTGTAGGGGCTTTGTGCTGGGACAAAAGCTGAGCCCTGATTAGGGGGCGGGGCTTCACTGACGAGGGGTCCTATAAAGGGAGCAGCCAGTAAGGCAGCGGTACAGGAGCTAGCAAACAGAGCTGTAAACAGGGGAGTTTGAGAGGGAGTTCTGTTGGAGGAGAATTTATTTGTGTGTGTGTTTGGTTTTGTATTGGTAGTATCTGTATGTATAGAGGCTTGGAGGGGCTTTGTGCTGGGGGCGAAGCTGAGCCCTGATTAGGGGGCGGGGCTTCACTGACGAGGGGTCCTATAAAGGGAGCAGCCAGTCAGGCAGCGACACAGACAGCTGCAGCGGTACAGGAGCTAGCAAACAGAGCTGTAAACAAGCGAGTTTCAGTGGGAGTTCTGTTGGAGGAGAAGGTATTTGTGTGTGTTTGGTTTTGTGTTGGTGGTATCTGTATGTGTAGGGGCTTTGTGCTGGGAGAGAAGCCTAGCCCTGATTAGGGGGCGGGGCTTCACTGACGAGGGGTCCTATAAAGGGAGCAGCCAGTAAGGCAGCGGTACAGGAGCTAGCAAACAGAGCTGTAAACAGGGGAGTTTGAGTGGGAGTTCTGTTGGAGGAGAAGTTATTTGTGTGTGCTTGGTTTTCTATTAGTAGTATCTGTATGTGTAGGGGCTTTGTGCTGGGAGAGAAGCTGAGCCCTGATTAGGGGGCGGGGCTTCACTGACTAGGGGTCCTATAAAGGTACCAGCCAGTCAGGCAGCGGCACAGGAGGTAGCAAACAGAGCTGTAAAGAGGGGAGTTTGAGTGGGAGTTCTGTTGGAGGAGAAGGTATTTGTGTGTGTTTGGTTTTGTGTTGGTGGTATCTGTATGTGTAGAGGCTTGGAGGGGCTTTGTGCTGGGAGAGAAGCTGAGCCCTGATAAGGGGGCGGGGCTTCACTGACTAGGCGTCCTATAAAGGTAGCAGCCAGTCAGGCAGCGGCACAGCAGCTAGCAAACAGTGCTGTAAACACTGGAGTTTGAGTGGGAGTTCTGTTGGAGGAGAAGGTATATGTGTGTGTTTGGTTTTGTATTGTTGGTATCTGTATGTGTAGAGGCTTGGAGGGGCTTTGTGCTGGGAGAGAAGCTGAGCCCTGATTGGGGGCGGGGCTTCACTGACGAGGGGTCCTATAAAGGGAGCAGCCAGTCAGGCAGCCTCACAGGAGCTAGCAAACCGAGCTGTAAACAGGGGAGTATGAGTGGGAGTTCTGTTGGAGGAGAAGGTGTTTGTGTGTGTTTGGTTTTGTATTGGTAGTATCTGTATGTGTAGAGGCTTTGTGCTGGGAGAGAAGCTGAGCCCTGATAAGGGGGCGGGGCTTCACTGACTAGGCGTCCAATAAAGGTAGCAGCCAGTCTGGCAGCGGCACAGGAGCTAGCAAACAGAGCTGTAAACAGGGGAGTTTGAGTGGGAGTTCTGTTGGAGGAGAAGGTATTTGTGTGTGTTTGGTTTTGTATTGGTAGTATCTGTATGTGTAGGGGCTTTGTGCTGGGACAAAAGCTGAGCCCTGATTAGGGGGCGGGGCTTCCCTGACTAGGGGTCCTATAAAGGTACCAGCCAGTCAGGCAGCGGCACAGACAGCTGCAGCGGCACTGGAGCTAGCAAATAGAGCTGTAAACAGGGGAGTTTGAGTGGGAGTTCTGTTTGAGGAGAAGGTATTTGTGTGTGTGTTTGGTTTTGTGTTGGTGGTATCTGTATGTGTTGGGGCTTTGTGCTGGGAGAGAAGCTGAGCCCTGATTAGGGGGCGGGGCTTCACTGACTAGGGGTCCTATAAAGGGAGCAGCCAGTCAGGCAGCGACACAGACAGCTGCAGCGGCACAGGAGCTAGCAAGCAGAGCTGTAAACAGGGGAGTTTGAGTGGGAATTCTGTTGGAGGAGAAGGTATTTGTGTGTGTGTTTGGTTTTGTATTGGTAGTATCTGTATGTGTAAAGGCTTGGAGGGGCTTTGTGCTGGGAGAAAAGCTGAGCCCTGATTAGGGGGCGGGGCTTCACTGACTAGGGGTCCTATAAAGGTATCAGCCAGTCAGGCAGCGGCACAGGAGCGAGCAAACAGAGCTGTAAACAGGGGAGTTTGAGTGGGAGTTCTGTTGGAGGAGAAGGTATTTGTGTGTGTTTGGTTTTGTATTGGTGGTATCTGTATGTGTAGGGGCTTTGTGCTGGGAGAGAAGCTGAGCCCTGATTAGGGGGCGGGGCTTCACTGACTAGGGGTCCTATAAAGGGAGCAGCCAGTCAGGCAGCGACACAGACAGCTGCAGCGGTACAGGAGCTAGCAAACAGAGCTGTAAACAGGGGAGTTTGAGTGGGAGTTCTGTTGGAGGAGAAGGTATTGGTGTGTGTTTGGTTTTGTGTTGGTGGTATCTGTATGTGTAGGGGCTTTGTGCTGGGAGAGAAGCTGAGCCCTGATTAGGGGGCGGGGCTTCACTGTCGAGGGGTCCTATGAAGGTAGCAGCCAGTCAGGCAGCGGCACAGACAGCTGCAGCGGCACAGGAGCTAGCAAACAGAGCTGTAAACAGGGGAGTTTGAGTGGGAGTTCTGTTGGAGCAGAAGGTATTTGTGTGTGTGTTTGGTTTTGTATTGTTAGTATCTGTATGTGCAGGGGCTTTGTGCTGGGAGAGAAGCTGAGCCCTTATTAGGGGGCGGGGCTTCACTGACGAGGGGTCCTATAAAGGGAGCAGCCAGTCAGGCAGCGACACAGACAGCTGCAGCGGCACAGGAGCAAGCAAACAGAGGTGTAAACAGGGGAGTTTGAGTGGGAGTTCTCTTGGAGGAGAAGGTATTTGTGTGTGTTTGGTTTTGTATTGGTAGTATTTGTATGTGTAGAGGCTTGGATGGGCTTTGTGCTGGGAGAGAAGCTGAGCCCTGATTAGGGGGCGGGGCTTCACTGACTAGGGGTCCTATAAAGGTAGCAGCCAGTCAGGCAGCGGAACAGGAGCTAGCAAACAGAGCTGTAAACAGGGGAGTTTGAGAGGGAGTTCTGTTGGAGGAGAAGGTATTTGTGTTTGTTTTGTTTTGTATTGGTAGTATCTGTATGTGTAGAGGCTTGGAGGGGCTTTGTGCTGGGAGAGAAGCTGAGCCCTGATTGGGGGCGGAGCTTCCCTGACTAGGGTCCTATAAAGGCACCAGCCAGTCAGGCAGCGGCACAGACAGCTGCAGCGGCACTGGAGCTAGCAAATAGAGCTGTAAACAGGGGAGTTTGAGCGGGAGTTCTGTTTGAGGAGAAGGTATTTGTGTGTGTGTTTGGTTTTGTATTGGTGGTATCTGTATTTGTAGAGGCTTGGAGGAGCTTTGTGCTGGGAGAGAAGCTGAGCCCTGATTAGGGGGCGGGGCTTCACTGACTAGGGGTCCTATAAAGGTAGCAGCCAGTCAGGCAGCGGAACAGGAGCTAGCAAACAGAGCTGTAAACAGGGGAGTTTGAGAGGGAGTTCTGTTGGAGGAGAAGGTATTTGTGTTTGTTTTGTTTTGTATTGGTAGTATCTGTATGTGTAGAGGCTTGGAGGGGCTTTGTGCTGGGAGAGAAGCTGAGCCCTGATTGGGGCCGGAGCTTCCCTGACTAGGGTCCTATAAAGGCACCAGCCAGTCAGGCAGCGGCACAGACAGCTGCAGCGGCACTGGAGCTAGCAAACAGAGCTGTAAACAAGCGAGTTTCAGTGGGAGTTCTGTTGGAGGAGAAGGTATTTGTGTGTGTTTGGTTTTGTGTTGGTGGTATCTGTATGTGTAGGGGCTTTGTGCTGGGAGAGAAGCCTAGCCCTGATTAGGGGGCGGGGCTTCACTCACTATGGGTGCTATAAAGGGAGCAGCCAGCCAGGCAGCGACACAGACAGGTGCAGCGGTACAGGAGCTAGCAAACAGAGGGGTAAACAAGCGAGTTTGAGTGGGAGTTCTGTTGGAGGAGAAGGTATTTGTGTGTGTTTGGTTTTGTATTGGTAGTATCTGTGTGTGTAGGGGCTTGGAGGGGCTTAATGCTGGGAGAGAAGCTGAGCCCTGATTAGGGGGCGGGGCTTCATTGACTAGGGGTCCTTTAACGGTAGCATCCAGTCAGGCAGCGGCACAGGAGCTAGCAAACAGAGCTGTAAACAGGGGAGTTTGAGAGGGAGTTCTGTTGGAGGAGAAGGTATTTGTGTTTGTTTGGTTTTGTATTGGTAGTATCTGTGTGTGTGTAGAGGCTTGGAGGGGCTTTGTGCTGGGAGAGAAGCTGAGCCCTGATTGGGGGCGGAGCTTCCCTGACTAGGGTCCTATAAAGGCACCAGCCAGTCAGGCAGGGGCACAGACAGCTGCAGCGGCACTGGAGCTAGCAAATAGAGCTGTAAACAGGGGAGTTTGAGCGGGAGTTCTGTTTGAGGAGAAGGTATTTGTGTGTGTGTTTGGTTTTGTATTGGTAGTATCTGTATGTGTAGGGGCTTTGTGCTGTTAGAGAAGCTGAGCCCTGATTAGGGGGCGGGGCTTCACTGATTAGGGGTCCTATAAAGGGAGCAGCCAGTCAGGCAGCTGCACAGACAGCTGCAGCGATACAGGAGCTAGCAAACAGAGCTGTAAACAGGGGAGTTTGAGTGGGAGTTCTGTTGGAGGAAAGGTATTTGTGTGTGTGTTTGGTTTTGTGTTGGTGGTATCTGTATGTGTAGGGGCTTTGTGCTGGGACAAAAGCTGAGCCCTGATTAGGGGGCGGGGCTTCACTGACGAGGGGTCCTATAAAGGGAGCAGCCAGTAAGGCAGCGGTACAGGAGCTAGCAAACAGAGCTGTAAACAGGGGAGTTTGAGAGGGAGTTCTGTTGGAGGAGAATTTATTTGTGTGTGTGTTTGGTTTTGTATTGGTAGTATCTGTATGTATAGAGGCTTGGAGGGGCTTTGTGCTGGGGGCGAAGCTGAGCCCTGATTAGGGGGCGGGGCTTCACTGACGAGGGGTCCTATAAAGGGAGCAGCCAGTCAGGCAGCGACACAGACAGCTGCAGCGGTACAGGAGCTAGCAAACAGAGCTGTAAACAAGCGAGTTTCAGTGGGAGTTCTGTTGGAGGAGAAGGTATTTGTGTGTGTTTGGTTTTGTGTTGGTGGTATCTGTATGTGTAGGGGCTTTGTGCTGGGAGAGAAGCCTAGCCCTGATTAGGGGGCGGGGCTTCACTGACGAGGGGTCCTATAAAGGGAGCAGCCAGTAAGGCAGCGGTACAGGAGCTAGCAAACAGAGCTGTGAACAGGGGAGTTTGAGTGGGAGTTCTGTTGGAGGAGAAGTTATTTGTGTGTGCTTGGTTTTCTATTAGTAGTATCTGTATGTGTAGGGGCTTTGTGCTGGGAGAGAAGCCTAGCCCTGATTAGGGGGCGGGGCTTGACTGACGAGGGGTCCTATAAAGGGAGCAGCCAGTAAGGCAGCGGTAGAGGAGCTAGCAAACAGAGCTGTAAACAGGGGAGTTTGAGTGGGAGTTCTGTTGGAGGAGAAGTTATTTGTGTGTGCTTGGTTTTCTATTAGTAGTATCTGTATGTGTAGGGGCTTTGTGCTGGGAGAGAAGCTGAGCCCTGATTAGGGGGCGGGGCTTCACTGACTAGGGGTCCTATAAAGGTACCAGCCAGTCAGGCAGCGGCACAGACAGCTGCAGCGGCACTGGAGCTAGCAAACAGATCTGTAAAAAGGGGAGATTGAGTGGGAGTTCTGTTGGAGGAGAAGGTATTTGTGTGTGTGTTTGGTTTTGTATTGTTAGTATCTGTATGTGCAGGGGCTTTGTGCTGGGAGAGAAGCTGAGCCCTTATTAGGGGGCGGGGCTTCCCTGACTAGGGGTCCTATAAAGGTAGCAGCCAGTCAGGCAGCAGCACAGGAGGTAGCAAACAGAGCTGTAAACAGGGGAGTTTGAGTGGGAGTTCTGTTGGAGGAGAAGGTATTTGTGTGTGTTTGGTTTTGTGTTGGTGGTATCTGTATGTGTAGAGGCTTGGAGGGGCTTTGTGCTGGGAGAGAAGCTGAGCCCTGATAAGGGGGCGGGGCTTCACTGACTAGGCGTCCTATAAAGGTAGCAGCCAGTCAGGCAGCGGCACAGCAGCTAGCAAACAGTGCTGTAAACACTGGAGTTTGAGTGGGAGTTCTGTTGGAGGAGAAGGTATATGTGTGTGTTTGGTTTTGTATTGTTGGTATCTGTATGTGTAGAGGCTTGGAGGGGCTTTGTGCTGGGAGAGAAGCTGAGCCCTGATTAGGGGGCGGGGCTTCACTGACGAGGGGTCCTATAAAGGGAGCAGCCAGTCAGGCAGCCTCACAGGAGCTAGCAAACCGAGCTGTAAACAGGGGAGTATGAGTGGGAGTTCTGTTGGAGGAGAAGGTGTTTGTGTGTGTTTGGTTTTGTATTGGTAGTATCTGTATGTGTAGAGGCTTTGTGCTGGGAGAAAAGCTGAGCCCTGATAAGGGGGCGGGGCTTCACTGACTAGGCGTCCAATAAAGGTAGCAGCCAGTCTGGCAGCGGCACAGGAGCTAGCAAACAGAGCTGTAAACAGGGGAGTTTGAGTGGGAGTTCTGTTGGAGGAGAAGGTATTTGTGTGTTTTTGGTTTTGTATTGGTAGTATCTGTATGTGTAGGGGCTTTGTGCTGGGACAAAAGCTGAGCCCTGATTAGGGGGCGGGGCTTCCCTGACTAGGGGTCCTATAAAGGTACCAGCCAGTCAGGCAGCGGCACAGACAGCTGCAGCGGCACTGGAGCTAGCAAATAGAGCTGTAAACAGGGGAGTTTGAGTGGGAGTTCTGTTTGAGGAGAAGGTATTTGTGTGTGTGTTTGGTTTTGTGTTGGTGGTATCTGTATGTGTTGGGGCTTTGTGCTGGGAGAGAAGCTGAGCCCTGATTAGGGGGCGGGGCTTCACTGACTAGGGGTCCTATAAAGGGAGCAGCCAGTCAGGCAGCGACACAGACAGCTGCAGCGGCACTGGAGCTAGCAAATAGAGCTGTAAACAGGGGAGTTTGAGCGGGAGTTCTGTTTGAGGAGAAGGTATTTGTGTGTGTGTTTGGTTTTGTATTGGTAGTATCTGTATGTGTAAAGGCTTGGAGGGGCTTTGTGCTGGGAGAAAAGCTGAGCCCTGATTAGGGGGCGGGGCTTCACTGACTAGGGGTCCTATAAAGGCACCAGCCAGTCAGGCAGCGGCACAGACAGCTGCAGCGGCACTGGAGCTAGCAAATAGAGCTGTAAACAGGGGAGTTTGAGCGGGAGTTCTGTTTGAGGAGAAGGTATTTGTGTGTGTGTTTGGTTTTGTATTGGTGGTATCTGTATTTGTAGAGGCTTGGAGGAGCTTTGTGCTGGGAGAGAAGCTGAGCCCTGATTAGGGGGCGGGGCTTCACTGACTAGGGGTCCTATAAAGGTAGCAGCCAGTCAGGCAGTGGCACAGGAGCGAGCAAACAGAGCTGTAAACAGGGGAGTTTGAGTGGGAGTTCTGTTGGAGGAGAAGGTATTTGTGTGTGTTTGGTTTTGTATTGGTAGTATCTGTATGTGTAGAGGCTTGGAGGGGCTTTGTGCTGGGAGAGAATCTGAGCCCTGATTAGGGGGAGGGGCTTCCCTGACTAGGGGTCCTATAAAGGTAGCAGCCAGTCAGGCAGCGGCGCAGGAGCTAGCAAACAGAGCTGTAAACAGGGGAGTTTGAGTGGGAGTTCTGTTGGAGGAGAAGGTATTTGTGTGTGTTTGGTTTTGTATTGGTGGTATCTGTATGTGTAGGGGCTTTGTGCTGGGAGAGAAGCTGAGCCCTGATTAGGGGGCGGGGCTTCACTGACTAGGGGTCCTGTAAAGGTAGCAGCCAGTCAGGCATCGGCACAGACAGCTGCAGCGGCACAGGAGCTGGCAAACAGAGCTGTAAACAGGGGAGTTTGAGTGGGAGTTCTGTTGGAGGATAAGGTATTTGTGTGTGTTTGGTTTTGTATTGGTACTATCTGTATGTGTAGAGGCTTGGAGGGGCTTTGTGCTGGGAGAGAAGCTGAGTCCTGAGTAGGGGGCGGGGCTTCACTGACTAGGAGTCCTATAAAGGTAGCAGCCAGTCAGGAAGCGGCACAGGAGCTAGCAAACAGACCTGTAAACAGGGGAGTTTGAGTGGGAGTTCTTTTGGAAGAGAAGGTATTTGTGTGTGTTTGGTTTTGTATTGGTAGTATCTGTATGTGTAGGGGCTTTGTGCTGTTAGAGAAGCTGAACCCTGATTAGGGGGCGGGGCTTCACTGATTAGGGGTCCTATAAAGGGAGCAGCCAGTCAGGCAGCTGCACAGACAGCTGCAGCGATACAGGAGCTAGCAAACAGAGCTGTAAACAGGGGAGTTTGAGTGGGAGTTCTGTTGGAGGAAAGGTATTTGTGTGTGTGTTTGGTTTTGTATTGGTGGTATCTGCATGTGTAGAGGCTTGGAGGGGCTTTGTGCTTGGAGAGAAGCTGAGCCCTGATTAGGGGGCGGGGCTTCACTCACTATGGGTGCTATAAAGGGAGCAGCCAGCCAGGCAGCGACACAGACAGGTGCAGCGGTACAGGAGCTAGCAAACAGAGGGGTAAACAAGCGAGTTTGAGTGGGAGTTCTGTTGGAGGAGAAGGTATTTGTGTGTGTTTGGTTTTGTATTGGTAGTATCTGTGTGTGTAGGGGCTTGGAGGGGCTTAATGCTGGGAGAGAAGCTGAGCCCTGATTAGGGGGCGGGGCTTCATTGACTAGGGGTCCTTTAACGGTAGCATCCAGTCAGGCAGCGGCACAGGAGCTAGCAAACAGAGCTGTAAACAGGGGAGTTTGAGAGGGAGTTCTGTTGGAGGAGAAGGTATTTGTGTTTGTTTGGTTTTGTATTGGTAGTATCTGTGTGTGTGTAGAGGCTTGGAGGGGCTTTGTGCTGGGAGAGAAGCTGAGCCCTGATTGGGGGCGGAGCTTCCCTGACTAGGGTCCTATAAAGGCACCAGCCAGTCAGGCAGGGGCACAGACAGCTGCAGCGGCACTGGAGCTAGCAAATAGAGCTGTAAACAGGGGAGTTTGAGCGGGAGTTCTGTTTGAGGAGAAGGTATTTGTGTGTGTGTTTGGTTTTGTATTGGTAGTATCTGTATGTGTAGGGGCTTTGTGCTGTTAGAGAAGCTGAGCCCTGATTAGGGGGCGGGGCTTCACTGATTAGGGGTCCTATAAAGGGAGCAGCCAGTCAGGCAGCTGCACAGACAGCTGCAGCGATACAGGAGCTAGCAAACAGAGCTGTAAACAGGGGAGTTTGAGTGGGAGTTCTGTTGGAGGAAAGGTATTTGTGTGTGTGTTTGGTTTTGTGTTGGTGGTATCTGTATGTGTAGGGGCTTTGTGCTGGGACAAAAGCTGAGCCCTGATTAGGGGGCGGGGCTTCACTGACGAGGGGTCCTATAAAGGGAGCAGCCAGTAAGGCAGCGGTACAGGAGCTAGCAAACAGAGCTGTAAACAGGGGAGTTTGAGAGGGAGTTCTGTTGGAGGAGAATTTATTTGTGTGTGTGTTTGGTTTTGTATTGGTAGTATCTGTATGTATAGAGGCTTGGAGGGGCTTTGTGCTGGGGGCGAAGCTGAGCCCTGATTAGGGGGCGGGGCTTCACTGACGAGGGGTCCTATAAAGGGAGCAGCCAGTCAGGCAGCGACACAGACAGCTGCAGCGGTACAGGAGCTAGCAAACAGAGCTGTAAACAAGCGAGTTTCAGTGGGAGTTCTGTTGGAGGAGAAGGTATTTGTGTGTGTTTGGTTTTGTGTTGGTGGTATCTGTATGTGTAGGGGCTTTGTGCTGGGAGAGAAGCCTAGCCCTGATTAGGGGGCGGGGCTTCACTGACGAGGGGTCCTATAAAGGGAGCAGCCAGTAAGGCAGCGGTACAGGAGCTAGCAAACAGAGCTGTAAACAGGGGAGTTTGAGTGGGAGTTCTGTTGGAGGAGAAGTTATTTGTGTGTGCTTGGTTTTCTATTAGTAGTATCTGTATGTGTAGGGGCTTTGTGCTGGGAGAGAAGCTGAGCCCTGATTAGGGGGCGGGGCTTCACTGACTAGGGGTCCTATAAAGGTACCAGCCAGTCAGGCAGCGGCACAGGAGGTAGCAAACAGAGCTGTAAACAGGGGAGTTTGAGTGGGAGTTCTGTTGGAGGAGAAGGTATTTGTGTGTGTTTGGTTTTGTGTTGGTGGTATCTGTATGTGTAGAGGCTTGGAGGGGCTTTGTGCTGGGAGAGAAGCTGAGCCCTGATAAGGGGGCGGGGCTTCACTGACTAGGCGTCCTATAAAGGTAGCAGCCAGTCAGGCAGCGGCACAGCAGCTAGCAAACAGTGCTGTAAACACTGGAGTTTGAGTGGGAGTTCTGTTGGAGGAGAAGGTATATGTGTGTGTTTGGTTTTGTATTGTTGGTATCTGTATGTGTAGAGGCTTGGAGGGGCTTTGTGCTGGGAGAGAAGCTGAGCCCTGATTGGGGGCGGGGCTTCACTGACGAGGGGTCCTATAAAGGGAGCAGCCAGTCAGGCAGCCTCACAGGAGCTAGCAAACCGAGCTGTAAACAGGGGAGTATGAGTGGGAGTTCTGTTGGAGGAGAAGGTGTTTGTGTGTGTTTGGTTTTGTATTGGTAGTATCTGTATGTGTAGAGGCTTTGTGCTGGGAGAGAAGCTGAGCCCTGATAAGGGGGCGGGGCTTCACTGACTAGGCGTCCAATAAAGGTAGCAGCCAGTCTGGCAGCGGCACAGGAGCTAGCAAACAGAGCTGTAAACAGGGGAGTTTGAGTGGGAGTTCTGTTGGAGGAGAAGGTATTTGTGTGTGTTTGGTTTTGTATTGGTAGTATCTGTATGTGTAGGGGCTTTGTGCTGGGACAAAAGCTGAGCCCTGATTAGGGGGCGGGGCTTCCCTGACTAGGGGTCCTATAAAGGTACCAGCCAGTCAGGCAGCGGCACAGACAGCTGCAGCGGCACTGGAGCTAGCAAATAGAGCTGTAAACAGGGGAGTTTGAGTGGGAGTTCTGTTTGAGGAGAAGGTATTTGTGTGTGTGTTTGGTTTTGTGTTGGTGGTATCTGTATGTGTTGGGGCTTTGTGCTGGGAGAGAAGCTGAGCCCTGATTAGGGGGCGGGGCTTCACTGACTAGGGGTCCTATAAAGGGAGCAGCCAGTCAGGCAGCGACACAGACAGCTGCAGCGGCACAGGAGCTAGCAAGCAGAGCTGTAAACAGGGGAGTTTGAGTGGGAATTCTGTTGGAGGAGAAGGTATTTGTGTGTGTGTTTGGTTTTGTATTGGTAGTATCTGTATGTGTAAAGGCTTGGAGGGGCTTTGTGCTGGGAGAAAAGCTGAGCCCTGATTAGGGGGCGGGGCTTCACTGACTAGGGGTCCTATAAAGGTATCAGCCAGTCAGGCAGCGGCACAGGAGCGAGCAAACAGAGCTGTAAACAGGGGAGTTTGAGTGGGAGTTCTGTTGGAGGAGAAGGTATTTGTGTGTGTTTGGTTTTGTATTGGTGGTATCTGTATGTGTAGGGGCTTTGTGCTGGGAGAGAAGCTGAGCCCTGATTAGGGGGCGGGGCTTCACTGACTAGGGGTCCTATAAAGGGAGCAGCCAGTCAGGCAGCGACACAGACAGCTGCAGCGGTACAGGAGCTAGCAAACAGAGCTGTAAACAGGGGAGTTTGAGTGGGAGTTCTGTTGGAGGAGAAGGTATTGGTGTGTGTTTGGTTTTGTGTTGGTGGTATCTGTATGTGTAGGGGCTTTGTGCTGGGAGAGAAGCTGAGCCCTGATTAGGGGGCGGGGCTTCACTGTCGAGGGGTCCTATGAAGGTAGCAGCCAGTCAGGCAGCGGCACAGACAGCTGCAGCGGCACAGGAGCTAGCAAACAGAGCTGTAAACAGGGGAGTTTGAGTGGGAGTTCTGTTGGAGCAGAAGGTATTTGTGTGTGTGTTTGGTTTTGTATTGTTAGTATCTGTATGTGCAGGGGCTTTGTGCTGGGAGAGAAGCTGAGCCCTTATTAGGGGGCGGGGCTTCACTGACGAGGGGTCCTATAAAGGGAGCAGCCAGTCAGGCAGCGACACAGACAGCTGCAGCGGCACAGGAGCAAGCAAACAGAGGTGTAAACAGGGGAGTTTGAGTGGGAGTTCTCTTGGAGGAGAAGGTATTTGTGTGTGTTTGGTTTTGTATTGGTAGTATTTGTATGTGTAGAGGCTTGGATGGGCTTTGTGCTGGGAGAGAAGCTGAGCCCTGATTAGGGGGCGGGGCTTCCCTGACTAGGGGTCCTATAAAGGTAGCAGCCAGTCAGGCAGCGGCACAGGAGCTAGGAAACAGAGCTGTAAACAGGGGACTTTGAGTGGGAGTTCTGTTGGAGGAGAAGGCATTTGTGTGTGTGTTTGGTTTTGTATTGGTGGTATCTGTATGTGTAGAGGCTTGGAGGGGCTTTGTGCTGGGAGAGAAGCTGAGCCCTGATTAGGGGGCGGGGCTTCATTGACTAGGGGTTCTATAAAGGTAGCAGCCAGTCAGGCAGCGGCACAGGAGCTAGCAAACAGAGCTGTAAACAGGGGAGTTTGAGTGGGACTTCTCTTGGAGGAGAAGTTATTTGTGTGTGCTTGGTTTTCTATTAGTAGTATCTGTATGTGTAGGGGCTTTGTGCTGGGAGAGAAGCTGAGCCCTGATTAGGGGGCGGGGCTTCACTGACTAGGGGTCCTATAAAGGTAGCAGCCAGTCAGGCAGCGGAACAGGAGCTAGCAAACAGAGCTGTAAACAGGGGAGTTTGAGAGGGAGTTCTGTTGGAGGAGAAGGTATTTGTGTTTGTTTTGTTTTGTATTGGTAGTATCTGTATGTGTAGAGGCTTGGAGGGGCTTTGTGCTGGGAGAGAAGCTGAGCCCTGATTGGGGGCGGAGCTTCCCTGACTAGGGTCCTATAAAGGCACCAGCCAGTCAGGCAGCGGCACAGACAGCTGCAGCGGCACTGGAGCTAGCAAATAGAGCTGTAAACAGGGGAGTTTGAGCGGGAGTTCTGTTTGAGGAGAAGGTATTTGTGTGTGTGTTTGGTTTTGTATTGGTGGTATCTGTATTTGTAGAGGCTTGGAGGAGCTTTGTGCTGGGAGAGAAGCTGAGCCCTGATTAGGGGGCGGGGCTTCACTGACTAGGGGTCCTATAAAGGTAGCAGCCAGTCAGGCAGCGGAACAGGAGCTAGCAAACAGAGCTGTAAACAGGGGAGTTTGAGAGGGAGTTCTGTTGGAGGAGAAGGTATTTGTGTTTGTTTTGTTTTGTATTGGTAGTATCTGTATGTGTAGAGGGTTGGAGGGGCTTTGTGCTGGGAGAGAAGCTGAGCCCTGATTGGGGCCGGAGCTTCCCTGACTAGGGTCCTATAAAGGCACCAGCCAGTCAGGCAGCGGCACAGACAGCTGCAGCGGCACTGGAGCTAGCAAACAGAGCTGTAAACAAGCGAGTTTCAGTGGGAGTTCTGTTGGAGGAGAAGGTATTTGTGTGTGTTTGGTTTTGTGTTGGTGGTATCTGTATGTGTAGGGGCTTTGTGCTGGGAGAGAAGCCTAGCCCTGATTAGGGGGCGGGGCTTCACTCACTATGGGTGCTATAAAGGGAGCAGCCAGTCAGGCAGCGACACAGACAGGTGCAGCGGTACAGGAGCTAGCAAACAGAGGGGTAAACAAGCGAGTTTGAGTGGGAGTTCTGTTGGAGGAGAAGGTATTTGTGTGCGTTTGGTTTTGTATTGGTAGTATCTGTGTGTGTAGGGGCTTGGAGGGGCTTAATGCTGGGAGAGAAGCTGAGCCCTGATTAGGGGGCGGGGCTTCATTGACGAGGGGTCCTATAAAGGTAGCAGCCAGTCAGGCAGCAGCACAGGAGCTAGCAAACAGAGCTGTAAACAGGGGAGTTTGAGAGGGAGTTCTGTTGGAGGAGAATTTATTTGTGTGTGTGTTTGGTTTTGTATTGGTAGTATCTGTATGTATAGAGGCTTGGAGGGGCTTTGTGCTGGGGGCGAAGCTGAGCCCTGATTAGGGGGCGGGGCTTCACTGACGAGGGGTCCTATAAAGGGAGCAGCCAGTCAGGCAGCGACACAGACAGCTGCAGCGGTACAGGAGCTAGCAAACAGAGCTGTAAACAAGCGAGTTTCAGTGGGAGTTCTGTTGGAGGAGAAGGTATTTGTGTGTGTTTGGTTTTGTGTTGGTGGTATCTGTATGTGTAGGGGCTTTGTGCTGGGAGAGAAGCCTAGCCCTGATTAGGGGGCGGGGCTTCACTGACGAGGGGTCCTATAAAGGGAGCAGCCAGTAAGGCAGCGGCACAGACAGCTGCAGCGGCACTGGAGCTAGCAAACAGATCTGTAAAAAGGGGAGATTGAGTGGGAGTTCTGTTGGAGGAGAAGGTATTTGTGTGTGTGTTTGGTTTTGTATTGTTAGTATCTGTATGTGCAGGGGCTTTGTGCTGGGAGAGAAGCTGAGCCCTTATTAGGGGGCGGGGCTTCCCTGACTAGGGGTCCTATAAAGGTAGCAGCCAGTCAGGCAGCAGCACAGGAGGTAGCAAACAGAGCTGTAAACAGGGGAGTTTGAGTGGGAGTTCTGTTGGAGGAGAAGGTATTTGTGTGTGTTTGGTTTTGTGTTGGTGGTATCTGTATGTGTAGAGGCTTGGAGGGGCTTTGTGCTGGGAGAGAAGCTGAGCCCTGATAAGGGGGCGGGGCTTCACTGACTAGGCGTCCTATAAAGGTAGCAGCCAGTCAGGCAGCGGCACAGCAGCTAGCAAACAGTGCTGTAAACACTGGAGTTTGAGTGGGAGTTCTGTTGGCGGAGAAGGTATATGTGTGTGTTTGGTTTTGTATTGTTGGTATCTGTATGTGTAGAGGCTTGGAGGGGCTTTGTGCTGGGAGAGAAGCTGAGCCCTGATTAGGGGGCGGGGCTTCACTGACGAGGGGTCCTATAAAGGGAGCAGCCAGTCAGGCAGCCTCACAGGAGCTAGCAAACCGAGCTGTAAACAGGGGAGTATGAGTGGGAGTTCTGTTGGAGGAGAAGGTGTTTGTGTGTGTTTGGTTTTGTATTGGTAGTATCTGTATGTGTAGAGGCTTTGTGCTGGGAGAGAAGCTGAGCCCTGATAAGGGGGCGGGGCTTCACTGACTAGGCGTCCAATAAAGGTAGCAGCCAGTCTGGCAGCGGCACAGGAGCTAGCAAACAGAGCTGTAAACAGGGGAGTTTGAGTGGGAGTTCTGTTGGAGGAGAAGGTATTTGTGTGTGTTTGGTTTTGTATTGGTAGTATCTGTATGTGTAGGGGCTTTGTGCTGGGACAAAAGCTGAGCCCTGATTAGGGGGCGGGGCTTCCCTGACTAGGGGTCCTATAAAGGTACCAGCCAGTCAGGCAGCGGCACAGACAGCTGCAGCGGCACTGGAGCTAGCAAATAGAGCTGTAAACAGGGGAGTTTGAGTGGGAGTTCTGTTTGAGGAGAAGGTATTTGTGTGTGTGTTTGGTTTTGTGTTGGTGGTATCTGTATGTGTTGGGGCTTTGTGCTGGGAGAGAAGCTGAGCCCTGATTAGGGGGCGGGGCTTCACTGACTAGGGGTCCTATAAAGGGAGCAGCCAGTCAGGCAGCGACACAGACAGCTGCAGCGGCACTGGAGCTAGCAAATAGAGCTGTAAACAGGGGAGTTTGAGCGGGAGTTCTGTTTGAGGAGAAGGTATTTGTGTGTGTGTTTGGTTTTGTATTGGTAGTATCTGTATGTGTAAAGGCTTGGAGGGGCTTTGTGCTGGGAGAAAAGCTGAGCCCTGATTAGGGGGCGGGGCTTCACTGACTAGGGGTCCTATAAAGGCACCAGCCAGTCAGGCAGCGGCACAGACAGCTGCAGCGGCACTGGAGCTAGCAAATAGAGCTGTAAACAGGGGAGTTTGAGCGGGAGTTCTGTTTGAGGAGAAGGTATTTGTGTGTGTGTTTGGTTTTGTATTGGTGGTATCTGTATTTGTAGAGGCTTGGAGGAGCTTTGTGCTGGGAGAGAAGCTGAGCCCTGATTAGGGGGCGGGGCTTCACTGACTAGGGGTCCTATAAAGGTAGCAGCCAGTCAGGCAGTGGCACAGGAGCGAGCAAACAGAGCTGTAAACAGGGGAGTTTGAGTGGGAGTTCTGTTGGAGGAGAAGGTATTTGTGTGTGTTTGGTTTTGTATTGGTAGTATCTGTATGTGTAGAGGCTTGGAGGGGCTTTGTGCTGGGAGAGAATCTGAGCCCTGATTAGGGGGAGGGGCTTCCCTGACTAGGGGTCCTATAAAGGTAGCAGCCAGTCAGGCAGCGGCGCAGGAGCTAGCAAACAGAGCTGTAAACAGGGGAGTTTGAGTGGGAGTTCTGTTGGAGGAGAAGGTATTTGTGTGTGTTTGGTTTTGTATTGGTGGTATCTGTATGTGTAGGGGCTTTGTGCTGGGAGAGAAGCTGAGCCCTGATTAGGGGGCGGGGCTTCACTGACTAGGGGTCCTGTAAAGGTAGCAGCCAGTCAGGCATCGGCACAGACAGCTGCAGCGGCACAGGAGCTGGCAAACAGAGCTGTAAACAGGGGAGTTTGAGTGGGAGTTCTGTTGGAGGATAAGGTATTTGTGTGTGTTTGGTTTTGTATTGGTACTATCTGTATGTGTAGAGGCTTGGAGGGGCTTTGTGCTGGGAGAGAAGCTGAGTCCTGAGTAGGGGGCGGGGCTTCACTGACTAGGAGTCCTATAAAGGTAGCAGCCAGTCAGGAAGCGGCACAGGAGCTAGCAAACAGACCTGTAAACAGGGGAGTTTGAGTGGGAGTTCTTTTGGAAGAGAAGGTATTTGTGTGTGTTTGGTTTTGTATTGGTAGTATCTGTATGTGTAGGGGCTTTGTGCTGTTAGAGAAGCTGAACCCTGATTAGGGGGCGGGGCTTCACTGATTAGGGGTCCTATAAAGGGAGCAGCCAGTCAGGCAGCTGCACAGACAGCTGCAGCGATACAGGAGCTAGCAAACAGAGCTGTAAACAGGGGAGTTTGAGTGGGAGTTCTGTTGGAGGAAAGGTATTTGTGTGTGTGTTTGGTTTTGTATTGGTGGTATCTGCATGTGTAGAGGCTTGGAGGGGCTTTGTGCTTGGAGAGAAGCTGAGCCCTGATTAGGGGGCGGGGCTTCACTCACTATGGGTGCTATAAAGGGAGCAGCCAGCCAGGCAGCGACACAGACAGGTGCAGCGGTACAGGAGCTAGCAAACAGAGGGGTAAACAAGCGAGTTTGAGTGGGAGTTCTGTTGGAGGAGAAGGTATTTGTGTGTGTTTGGTTTTGTATTGGTAGTATCTGTGTGTGTAGGGGCTTGGAGGGGCTTAATGCTGGGAGAGAAGCTGAGCCCTGATTAGGGGGCGGGGCTTCATTGACTAGGGGTCCTTTAACGGTAGCATCCAGTCAGGCAGCGGCACAGGAGCTAGCAAACAGAGCTGTAAACAGGGGAGTTTGAGAGGGAGTTCTGTTGGAGGAGAAGGTATTTGTGTTTGTTTGGTTTTGTATTGGTAGTATCTGTGTGTGTGTAGAGGCTTGGAGGGGCTTTGTGCTGGGAGAGAAGCTGAGCCCTGATTGGGGGCGGAGCTTCCCTGACTAGGGTCCTATAAAGGCACCAGCCAGTCAGGCAGGGGCACAGACAGCTGCAGCGGCACTGGAGCTAGCAAATAGAGCTGTAAACAGGGGAGTTTGAGCGGGAGTTCTGTTTGAGGAGAAGGTATTTGTGTGTGTGTTTGGTTTTGTATTGGTAGTATCTGTATGTGTAGGGGCTTTGTGCTGTTAGAGAAGCTGAGCCCTGATTAGGGGGCGGGGCTTCACTGATTAGGGGTCCTATAAAGGGAGCAGCCAGTCAGGCAGCTGCACAGACAGCTGCAGCGATACAGGAGCTAGCAAACAGAGCTGTAAACAGGGGAGTTTGAGTGGGAGTTCTGTTGGAGGAAAGGTATTTGTGTGTGTGTTTGGTTTTGTGTTGGTGGTATCTGTATGTGTAGGGGCTTTGTGCTGGGACAAAAGCTGAGCCCTGATTAGGGGGCGGGGCTTCACTGACGAGGGGTCCTATAAAGGGAGCAGCCAGTAAGGCAGCGGTACAGGAGCTAGCAAACAGAGCTGTAAACAGGGGAGTTTGAGAGGGAGTTCTGTTGGAGGAGAATTTATTTGTGTGTGTGTTTGGTTTTGTATTGGTAGTATCTGTATGTATAGAGGCTTGGAGGGGCTTTGTGCTGGGGGCGAAGCTGAGCCCTGATTAGGGGGCGGGGCTTCACTGACGAGGGGTCCTATAAAGGGAGCAGCCAGTCAGGCAGCGACACAGACAGCTGCAGCGGTACAGGAGCTAGCAAACAGAGCTGTAAACAAGCGAGTTTCAGTGGGAGTTCTGTTGGAGGAGAAGGTATTTGTGTGTGTTTGGTTTTGTGTTGGTGGTATCTGTATGTGTAGGGGCTTTGTGCTGGGAGAGAAGCCTAGCCCTGATTAGGGGGCGGGGCTTCACTGACGAGGGGTCCTATAAAGGGAGCAGCCAGTAAGGCAGCGGTACAGGAGCTAGCAAACAGAGCTGTAAACAGGGGAGTTTGAGTGGGAGTTCTGTTGGAGGAGAAGTTATTTGTGTGTGCTTGGTTTTCTATTAGTAGTATCTGTATGTGTAGGGGCTTTGTGCTGGGAGAGAAGCTGAGCCCTGATTAGGGGGCGGGGCTTCACTGACTAGGGGTCCTATAAAGGTACCAGCCAGTCAGGCAGCGGCACAGGAGGTAGCAAACAGAGCTGTAAACAGGGGAGTTTGAGTGGGAGTTCTGTTCGAGGAGAAGGTATTTGTGTGTGTTTGGTTTTGTGTTGGTGGTATCTGTATGTGTAGAGGCTTGGAGGGGCTTTGTGCTGGGAGAGAAGCTGAGCCCTGATAAGGGGGCGGGGCTTCACTGACTAGGCGTCCTATAAAGGTAGCAGCCAGTCAGGCAGCGGCACAGCAGCTAGCAAACAGTGCTGTAAACACTGGAGTTTGAGTGGGAGTTCTGTTGGAGGAGAAGGTATATGTGTGTGTTTGGTTTTGTATTGTTGGTATCTGTATGTGTAGAGGCTTGGAGGGGCTTTGTGCTGGGAGAGAAGCTGAGCCCTGATTGGGGGCGGGGCTTCACTGACGAGGGGTCCTATAAAGGGAGCAGCCAGTCAGGCAGCCTCACAGGAGCTAGCAAACCGAGCTGTAAACAGGGGAGTATGAGTGGGAGTTCTGTTGGAGGAGAAGGTGTTTGTGTGTGTTTGGTTTTGTATTGGTAGTATCTGTATGTGTAGAGGCTTTGTGCTGGGAGAGAAGCTGAGCCCTGATTAGGGGGAGGGACTTCCCTGACTAGGGGTCCAATAAAGGTAGCAGCCAGTCTGGCAGCGGCACAGGAGCGAGCAAACAGAGCTGTAAACAGGGGAGTTTGAGTGGGAGTTCTGTTGGAGGAGAAGGTATTTGTGTGTGTTTGGTTTTGTATTGGTGGTATCTGTATGTGTAGGGGCTTTGTGCTGGGAGAGAAGCTGAGCCCTGATTAGGGGGCGGGGCTTCACTCACTATGGGTGCTATAAAGGGAGCAGCCAGCCAGGCAGCGACACAGACAGGTGCAGCGGTACAGGAGCTAGCAAACAGAGGGGTAAACAAGCGAGTTTGAGTGGGAGTTCTGTTGGAGGAGAAGGTATTTGTGTGTGTTTGGTTTTGTATTGGTAGTATCTGTGTGTGTAGGGGCTTGGAGGGGCTTAATGCTGGGAGAGAAGCTGAGCCCTGATTAGGGGGCGGGGCTTCATTGACTAGGGGTCCTTTAACGGTAGCATCCAGTCAGGCAGCGGCACAGGAGCTAGCAAACAGAGCTGTAAACAGGGGAGTTTGAGAGGGAGTTCTGTTGGAGGAGAAGGTATTTGTGTTTGTTTGGTTTTGTATTGGTAGTATCTGTGTGTGTGTAGAGGCTTGGAGGGGCTTTGTGCTGGGAGAGAAGCTGAGCCCTGATTGGGGGCGGAGCTTCCCTGACTAGGGTCCTATAAAGGCACCAGCCAGTCAGGCAGGGGCACAGACAGCTGCAGCGGCACTGGAGCTAGCAAATAGAGCTGTAAACAGGGGAGTTTGAGCGGGAGTTCTGTTTGAGGAGAAGGTATTTGTGTGTGTGTTTGGTTTTGTATTGGTAGTATCTGTATGTGTAGGGGCTTTGTGCTGTTAGAGAAGCTGAGCCCTGATTAGGGGGCGGGGCTTCACTGATTAGGGGTCCTATAAAGGGAGCAGCCAGTCAGGCAGCTGCACAGACAGCTGCAGCGATACAGGAGCTAGCAAACAGAGCTGTAAACAGGGGAGTTTGAGTGGGAGTTCTGTTGGAGGAAAGGTATTTGTGTGTGTGTTTGGTTTTGTGTTGGTGGTATCTGTATGTGTAGGGGCTTTGTGCTGGGACAAAAGCTGAGCCCTGATTAGGGGGCGGGGCTTCACTGACGAGGGGTCCTATAAAGGGAGCAGCCAGTAAGGAAGCGGTACAGGAGCTAGCAAACAGAGCTGTAAACAGGGGAGTTTGAGAGGGAGTTCTGTTGGAGGAGAATTTATTTGTGTGTGTGTTTGGTTTTGTATTGGTAGTATCTGTATGTATAGAGGCTTGGAGGGGCTTTGTGCTGGGGGCGAAGCTGAGCCCTGATTAGGGGGCGGGGCTTCACTGACGAGGGGTCCTATAAAGGGAGCAGCCAGTCAGGCAGCGACACAGACAGCTGCAGCGGTACAGGAGCTAGCAAACAGAGCTGTAAACAAGCGAGTTTCAGTGGGAGTTCTGTTGGAGGAGAAGGTATTTGTGTGTGTTTGGTTTTGTGTTGGTGGTATCTGTATGTGTAGGGGCTTTGTGCTGGGAGAGAAGCCTAGCCCTGATTAGGGGGCGGGGCTTCACTGACGAGGGGTCCTATAAAGGGAGCAGCCAGTAAGGCAGCGGTACAGGAGCTAGCAAACAGAGCTGTGAACAGGGGAGTTTGAGTGGGAGTTCTGTTGGAGGAGAAGTTATTTGTGTGTGCTTGGTTTTCTATTAGTAGTATCTGTATGTGTAGGGGCTTTGTGCTGGGAGAGAAGCCTAGCCCTGATTAGGGGGCGGGGCTTGACTGACGAGGGGTCCTATAAAGGGAGCAGCCAGTAAGGCAGCGGTACAGGAGCTAGCAAACAGAGCTGTAAACAGGGGAGTTCGAGTGGGAGTTCTGTTGGAGGAGAAGTTATTTGTGTGTGCTTGGTTTTCTATTAGTAGTATCTGTATGTGTAGGGGCTTTGTGCTGGGAGAGAAGCTGAGCCCTGATTAGGGGGCGGGGCTTCACTGACTAGGGGTCCTATAAAGGTACCAGCCAGTCAGGCAGCGGCACAGACAGCTGCAGCGGCACTGGAGCTAGCAAACAGATCTGTAAAAAGGGGAGATTGAGTGGGAGTTCTGTTGGAGGAGAAGGTATTTGTGTGTGTGTTTGGTTTTGTATTGTTAGTATCTGTATGTGCAGGGGCTTTGTGCTGGGAGAGAAGCTGAGCCCTTATTAGGGGGCGGGGCTTCCCTGACTAGGGGTCCTATAAAGGTAGCAGCCAGTCAGGCAGCAGCACAGGAGGTAGCAAACAGAGCTGTAAACAGGGGAGTTTGAGTGGGAGTTCTGTTGGAGGAGAAGGTATTTGTGTGTGTTTGGTTTTGTGTTGGTGGTATCTGTATGTGTAGAGGCTTGGAGGGGCTTTGTGCTGGGAGAGAAGCTGAGCCCTGATAAGGGGGCGGGGCTTCACTGACTAGGCGTCCTATAAAGGTAGCAGCCAGTCAGGCAGCGGCACAGCAGCTAGCAAACAGTGCTGTAAACACTGGAGTTTGAGTGGGAGTTCTGTTGGAGGAGAAGGTATATGTGTGTGTTTGGTTTTGTATTGTTGGTATCTGTATGTGTAGAGGCTTGGAGGGGCTTTGTGCTGGGAGAGAAGCTGAGCCCTGATTAGGGGGCGGGGCTTCACTGACGAGGGGTCCTATAAAGGGAGCAGCCAGTCAGGCAGCCTCACAGGAGCTAGCAAACCGAGCTGTAAACAGGGGAGTATGAGTGGGAGTTCTGTTGGAGGAGAAGGTGTTTGTGTGTGTTTGGTTTTGTATTGGTAGTATCTGTATGTGTAGAGGCTTTGTGCTGGGAGAAAAGCTGAGCCCTGATAAGGGGGCGGGGCTTCACTGACTAGGCGTCCAATAAAGGTAGCAGCCAGTCTGGCAGCGGCACAGGAGCTAGCAAACAGAGCTGTAAACAGGGGAGTTTGAGTGGGAGTTCTGTTGGAGGAGAAGGTATTTGTGTGTGTTTGGTTTTGTATTGGTAGTATCTGTATGTGTAGGGGCTTTGTGCTGGGACAAAAGCTGAGCCCTGATTAGGGGGCGGGGCTTCCCTGACTAGGGGTCCTATAAAGGTACCAGCCAGTCAGGCAGCGGCACAGACAGCTGCAGCGGCACTGGAGCTAGCAAATAGAGCTGTAAACAGGGGAGTTTGAGTGGGAGTTCTGTTTGAGGAGAAGGTATTTGTGTGTGTGTTTGGTTTTGTGTTGGTGGTATCTGTATGTGTTGGGGCTTTGTGCTGGGAGAGAAGCTGAGCCCTGATTAGGGGGCGGGGCTTCACTGACTAGGGGTCCTATAAAGGGAGCAGCCAGTCAGGCAGCGACACAGACAGCTGCAGCGGCACTGGAGCTAGCAAATAGAGCTGTAAACAGGGGAGTTTGAGCGGGAGTTCTGTTTGAGGAGAAGGTATTTGTGTGTGTGTTTGGTTTTGTATTGGTAGTATCTGTATGTGTAAAGGCTTGGAGGGGCTTTGTGCTGGGAGAAAAGCTGAGCCCTGATTAGGGGGCGGGGCTTCACTGACTAGGGGTCCTATAAAGGCACCAGCCAGTCAGGCAGCGGCACAGACAGCTGCAGCGGCACTGGAGCTAGCAAATAGAGCTGTAAACAGGGGAGTTTGAGCGGGAGTTCTGTTTGAGGAGAAGGTATTTGTGTGTGTGTTTGGTTTTGTATTGGTGGTATCTGTATTTGTAGAGGCTTGGAGGAGCTTTGTGCTGGGAGAGAAGCTGAGCCCTGATTAGGGGGCGGGGCTTCACTGACTAGGGGTCCTATAAAGGTAGCAGCCAGTCAGGCAGTGGCACAGGAGCGAGCAAACAGAGCTGTAAACAGGGGAGTTTGAGTGGGAGTTCTGTTGGAGGAGAAGGTATTTGTGTGTGTTTGGTTTTGTATTGGTAGTATCTGTATGTGTAGAGGCTTGGAGGGGCTTTGTGCTGGGAGAGAATCTGAGCCCTGATTAGGGGGAGGGGCTTCCCTGACTAGGGGTCCTATAAAGGTAGCAGCCAGTCAGGCAGCGGCGCAGGAGCTAGCAAACAGAGCTGTAAACAGGGGAGTTTGAGTGGGAGTTCTGTTGGAGGAGAAGGTATTTGTGTGTGTTTGGTTTTGTATTGGTGGTATCTGTATGTGTAGGGGCTTTGTGCTGGGAGAGAAGCTGAGCCCTGATTAGGGGGCGGGGCTTCACTGACTAGGGGTCCTGTAAAGGTAGCAGCCAGTCAGGCATCGGCACAGACAGCTGCAGCGGCACAGGAGCTGGCAAACAGAGCTGTAAACAGGGGAGTTTGAGTGGGAGTTCTGTTGGAGGATAAGGTATTTGTGTGTGTTTGGTTTTGTATTGGTACTATCTGTATGTGTAGAGGCTTGGAGGGGCTTTGTGCTGGGAGAGAAGCTGAGTCCTGAGTAGGGGGCGGGGCTTCACTGACTAGGAGTCCTATAAAGGTAGCAGCCAGTCAGGAAGCGGCACAGGAGCTAGCAAACAGACCTGTAAACAGGGGAGTTTGAGTGGGAGTTCTTTTGGAAGAGAAGGTATTTGTGTGTGTTTGGTTTTGTATTGGTAGTATCTGTATGTGTAGGGGCTTTGTGCTGTTAGAGAAGCTGAACCCTGATTAGGGGGCGGGGCTTCACTGATTAGGGGTCCTATAAAGGGAGCAGCCAGTCAGGCAGCTGCACAGACAGCTGCAGCGATACAGGAGCTAGCAAACAGAGCTGTAAACAGGGGAGTTTGAGTGGGAGTTCTGTTGGAGGAAAGGTATTTGTGTGTGTGTTTGGTTTTGTATTGGTGGTATCTGCATGTGTAGAGGCTTGGAGGGGCTTTGTGCTTGGAGAGAAGCTGAGCCCTGATTAGGGGGCGGGGCTTCACTCACTATGGGTGCTATAAAGGGAGCAGCCAGCCAGGCAGCGACACAGACAGGTGCAGCGGTACAGGAGCTAGCAAACAGAGGGGTAAACAAGCGAGTTTGAGTGGGAGTTCTGTTGGAGGAGAAGGTATTTGTGTGTGTTTGGTTTTGTATTGGTAGTATCTGTGTGTGTAGGGGCTTGGAGGGGCTTAATGCTGGGAGAGAAGCTGAGCCCTGATTAGGGGGCGGGGCTTCATTGACTAGGGGTCCTTTAACGGTAGCATCCAGTCAGGCAGCGGCACAGGAGCTAGCAAACAGAGCTGTAAACAGGGGAGTTTGAGAGGGAGTTCTGTTGGAGGAGAAGGTATTTGTGTTTGTTTGGTTTTGTATTGGTAGTATCTGTGTGTGTGTAGAGGCTTGGAGGGGCTTTGTGCTGGGAGAGAAGCTGAGCCCTGATTGGGGGCGGAGCTTCCCTGACTAGGGTCCTATAAAGGCACCAGCCAGTCAGGCAGGGGCACAGACAGCTGCAGCGGCACTGGAGCTAGCAAATAGAGCTGTAAACAGGGGAGTTTGAGCGGGAGTTCTGTTTGAGGAGAAGGTATTTGTGTGTGTGTTTGGTTTTGTATTGGTAGTATCTGTATGTGTAGGGGCTTTGTGCTGTTAGAGAAGCTGAGCCCTGATTAGGGGGCGGGGCTTCACTGATTAGGGGTCCTATAAAGGGAGCAGCCAGTCAGGCAGCTGCACAGACAGCTGCAGCGATACAGGAGCTAGCAAACAGAGCTGTAAACAGGGGAGTTTGAGTGGGAGTTCTGTTGGAGGAAAGGTATTTGTGTGTGTGTTTGGTTTTGTGTTGGTGGTATCTGTATGTGTAGGGGCTTTGTGCTGGGACAAAAGCTGAGCCCTGATTAGGGGGCGGGGCTTCACTGACGAGGGGTCCTATAAAGGGAGCAGCCAGTAAGGCAGCGGTACAGGAGCTAGCAAACAGAGCTGTAAACAGGGGAGTTTGAGAGGGAGTTCTGTTGGAGGAGAATTTATTTGTGTGTGTGTTTGGTTTTGTATTGGTAGTATCTGTATGTATAGAGGCTTGGAGGGGCTTTGTGCTGGGGGCGAAGCTGAGCCCTGATTAGGGGGCGGGGCTTCACTGACGAGGGGTCCTATAAAGGGAGCAGCCAGTCAGGCAGCGACACAGACAGCTGCAGCGGTACAGGAGCTAGCAAACAGAGCTGTAAACAAGCGAGTTTCAGTGGGAGTTCTGTTGGAGGAGAAGGTATTTGTGTGTGTTTGGTTTTGTGTTGGTGGTATCTGTATGTGTAGGGGCTTTGTGCTGGGAGAGAAGCCTAGCCCTGATTAGGGGGCGGGGCTTCACTGACGAGGGGTCCTATAAAGGGAGCAGCCAGTAAGGCAGCGGTACAGGAGCTAGCAAACAGAGCTGTAAACAGGGGAGTTTGAGTGGGAGTTCTGTTGGAGGAGAAGTTATTTGTGTGTGCTTGGTTTTCTATTAGTAGTATCTGTATGTGTAGGGGCTTTGTGCTGGGAGAGAAGCTGAGCCCTGATTAGGGGGCGGGGCTTCACTGACTAGGGGTCCTATAAAGGTACCAGCCAGTCAGGCAGCGGCACAGGAGGTAGCAAACAGAGCTGTAAAGAGGGGAGTTTGAGTGGGAGTTCTGTTGGAGGAGAAGGTATTTGTGTGTGTTTGGTTTTGTGTTGGTGGTATCTGTATGTGTAGAGGCTTGGAGGGGCTTTGTGCTGGGAGAGAAGCTGAGCCCTGATAAGGGGGCGGGGCTTCACTGACTAGGCGTCCTATAAAGGTAGCAGCCAGTCAGGCAGCGGCACAGCAGCTAGCAAACAGTGCTGTAAACACTGGAGTTTGAGTGGGAGTTCTGTTGGAGGAGAAGGTATATGTGTGTGTTTGGTTTTGTATTGTTGGTATCTGTATGTGTAGAGGCTTGGAGGGGCTTTGTGCTGGGAGAGAAGCTGAGCCCTGATTGGGGGCGGGGCTTCACTGACGAGGGGTCCTATAAAGGGAGCAGCCAGTCAGGCAGCCTCACAGGAGCTAGCAAACCGAGCTGTAAACAGGGGAGTATGAGTGGGAGTTCTGTTGGAGGAGAAGGTGTTTGTGTGTGTTTGGTTTTGTATTGGTAGTATCTGTATGTGTAGAGGCTTTGTGCTGGGAGAGAAGCTGAGCCCTGATAAGGGGGCGGGGCTTCACTGACTAGGCGTCCAATAAAGGTAGCAGCCAGTCTGGCAGCGGCACAGGAGCTAGCAAACAGAGCTGTAAACAGGGGAGTTTGAGTGGGAGTTCTGTTGGAGGAGAAGGTATTTGTGTGTGTTTGGTTTTGTATTGGTAGTATCTGTATGTGTAGGGGCTTTGTGCTGGGACAAAAGCTGAGCCCTGATTAGGGGGCGGGGCTTCCCTGACTAGGGGTCCTATAAAGGTACCAGCCAGTCAGGCAGCGGCACAGACAGCTGCAGCGGCACTGGAGCTAGCAAATAGAGCTGTAAACAGGGGAGTTTGAGTGGGAGTTCTGTTTGAGGAGAAGGTATTTGTGTGTGTGTTTGGTTTTGTGTTGGTGGTATCTGTATGTGTTGGGGCTTTGTGCTGGGAGAGAAGCTGAGCCCTGATTAGGGGGCGGGGCTTCACTGACTAGGGGTCCTATAAAGGGAGCAGCCAGTCAGGCAGCGACACAGACAGCTGCAGCGGCACAGGAGCTAGCAAGCAGAGCTGTAAACAGGGGAGTTTGAGTGGGAATTCTGTTGGAGGAGAAGGTATTTGTGTGTGTGTTTGGTTTTGTATTGGTAGTATCTGTATGTGTAAAGGCTTGGAGGGGCTTTGTGCTGGGAGAAAAGCTGAGCCCTGATTAGGGGGCGGGGCTTCACTGACTAGGGGTCCTATAAAGGTATCAGCCAGTCAGGCAGCGGCACAGGAGCGAGCAAACAGAGCTGTAAACAGGGGAGTTTGAGTGGGAGTTCTGTTGGAGGAGAAGGTATTTGTGTGTGTTTGGTTTTGTATTGGTGGTATCTGTATGTGTAGGGGCTTTGTGCTGGGAGAGAAGCTGAGCCCTGATTAGGGGGCGGGGCTTCACTGACTAGGGGTCCTATAAAGGGAGCAGCCAGTCAGGCAGCGACACAGACAGCTGCAGCGGTACAGGAGCTAGCAAACAGAGCTGTAAACAGGGGAGTTTGAGTGGGAGTTCTGTTGGAGGAGAAGGTATTGGTGTGTGTTTGGTTTTGTGTTGGTGGTATCTGTATGTGTAGGGGCTTTGTGCTGGGAGAGAAGCTGAGCCCTGATTAGGGGGCGGGGCTTCACTGTCGAGGGGTCCTATGAAGGTAGCAGCCAGTCAGGCAGCGGCACAGACAGCTGCAGCGGCACAGGAGCTAGCAAACAGAGCTGTAAACAGGGGAGTTTGAGTGGGAGTTCTGTTGGAGCAGAAGGTATTTGTGTGTGTGTTTGGTTTTGTATTGTTAGTATCTGTATGTGCAGGGGCTTTGTGCTGGGAGAGAAGCTGAGCCCTTATTAGGGGGCGGGGCTTCACTGACGAGGGGTCCTATAAAGGGAGCAGCCAGTCAGGCAGCGACACAGACAGCTGCAGCGGCACAGGAGCAAGCAAACAGAGGTGTAAACAGGGGAGTTTGAGTGGGAGTTCTCTTGGAGGAGAAGGTATTTGTGTGTGTTTGGTTTTGTATTGGTAGTATTTGTATGTGTAGAGGCTTGGATGGGCTTTGTGCTGGGAGAGAAGCTGAGCCCTGATTAGGGGGCGGGGCTTCACTGACTAGGGGTCCTATAAAGGTAGCAGCCAGTCAGGCAGCGGAACAGGAGCTAGCAAACAGAGCTGTAAACAGGGGAGTTTGAGAGGGAGTTCTGTTGGAGGAGAAGGTATTTGTGTTTGTTTTGTTTTGTATTGGTAGTATCTGTATGTGTAGAGGCTTGGAGGGGCTTTGTGCTGGGAGAGAAGCTGAGCCCTGATTGGGGGCGGAGCTTCCCTGACTAGGGTCCTATAAAGGCACCAGCCAGTCAGGCAGCGGCACAGACAGCTGCAGCGGCACTGGAGCTAGCAAATAGAGCTGTAAACAGGGGAGTTTGAGCGGGAGTTCTGTTTGAGGAGAAGGTATTTGTGTGTGTGTTTGGTTTTGTATTGGTGGTATCTGTATTTGTAGAGGCTTGGAGGAGCTTTGTGCTGGGAGAGAAGCTGAGCCCTGATTAGGGGGCGGGGCTTCACTGACTAGGGGTCCTATAAAGGTAGCAGCCAGTCAGGCAGCGGAACAGGAGCTAGCAAACAGAGCTGTAAACAGGGGAGTTTGAGAGGGAGTTCTGTTGGAGGAGAAGGTATTTGTGTTTGTTTTGTTTTGTATTGGTAGTATCTGTATGTGTAGAGGCTTGGAGGGGCTTTGTGCTGGGAGAGAAGCTGAGCCCTGATTGGGGCCGGAGCTTCCCTGACTAGGGTCCTATAAAGGCACCAGCCAGTCAGGCAGCGGCACAGACAGCTGCAGCGGCACTGGAGCTAGCAAACAGAGCTGTAAACAAGCGAGTTTCAGTGGGAGTTCTGTTGGAGGAGAAGGTATTTGTGTGTGTTTGGTTTTGTGTTGGTGGTATCTGTATGTGTAGGGGCTTTGTGCTGGGAGAGAAGCCTAGCCCTGATTAGGGGGCGGGGCTTCACTCACTATGGGTGCTATAAAGGGAGCAGCCAGCCAGGCAGCGACACAGACAGGTGCAGCGGTACAGGAGCTAGCAAACAGAGGGGTAAACAAGCGAGTTTGAGTGGGAGTTCTGTTGGAGGAGAAGGTATTTGTGTGTGTTTGGTTTTGTATTGGTAGTATCTGTGTGTGTAGGGGCTTGGAGGGGCTTAATGCTGGGAGAGAAGCTGAGCCCTGATTAGGGGGCGGGGCTTCATTGACTAGGGGTCCTTTAACGGTAGCATCCAGTCAGGCAGCGGCACAGGAGCTAGCAAACAGAGCTGTAAACAGGGGAGTTTGAGAGGGAGTTCTGTTGGAGGAGAAGGTATTTGTGTTTGTTTGGTTTTGTATTGGTAGTATCTGTGTGTGTGTAGAGGCTTGGAGGGGCTTTGTGCTGGGAGAGAAGCTGAGCCCTGATTGGGGGCGGAGCTTCCCTGACTAGGGTCCTATAAAGGCACCAGCCAGTCAGGCAGGGGCACAGACAGCTGCAGCGGCACTGGAGCTAGCAAATAGAGCTGTAAACAGGGGAGTTTGAGCGGGAGTTCTGTTTGAGGAGAAGGTATTTGTGTGTGTGTTTGGTTTTGTATTGGTAGTATCTGTATGTGTAGGGGCTTTGTGCTGTTAGAGAAGCTGAGCCCTGATTAGGGGGCGGGGCTTCACTGATTAGGGGTCCTATAAAGGGAGCAGCCAGTCAGGCAGCTGCACAGACAGCTGCAGCGATACAGGAGCTAGCAAACAGAGCTGTAAACAGGGGAGTTTGAGTGGGAGTTCTGTTGGAGGAAAGGTATTTGTGTGTGTGTTTGGTTTTGTGTTGGTGGTATCTGTATGTGTAGGGGCTTTGTGCTGGGACAAAAGCTGAGCCCTGATTAGGGGGCGGGGCTTCACTGACGAGGGGTCCTATAAAGGGAGCAGCCAGTAAGGCAGCGGTACAGGAGCTAGCAAACAGAGCTGTAAACAGGGGAGTTTGAGAGGGAGTTCTGTTGGAGGAGAATTTATTTGTGTGTGTGTTTGGTTTTGTATTGGTAGTATCTGTATGTATAGAGGCTTGGAGGGGCTTTGTGCTGGGGGCGAAGCTGAGCCCTGATTAGGGGGCGGGGCTTCACTGACGAGGGGTCCTATAAAGGGAGCAGCCAGTCAGGCAGCGACACAGACAGCTGCAGCGGTACAGGAGCTAGCAAACAGAGCTGTAAACAAGCGAGTTTCAGTGGGAGTTCTGTTGGAGGAGAAGGTATTTGTGTGTGTTTGGTTTTGTGTTGGTGGTATCTGTATGTGTAGGGGCTTTGTGCTGGGAGAGAAGCCTAGCCCTGATTAGGGGGCGGGGCTTCACTGACGAGGGGTCCTATAAAGGGAGCAGCCAGTAAGGCAGCGGTACAGGAGCTAGCAAACAGAGCTGTGAACAGGGGAGTTTGAGTGGGAGTTCTGTTGGAGGAGAAGTTATTTGTGTGTGCTTGGTTTTCTATTAGTAGTATCTGTATGTGTAGGGGCTTTGTGCTGGGAGAGAAGCCTAGCCCTGATTAGGGGGCGGGGCTTGACTGACGAGGGGTCCTATAAAGGGAGCAGCCAGTAAGGCAGCGGTAGAGGAGCTAGCAAACAGAGCTGTAAACAGGGGAGTTTGAGTGGGAGTTCTGTTGGAGGAGAAGTTATTTGTGTGTGCTTGGTTTTCTATTAGTAGTATCTGTATGTGTAGGGGCTTTGTGCTGGGAGAGAAGCTGAGCCCTGATTAGGGGGCGGGGCTTCACTGACTAGGGGTCCTATAAAGGTACCAGCCAGTCAGGCAGCGGCACAGACAGCTGCAGCGGCACTGGAGCTAGCAAACAGATCTGTAAAAAGGGGAGATTGAGTGGGAGTTCTGTTGGAGGAGAAGGTATTTGTGTGTGTGTTTGGTTTTGTATTGTTAGTATCTGTATGTGCAGGGGCTTTGTGCTGGGAGAGAAGCTGAGCCCTTATTAGGGGGCGGGGCTTCCCTGACTAGGGGTCCTATAAAGGTAGCAGCCAGTCAGGCAGCAGCACAGGAGGTAGCAAACAGAGCTGTAAACAGGGGAGTTTGAGTGGGAGTTCTGTTGGAGGAGAAGGTATTTGTGTGTGTTTGGTTTTGTGTTGGTGGTATCTGTATGTGTAGAGGCTTGGAGGGGCTTTGTGCTGGGAGAGAAGCTGAGCCCTGATAAGGGGGCGGGGCTTCACTGACTAGGCGTCCTATAAAGGTAGCAGCCAGTCAGGCAGCGGCACAGCAGCTAGCAAACAGTGCTGTAAACACTGGAGTTTGAGTGGGAGTTCTGTTGGAGGAGAAGGTATATGTGTGTGTTTGGTTTTGTATTGTTGGTATCTGTATGTGTAGAGGCTTGGAGGGGCTTTGTGCTGGGAGAGAAGCTGAGCCCTGATTAGGGGGCGGGGCTTCACTGACGAGGGGTCCTATAAAGGGAGCAGCCAGTCAGGCAGCCTCACAGGAGCTAGCAAACCGAGCTGTAAACAGGGGAGTATGAGTGGGAGTTCTGTTGGAGGAGAAGGTGTTTGTGTGTGTTTGGTTTTGTATTGGTAGTATCTGTATGTGTAGAGGCTTTGTGCTGGGAGAAAAGCTGAGCCCTGATAAGGGGGCGGGGCTTCACTGACTAGGCGTCCAATAAAGGTAGCAGCCAGTCTGGCAGCGGCACAGGAGCTAGCAAACAGAGCTGTAAACAGGGGAGTTTGAGTGGGAGTTCTGTTGGAGGAGAAGGTATTTGTGTGTGTTTTGGTTTTGTATTGGTAGTATCTGTATGTGTAGGGGCTTTGTGCTGGGACAAAAGCTGAGCCCTGATTAGGGGGCGGGGCTTCCCTGACTAGGGGTCCTATAAAGGTACCAGCCAGTCAGGCAGCGGCACAGACAGCTGCAGCGGCACTGGAGCTAGCAAATAGAGCTGTAAACAGGGGAGTTTGAGTGGGAGTTCTGTTTGAGGAGAAGGTATTTGTGTGTGTGTTTGGTTTTGTGTTGGTGGTATCTGTATGTGTTGGGGCTTTGTGCTGGGAGAGAAGCTGAGCCCTGATTAGGGGGCGGGGCTTCACTGACTAGGGGTCCTATAAAGGGAGCAGCCAGTCAGGCAGCGACACAGACAGCTGCAGCGGCACTGGAGCTAGCAAATAGAGCTGTAAACAGGGGAGTTTGAGCGGGAGTTCTGTTTGAGGAGAAGGTATTTGTGTGTGTGTTTGGTTTTGTATTGGTAGTATCTGTATGTGTAAAGGCTTGGAGGGGCTTTGTGCTGGGAGAAAAGCTGAGCCCTGATTAGGGGGCGGGGCTTCACTGACTAGGGGTCCTATAAAGGCACCAGCCAGTCAGGCAGCGGCACAGACAGCTGCAGCGGCACTGGAGCTAGCAAATAGAGCTGTAAACAGGGGAGTTTGAGCGGGAGTTCTGTTTGAGGAGAAGGTATTTGTGTGTGTGTTTGGTTTTGTATTGGTGGTATCTGTATTTGTAGAGGCTTGGAGGAGCTTTGTGCTGGGAGAGAAGCTGAGCCCTGATTAGGGGGCGGGGCTTCACTGACTAGGGGTCCTATAAAGGTAGCAGCCAGTCAGGCAGTGGCACAGGAGCGAGCAAACAGAGCTGTAAACAGGGGAGTTTGAGTGGGAGTTCTGTTGGAGGAGAAGGTATTTGTGTGTGTTTGGTTTTGTATTGGTAGTATCTGTATGTGTAGAGGCTTGGAGGGGCTTTGTGCTGGGAGAGAATCTGAGCCCTGATTAGGGGGAGGGGCTTCCCTGACTAGGGGTCCTATAAAGGTAGCAGCCAGTCAGGCAGCGGCGCAGGAGCTAGCAAACAGAGCTGTAAACAGGGGAGTTTGAGTGGGAGTTCTGTTGGAGGAGAAGGTATTTGTGTGTGTTTGGTTTTGTATTGGTGGTATCTGTATGTGTAGGGGCTTTGTGCTGGGAGAGAAGCTGAGCCCTGATTAGGGGGCGGGGCTTCACTGACTAGGGGTCCTGTAAAGGTAGCAGCCAGTCAGGCATCGGCACAGACAGCTGCAGCGGCACAGGAGCTGGCAAACAGAGCTGTAAACAGGGGAGTTTGAGTGGGAGTTCTGTTGGAGGATAAGGTATTTGTGTGTGTTTGGTTTTGTATTGGTACTATCTGTATGTGTAGAGGCTTGGAGGGGCTTTGTGCTGGGAGAGAAGCTGAGTCCTGAGTAGGGGGCGGGGCTTCACTGACTAGGAGTCCTATAAAGGTAGCAGCCAGTCAGGAAGCGGCACAGGAGCTAGCAAACAGACCTGTAAACAGGGGAGTTTGAGTGGGAGTTCTTTTGGAAGAGAAGGTATTTGTGTGTGTTTGGTTTTGTATTGGTAGTATCTGTATGTGTAGGGGCTTTGTGCTGTTAGAGAAGCTGAACCCTGATTAGGGGGCGGGGCTTCACTGATTAGGGGTCCTATAAAGGGAGCAGCCAGTCAGGCAGCTGCACAGACAGCTGCAGCGATACAGGAGCTAGCAAACAGAGCTGTAAACAGGGGAGTTTGAGTGGGAGTTCTGTTGGAGGAAAGGTATTTGTGTGTGTGTTTGGTTTTGTATTGGTGGTATCTGCATGTGTAGAGGCTTGGAGGGGCTTTGTGCTTGGAGAGAAGCTGAGCCCTGATTAGGGGGCGGGGCTTCACTCACTATGGGTGCTATAAAGGGAGCAGCCAGCCAGGCAGCGACACAGACAGGTGCAGCGGTACAGGAGCTAGCAAACAGAGGGGTAAACAAGCGAGTTTGAGTGGGAGTTCTGTTGGAGGAGAAGGTATTTGTGTGTGTTTGGTTTTGTATTGGTAGTATCTGTGTGTGTAGGGGCTTGGAGGGGCTTAATGCTGGGAGAGAAGCTGAGCCCTGATTAGGGGGCGGGGCTTCATTGACTAGGGGTCCTTTAACGGTAGCATCCAGTCAGGCAGCGGCACAGGAGCTAGCAAACAGAGCTGTAAACAGGGGAGTTTGAGAGGGAGTTCTGTTGGAGGAGAAGGTATTTGTGTTTGTTTGGTTTTGTATTGGTAGTATCTGTGTGTGTGTAGAGGCTTGGAGGGGCTTTGTGCTGGGAGAGAAGCTGAGCCCTGATTGGGGGCGGAGCTTCCCTGACTAGGGTCCTATAAAGGCACCAGCCAGTCAGGCAGGGGCACAGACAGCTGCAGCGGCACTGGAGCTAGCAAATAGAGCTGTAAACAGGGGAGTTTGAGCGGGAGTTCTGTTTGAGGAGAAGGTATTTGTGTGTGTGTTTGGTTTTGTATTGGTAGTATCTGTATGTGTAGGGGCTTTGTGCTGTTAGAGAAGCTGAGCCCTGATTAGGGGGCGGGGCTTCACTGATTAGGGGTCCTATAAAGGGAGCAGCCAGTCAGGCAGCTGCACAGACAGCTGCAGCGATACAGGAGCTAGCAAACAGAGCTGTAAACAGGGGAGTTTGAGTGGGAGTTCTGTTGGAGGAAAGGTATTTGTGTGTGTGTTTGGTTTTGTGTTGGTGGTATCTGTATGTGTAGGGGCTTTGTGCTGGGACAAAAGCTGAGCCCTGATTAGGGGGCGGGGCTTCACTGACGAGGGGTCCTATAAAGGGAGCAGCCAGTAAGGCAGCGGTACAGGAGCTAGCAAACAGAGCTGTAAACAGGGGAGTTTGAGAGGGAGTTCTGTTGGAGGAGAATTTATTTGTGTGTGTGTTTGGTTTTGTATTGGTAGTATCTGTATGTATAGAGGCTTGGAGGGGCTTTGTGCTGGGGGCGAAGCTGAGCCCTGATTAGGGGGCGGGGCTTCACTGACGAGGGGTCCTATAAAGGGAGCAGCCAGTCAGGCAGCGACACAGACAGCTGCAGCGGTACAGGAGCTAGCAAACAGAGCTGTAAACAAGCGAGTTTCAGTGGGAGTTCTGTTGGAGGAGAAGGTATTTGTGTGTGTTTGGTTTTGTGTTGGTGGTATCTGTATGTGTAGGGGCTTTGTGCTGGGAGAGAAGCCTAGCCCTGATTAGGGGGCGGGGCTTCACTGACGAGGGGTCCTATAAAGGGAGCAGCCAGTAAGGCAGCGGTACAGGAGCTAGCAAACAGAGCTGTAAACAGGGGAGTTTGAGTGGGAGTTCTGTTGGAGGAGAAGTTATTTGTGTGTGCTTGGTTTTCTATTAGTAGTATCTGTATGTGTAGGGGCTTTGTGCTGGGAGAGAAGCTGAGCCCTGATTAGGGGGCGGGGCTTCACTGACTAGGGGTCCTATAAAGGTACCAGCCAGTCAGGCAGCGGCACAGGAGGTAGCAAACAGAGCTGTAAACAGGGGAGTTTGAGTGGGAGTTCTGTTGGAGGAGAAGGTATTTGTGTGTGTTTGGTTTTGTGTTGGTGGTATCTGTATGTGTAGAGGCTTGGAGGGGCTTTGTGCTGGGAGAGAAGCTGAGCCCTGATAAGGGGGCGGGGCTTCACTGACTAGGCGTCCTATAAAGGTAGCAGCCAGTCAGGCAGCGGCACAGCAGCTAGCAAACAGTGCTGTAAACACTGGAGTTTGAGTGGGAGTTCTGTTGGAGGAGAAGGTATATGTGTGTGTTTGGTTTTGTATTGTTGGTATCTGTATGTGTAGAGGCTTGGAGGGGCTTTGTGCTGGGAGAGAAGCTGAGCCCTGATTGGGGGCGGGGCTTCACTGACGAGGGGTCCTATAAAGGGAGCAGCCAGTCAGGCAGCCTCACAGGAGCTAGCAAACCGAGCTGTAAACAGGGGAGTATGAGTGGGAGTTCTGTTGGAGGAGAAGGTGTTTGTGTGTGTTTGGTTTTGTATTGGTAGTATCTGTATGTGTAGAGGCTTTGTGCTGGGAGAGAAGCTGAGCCCTGATAAGGGGGCGGGGCTTCACTGACTAGGCGTCCAATAAAGGTAGCAGCCAGTCTGGCAGCGGCACAGGAGCTAGCAAACAGAGCTGTAAACAGGGGAGTTTGAGTGGGAGTTCTGTTGGAGGAGAAGGTATTTGTGTGTGTTTGGTTTTGTATTGGTAGTATCTGTATGTGTAGGGGCTTTGTGCTGGGACAAAAGCTGAGCCCTGATTAGGGGGCGGGGCTTCCCTGACTAGGGGTCCTATAAAGGTACCAGCCAGTCAGGCAGCGGCACAGACAGCTGCAGCGGCACTGGAGCTAGCAAATAGAGCTGTAAACAGGGGAGTTTGAGTGGGAGTTCTGTTTGAGGAGAAGGTATTTGTGTGTGTGTTTGGTTTTGTGTTGGTGGTATCTGTATGTGTTGGGGCTTTGTGCTGGGAGAGAAGCTGAGCCCTGATTAGGGGGCGGGGCTTCACTGACTAGGGGTCCTATAAAGGGAGCAGCCAGTCAGGCAGCGACACAGACAGCTGCAGCGGCACAGGAGCTAGCAAGCAGAGCTGTAAACAGGGGAGTTTGAGTGGGAATTCTGTTGGAGGAGAAGGTATTTGTGTGTGTGTTTGGTTTTGTATTGGTAGTATCTGTATGTGTAAAGGCTTGGAGGGGCTTTGTGCTGGGAGAAAAGCTGAGCCCTGATTAGGGGGCGGGGCTTCACTGACTAGGGGTCCTATAAAGGTATCAGCCAGTCAGGCAGCGGCACAGGAGCGAGCAAACAGAGCTGTAAACAGGGGAGTTTGAGTGGGAGTTCTGTTGGAGGAGAAGGTATTTGTGTGTGTTTGGTTTTGTATTGGTGGTATCTGTATGTGTAGGGGCTTTGTGCTGGGAGAGAAGCTGAGCCCTGATTAGGGGGCGGGGCTTCACTGACTAGGGGTCCTATAAAGGGAGCAGCCAGTCAGGCAGCGACACAGACAGCTGCAGCGGTACAGGAGCTAGCAAACAGAGCTGTAAACAGGGGAGTTTGAGTGGGAGTTCTGTTGGAGGAGAAGGTATTGGTGTGTGTTTGGTTTTGTGTTGGTGGTATCTGTATGTGTAGGGGCTTTGTGCTGGGAGAGAAGCTGAGCCCTGATTAGGGGGCGGGGCTTCACTGTCGAGGGGTCCTATGAAGGTAGCAGCCAGTCAGGCAGCGGCACAGACAGCTGCAGCGGCACAGGAGCTAGCAAACAGAGCTGTAAACAGGGGAGTTTGAGTGGGAGTTCTGTTGGAGCAGAAGGTATTTGTGTGTGTGTTTGGTTTTGTATTGTTAGTATCTGTATGTGCAGGGGCTTTGTGCTGGGAGAGAAGCTGAGCCCTTATTAGGGGGCGGGGCTTCACTGACGAGGGGTCCTATAAAGGGAGCAGCCAGTCAGGCAGCGACACAGACAGCTGCAGCGGCACAGGAGCAAGCAAACAGAGGTGTAAACAGGGGAGTTTGAGTGGGAGTTCTCTTGGAGGAGAAGGTATTTGTGTGTGTTTGGTTTTGTATTGGTAGTATTTGTATGTGTAGAGGCTTGGATGGGCTTTGTGCTGGGAGAGAAGCTGAGCCCTGATTAGGGGGCGGGGCTTCCCTGACTAGGGGTCCTATAAAGGTAGCAGCCAGTCAGGCAGCGGCACAGGAGCTAGGAAACAGAGCTGTAAACAGGGGACTTTGAGTGGGAGTTCTGTTGGAGGAGAAGGCATTTGTGTGTGTGTTTGGTTTTGTATTGGTGGTATCTGTATGTGTAGAGGCTTGGAGGGGCTTTGTGCTGGGAGAGAAGCTGAGCCCTGATTAGGGGGCGGGGCTTCATTGACTAGGGGTTCTATAAAGGTAGCAGCCAGTCAGGCAGCGGCACAGGAGCTAGCAAACAGAGCTGTAAACAGGGGAGTTTGAGTGGGACTTCTCTTGGAGGAGAAGTTATTTGTGTGTGCTTGGTTTTCTATTAGTAGTATCTGTATGTGTAGGGGCTTTGTGCTGGGAGAGAAGCTGAGCCCTGATTAGGGGGCGGGGCTTCACTGACTAGGGGTCCTATAAAGGTAGCAGCCAGTCAGGCAGCGGAACAGGAGCTAGCAAACAGAGCTGTAAACAGGGGAGTTTGAGAGGGAGTTCTGTTGGAGGAGAAGGTATTTGTGTTTGTTTTGTTTTGTATTGGTAGTATCTGTATGTGTAGAGGCTTGGAGGGGCTTTGTGCTGGGAGAGAAGCTGAGCCCTGATTGGGGGCGGAGCTTCCCTGACTAGGGTCCTATAAAGGCACCAGCCAGTCAGGCAGCGGCACAGACAGCTGCAGCGGCACTGGAGCTAGCAAATAGAGCTGTAAACAGGGGAGTTTGAGCGGGAGTTCTGTTTGAGGAGAAGGTATTTGTGTGTGTGTTTGGTTTTGTATTGGTGGTATCTGTATTTGTAGAGGCTTGGAGGAGCTTTGTGCTGGGAGAGAAGCTGAGCCCTGATTAGGGGGCGGGGCTTCACTGACTAGGGGTCCTATAAAGGTAGCAGCCAGTCAGGCAGCGGAACAGGAGCTAGCAAACAGAGCTGTAAACAGGGGAGTTTGAGAGGGAGTTCTGTTGGAGGAGAAGGTATTTGTGTTTGTTTTGTTTTGTATTGGTAGTATCTGTATGTGTAGAGGGTTGGAGGGGCTTTGTGCTGGGAGAGAAGCTGAGCCCTGATTGGGGCCGGAGCTTCCCTGACTAGGGTCCTATAAAGGCACCAGCCAGTCAGGCAGCGGCACAGACAGCTGCAGCGGCACTGGAGCTAGCAAACAGAGCTGTAAACAAGCGAGTTTCAGTGGGAGTTCTGTTGGAGGAGAAGGTATTTGTGTGTGTTTGGTTTTGTGTTGGTGGTATCTGTATGTGTAGGGGCTTTGTGCTGGGAGAGAAGCCTAGCCCTGATTAGGGGGCGGGGCTTCACTCACTATGGGTGCTATAAAGGGAGCAGCCAGTCAGGCAGCGACACAGACAGGTGCAGCGGTACAGGAGCTAGCAAACAGAGGGGTAAACAAGCGAGTTTGAGTGGGAGTTCTGTTGGAGGAGAAGGTATTTGTGTGCGTTTGGTTTTGTATTGGTAGTATCTGTGTGTGTAGGGGCTTGGAGGGGCTTAATGCTGGGAGAGAAGCTGAGCCCTGATTAGGGGGCGGGGCTTCATTGACGAGGGGTCCTATAAAGGTAGCAGCCAGTCAGGCAGCAGCACAGGAGCTAGCAAACAGAGCTGTAAACAGGGGAGTTTGAGAGGGAGTTCTGTTGGAGGAGAATTTATTTGTGTGTGTGTTTGGTTTTGTATTGGTAGTATCTGTATGTATAGAGGCTTGGAGGGGCTTTGTGCTGGGGGCGAAGCTGAGCCCTGATTAGGGGGCGGGGCTTCACTGACGAGGGGTCCTATAAAGGGAGCAGCCAGTCAGGCAGCGACACAGACAGCTGCAGCGGTACAGGAGCTAGCAAACAGAGCTGTAAACAAGCGAGTTTCAGTGGGAGTTCTGTTGGAGGAGAAGGTATTTGTGTGTGTTTGGTTTTGTGTTGGTGGTATCTGTATGTGTAGGGGCTTTGTGCTGGGAGAGAAGCCTAGCCCTGATTAGGGGGCGGGGCTTCACTGACGAGGGGTCCTATAAAGGGAGCAGCCAGTAAGGCAGCGGCACAGACAGCTGCAGCGGCACTGGAGCTAGCAAACAGATCTGTAAAAAGGGGAGATTGAGTGGGAGTTCTGTTGGAGGAGAAGGTATTTGTGTGTGTGTTTGGTTTTGTATTGTTAGTATCTGTATGTGCAGGGGCTTTGTGCTGGGAGAGAAGCTGAGCCCTTATTAGGGGGCGGGGCTTCCCTGACTAGGGGTCCTATAAAGGTAGCAGCCAGTCAGGCAGCAGCACAGGAGGTAGCAAACAGAGCTGTAAACAGGGGAGTTTGAGTGGGAGTTCTGTTGGAGGAGAAGGTATTTGTGTGTGTTTGGTTTTGTGTTGGTGGTATCTGTATGTGTAGAGGCTTGGAGGGGCTTTGTGCTGGGAGAGAAGCTGAGCCCTGATAAGGGGGCGGGGCTTCACTGACTAGGCGTCCTATAAAGGTAGCAGCCAGTCAGGCAGCGGCACAGCAGCTAGCAAACAGTGCTGTAAACACTGGAGTTTGAGTGGGAGTTCTGTTGGCGGAGAAGGTATATGTGTGTGTTTGGTTTTGTATTGTTGGTATCTGTATGTGTAGAGGCTTGGAGGGGCTTTGTGCTGGGAGAGAAGCTGAGCCCTGATTAGGGGGCGGGGCTTCACTGACGAGGGGTCCTATAAAGGGAGCAGCCAGTCAGGCAGCCTCACAGGAGCTAGCAAACCGAGCTGTAAACAGGGGAGTATGAGTGGGAGTTCTGTTGGAGGAGAAGGTGTTTGTGTGTGTTTGGTTTTGTATTGGTAGTATCTGTATGTGTAGAGGCTTTGTGCTGGGAGAGAAGCTGAGCCCTGATAAGGGGGCGGGGCTTCACTGACTAGGCGTCCAATAAAGGTAGCAGCCAGTCTGGCAGCGGCACAGGAGCTAGCAAACAGAGCTGTAAACAGGGGAGTTTGAGTGGGAGTTCTGTTGGAGGAGAAGGTATTTGTGTGTGTTTGGTTTTGTATTGGTAGTATCTGTATGTGTAGGGGCTTTGTGCTGGGACAAAAGCTGAGCCCTGATTAGGGGGCGGGGCTTCCCTGACTAGGGGTCCTATAAAGGTACCAGCCAGTCAGGCAGCGGCACAGACAGCTGCAGCGGCACTGGAGCTAGCAAATAGAGCTGTAAACAGGGGAGTTTGAGTGGGAGTTCTGTTTGAGGAGAAGGTATTTGTGTGTGTGTTTGGTTTTGTGTTGGTGGTATCTGTATGTGTTGGGGCTTTGTGCTGGGAGAGAAGCTGAGCCCTGATTAGGGGGCGGGGCTTCACTGACTAGGGGTCCTATAAAGGGAGCAGCCAGTCAGGCAGCGACACAGACAGCTGCAGCGGCACTGGAGCTAGCAAATAGAGCTGTAAACAGGGGAGTTTGAGCGGGAGTTCTGTTTGAGGAGAAGGTATTTGTGTGTGTGTTTGGTTTTGTATTGGTAGTATCTGTATGTGTAAAGGCTTGGAGGGGCTTTGTGCTGGGAGAAAAGCTGAGCCCTGATTAGGGGGCGGGGCTTCACTGACTAGGGGTCCTATAAAGGCACCAGCCAGTCAGGCAGCGGCACAGACAGCTGCAGCGGCACTGGAGCTAGCAAATAGAGCTGTAAACAGGGGAGTTTGAGCGGGAGTTCTGTTTGAGGAGAAGGTATTTGTGTGTGTGTTTGGTTTTGTATTGGTGGTATCTGTATTTGTAGAGGCTTGGAGGAGCTTTGTGCTGGGAGAGAAGCTGAGCCCTGATTAGGGGGCGGGGCTTCACTGACTAGGGGTCCTATAAAGGTAGCAGCCAGTCAGGCAGTGGCACAGGAGCGAGCAAACAGAGCTGTAAACAGGGGAGTTTGAGTGGGAGTTCTGTTGGAGGAGAAGGTATTTGTGTGTGTTTGGTTTTGTATTGGTAGTATCTGTATGTGTAGAGGCTTGGAGGGGCTTTGTGCTGGGAGAGAATCTGAGCCCTGATTAGGGGGAGGGGCTTCCCTGACTAGGGGTCCTATAAAGGTAGCAGCCAGTCAGGCAGCGGCGCAGGAGCTAGCAAACAGAGCTGTAAACAGGGGAGTTTGAGTGGGAGTTCTGTTGGAGGAGAAGGTATTTGTGTGTGTTTGGTTTTGTATTGGTGGTATCTGTATGTGTAGGGGCTTTGTGCTGGGAGAGAAGCTGAGCCCTGATTAGGGGGCGGGGCTTCACTGACTAGGGGTCCTGTAAAGGTAGCAGCCAGTCAGGCATCGGCACAGACAGCTGCAGCGGCACAGGAGCTGGCAAACAGAGCTGTAAACAGGGGAGTTTGAGTGGGAGTTCTGTTGGAGGATAAGGTATTTGTGTGTGTTTGGTTTTGTATTGGTACTATCTGTATGTGTAGAGGCTTGGAGGGGCTTTGTGCTGGGAGAGAAGCTGAGTCCTGAGTAGGGGGCGGGGCTTCACTGACTAGGAGTCCTATAAAGGTAGCAGCCAGTCAGGAAGCGGCACAGGAGCTAGCAAACAGACCTGTAAACAGGGGAGTTTGAGTGGGAGTTCTTTTGGAAGAGAAGGTATTTGTGTGTGTTTGGTTTTGTATTGGTAGTATCTGTATGTGTAGGGGCTTTGTGCTGTTAGAGAAGCTGAACCCTGATTAGGGGGCGGGGCTTCACTGATTAGGGGTCCTATAAAGGGAGCAGCCAGTCAGGCAGCTGCACAGACAGCTGCAGCGATACAGGAGCTAGCAAACAGAGCTGTAAACAGGGGAGTTTGAGTGGGAGTTCTGTTGGAGGAAAGGTATTTGTGTGTGTGTTTGGTTTTGTATTGGTGGTATCTGCATGTGTAGAGGCTTGGAGGGGCTTTGTGCTTGGAGAGAAGCTGAGCCCTGATTAGGGGGCGGGGCTTCACTCACTATGGGTGCTATAAAGGGAGCAGCCAGCCAGGCAGCGACACAGACAGGTGCAGCGGTACAGGAGCTAGCAAACAGAGGGGTAAACAAGCGAGTTTGAGTGGGAGTTCTGTTGGAGGAGAAGGTATTTGTGTGTGTTTGGTTTTGTATTGGTAGTATCTGTGTGTGTAGGGGCTTGGAGGGGCTTAATGCTGGGAGAGAAGCTGAGCCCTGATTAGGGGGCGGGGCTTCATTGACTAGGGGTCCTTTAACGGTAGCATCCAGTCAGGCAGCGGCACAGGAGCTAGCAAACAGAGCTGTAAACAGGGGAGTTTGAGAGGGAGTTCTGTTGGAGGAGAAGGTATTTGTGTTTGTTTGGTTTTGTATTGGTAGTATCTGTGTGTGTGTAGAGGCTTGGAGGGGCTTTGTGCTGGGAGAGAAGCTGAGCCCTGATTGGGGGCGGAGCTTCCCTGACTAGGGTCCTATAAAGGCACCAGCCAGTCAGGCAGGGGCACAGACAGCTGCAGCGGCACTGGAGCTAGCAAATAGAGCTGTAAACAGGGGAGTTTGAGCGGGAGTTCTGTTTGAGGAGAAGGTATTTGTGTGTGTGTTTGGTTTTGTATTGGTAGTATCTGTATGTGTAGGGGCTTTGTGCTGTTAGAGAAGCTGAGCCCTGATTAGGGGGCGGGGCTTCACTGATTAGGGGTCCTATAAAGGGAGCAGCCAGTCAGGCAGCTGCACAGACAGCTGCAGCGATACAGGAGCTAGCAAACAGAGCTGTAAACAGGGGAGTTTGAGTGGGAGTTCTGTTGGAGGAAAGGTATTTGTGTGTGTGTTTGGTTTTGTGTTGGTGGTATCTGTATGTGTAGGGGCTTTGTGCTGGGACAAAAGCTGAGCCCTGATTAGGGGGCGGGGCTTCACTGACGAGGGGTCCTATAAAGGGAGCAGCCAGTAAGGCAGCGGTACAGGAGCTAGCAAACAGAGCTGTAAACAGGGGAGTTTGAGAGGGAGTTCTGTTGGAGGAGAATTTATTTGTGTGTGTGTTTGGTTTTGTATTGGTAGTATCTGTATGTATAGAGGCTTGGAGGGGCTTTGTGCTGGGGGCGAAGCTGAGCCCTGATTAGGGGGCGGGGCTTCACTGACGAGGGGTCCTATAAAGGGAGCAGCCAGTCAGGCAGCGACACAGACAGCTGCAGCGGTACAGGAGCTAGCAAACAGAGCTGTAAACAAGCGAGTTTCAGTGGGAGTTCTGTTGGAGGAGAAGGTATTTGTGTGTGTTTGGTTTTGTGTTGGTGGTATCTGTATGTGTAGGGGCTTTGTGCTGGGAGAGAAGCCTAGCCCTGATTAGGGGGCGGGGCTTCACTGACGAGGGGTCCTATAAAGGGAGCAGCCAGTAAGGCAGCGGTACAGGAGCTAGCAAACAGAGCTGTAAACAGGGGAGTTTGAGTGGGAGTTCTGTTGGAGGAGAAGTTATTTGTGTGTGCTTGGTTTTCTATTAGTAGTATCTGTATGTGTAGGGGCTTTGTGCTGGGAGAGAAGCTGAGCCCTGATTAGGGGGCGGGGCTTCACTGACTAGGGGTCCTATAAAGGTACCAGCCAGTCAGGCAGCGGCACAGGAGGTAGCAAACAGAGCTGTAAACAGGGGAGTTTGAGTGGGAGTTCTGTTCGAGGAGAAGGTATTTGTGTGTGTTTGGTTTTGTGTTGGTGGTATCTGTATGTGTAGAGGCTTGGAGGGGCTTTGTGCTGGGAGAGAAGCTGAGCCCTGATAAGGGGGCGGGGCTTCACTGACTAGGCGTCCTATAAAGGTAGCAGCCAGTCAGGCAGCGGCACAGCAGCTAGCAAACAGTGCTGTAAACACTGGAGTTTGAGTGGGAGTTCTGTTGGAGGAGAAGGTATATGTGTGTGTTTGGTTTTGTATTGTTGGTATCTGTATGTGTAGAGGCTTGGAGGGGCTTTGTGCTGGGAGAGAAGCTGAGCCCTGATTGGGGGCGGGGCTTCACTGACGAGGGGTCCTATAAAGGGAGCAGCCAGTCAGGCAGCCTCACAGGAGCTAGCAAACCGAGCTGTAAACAGGGGAGTATGAGTGGGAGTTCTGTTGGAGGAGAAGGTGTTTGTGTGTGTTTGGTTTTGTATTGGTAGTATCTGTATGTGTAGAGGCTTTGTGCTGGGAGAGAAGCTGAGCCCTGATAAGGGGGCGGGGCTTCACTGACTAGGCGTCCAATAAAGGTAGCAGCCAGTCTGGCAGCGGCACAGGAGCTAGCAAACAGAGCTGTAAACAGGGGAGTTTGAGTGGGAGTTCTGTTGGAGGAGAAGGTATTTGTGTGTGTTTGGTTTTGTATTGGTAGTATCTGTATGTGTAGGGGCTTTGTGCTGGGACAAAAGCTGAGCCCTGATTAGGGGGCGGGGCTTCCCTGACTAGGGGTCCTATAAAGGTACCAGCCAGTCAGGCAGCGGCACAGACAGCTGCAGCGGCACTGGAGCTAGCAAATAGAGCTGTAAACAGGGGAGTTTGAGTGGGAGTTCTGTTTGAGGAGAAGGTATTTGTGTGTGTGTTTGGTTTTGTGTTGGTGGTATCTGTATGTGTTGGGGCTTTGTGCTGGGAGAGAAGCTGAGCCCTGATTAGGGGGCGGGGCTTCACTGACTAGGGGTCCTATAAAGGGAGCAGCCAGTCAGGCAGCGACACAGACAGCTGCAGCGGCACAGGAGCTAGCAAGCAGAGCTGTAAACAGGGGAGTTTGAGTGGGAATTCTGTTGGAGGAGAAGGTATTTGTGTGTGTGTTTGGTTTTGTATTGGTAGTATCTGTATGTGTAAAGGCTTGGAGGGGCTTTGTGCTGGGAGAAAAGCTGAGCCCTGATTAGGGGGCGGGGCTTCACTGACTAGGGGTCCTATAAAGGTATCAGCCAGTCAGGCAGCGGCACAGGAGCGAGCAAACAGAGCTGTAAACAGGGGAGTTTGAGTGGGAGTTCTGTTGGAGGAGAAGGTATTTGTGTGTGTTTGGTTTTGTATTAGTGGTATCTGTATGTGTAGGGGCTTTGTGCTGGGAGAGAAGCTGAGCCCTGATTAGGGGGCGGGGCTTCACTGACTAGGGGTCCTATAAAGGGAGCAGCCAGTCAGGCAGCGACACAGACAGCTGCAGCGGTACAGGAGCTAGCAAACAGAGCTGTAAACAGGGGAGTTTGAGTGGGAGTTCTGTTGGAGGAGAAGGTATTGGTGTGTGTTTGGTTTTGTGTTGGTGGTATCTGTATGTGTAGGGGCTTTGTGCTGGGAGAGAAGCTGAGCCCTGATTAGGGGGCGGGGCTTCACTGTCGAGGGGTCCTATGAAGGTAGCAGCCAGTCAGGCAGCGGCACAGACAGCTGCAGCGGCACAGGAGCTAGCAAACAGAGCTGTAAACAGGGGAGTTTGAGTGGGAGTTCTGTTGGAGCAGAAGGTATTTGTGTGTGTGTTTGGTTTTGTATTGTTAGTATCTGTATGTGCAGGGGCTTTGTGCTGGGAGAGAAGCTGAGCCCTTATTAGGGGGCGGGGCTTCACTGACGAGGGGTCCTATAAAGGGAGCAGCCAGTCAGGCAGCGACACAGACAGCTGCAGCGGCACAGGAGCAAGCAAATAGAGCTGTAAACAGGGGAGTTTGAGCGGGAGTTCTGTTTGAGGAGAAGGTATTTGTGTGTGTGTTTGGTTTTGTATTGGTAGTATCTGTATGTGTAAAGGCTTGGAGGGGCTTTGTGCTGGGAGAAAAGCTGAGCCCTGATTAGGGGGCGGGGCTTCACTGACTAGGGGTCCTATAAAGGCACCAGCCAGTCAGGCAGCGGCACAGACAGCTGCAGCGGCACTGGAGCTAGCAAATAGAGCTGTAAACAGGGGAGTTTGAGCGGGAGTTCTGTTTGAGGAGAAGGTATTTGTGTGTGTGTTTGGTTTTGTATTGGTGGTATCTGTATTTGTAGAGGCTTGGAGGAGCTTTGTGCTGGGAGAGAAGCTGAGCCCTGATTAGGGGGCGGGGCTTCACTGACTAGGGGTCCTATAAAGGTAGCAGCCAGTCAGGCAGTGGCACAGGAGCGAGCAAACAGAGCTGTAAACAGGGGAGTTTGAGTGGGAGTTCTGTTGGAGGAGAAGGTATTTGTGTGTGTTTGGTTTTGTATTGGTAGTATCTGTATGTGTAGAGGCTTGGAGGGGCTTTGTGCTGGGAGAGAATCTGAGCCCTGATTAGGGGGAGGGGCTTCCCTGACTAGGGGTCCTATAAAGGTAGCAGCCAGTCAGGCAGCGGCGCAGGAGCTAGCAAACAGAGCTGTAAACAGGGGAGTTTGAGTGGGAGTTCTGTTGGAGGAGAAGGTATTTGTGTGTGTTTGGTTTTGTATTGGTGGTATCTGTATGTGTAGGGGCTTTGTGCTGGGAGAGAAGCTGAGCCCTGATTAGGGGGCGGGGCTTCACTGACTAGGGGTCCTGTAAAGGTAGCAGCCAGTCAGGCATCGGCACAGACAGCTGCAGCGGCACAGGAGCTGGCAAACAGAGCTGTAAACAGGGGAGTTTGAGTGGGAGTTCTGTTGGAGGATAAGGTATTTGTGTGTGTTTGGTTTTGTATTGGTACTATCTGTATGTGTAGAGGCTTGGAGGGGCTTTGTGCTGGGAGAGAAGCTGAGTCCTGAGTAGGGGGCGGGGCTTCACTGACTAGGAGTCCTATAAAGGTAGCAGCCAGTCAGGAAGCGGCACAGGAGCTAGCAAACAGACCTGTAAACAGGGGAGTTTGAGTGGGAGTTCTTTTGGAAGAGAAGGTATTTGTGTGTGTTTGGTTTTGTATTGGTAGTATCTGTATGTGTAGGGGCTTTGTGCTGTTAGAGAAGCTGAACCCTGATTAGGGGGCGGGGCTTCACTGATTAGGGGTCCTATAAAGGGAGCAGCCAGTCAGGCAGCTGCACAGACAGCTGCAGCGATACAGGAGCTAGCAAACAGAGCTGTAAACAGGGGAGTTTGAGTGGGAGTTCTGTTGGAGGAAAGGTATTTGTGTGTGTGTTTGGTTTTGTATTGGTGGTATCTGCATGTGTAGAGGCTTGGAGGGGCTTTGTGCTTGGAGAGAAGCTGAGCCCTGATTAGGGGGCGGGGCTTCACTCACTATGGGTGCTATAAAGGGAGCAGCCAGCCAGGCAGCGACACAGACAGGTGCAGCGGTACAGGAGCTAGCAAACAGAGGGGTAAACAAGCGAGTTTGAGTGGGAGTTCTGTTGGAGGAGAAGGTATTTGTGTGTGTTTGGTTTTGTATTGGTAGTATCTGTGTGTGTAGGGGCTTGGAGGGGCTTAATGCTGGGAGAGAAGCTGAGCCCTGATTAGGGGGCGGGGCTTCATTGACTAGGGGTCCTTTAACGGTAGCATCCAGTCAGGCAGCGGCACAGGAGCTAGCAAACAGAGCTGTAAACAGGGGAGTTTGAGAGGGAGTTCTGTTGGAGGAGAAGGTATTTGTGTTTGTTTGGTTTTGTATTGGTAGTATCTGTGTGTGTGTAGAGGCTTGGAGGGGCTTTGTGCTGGGAGAGAAGCTGAGCCCTGATTGGGGGCGGAGCTTCCCTGACTAGGGTCCTATAAAGGCACCAGCCAGTCAGGCAGGGGCACAGACAGCTGCAGCGGCACTGGAGCTAGCAAATAGAGCTGTAAACAGGGGAGTTTGAGCGGGAGTTCTGTTTGAGGAGAAGGTATTTGTGTGTGTGTTTGGTTTTGTATTGGTAGTATCTGTATGTGTAGGGGCTTTGTGCTGTTAGAGAAGCTGAGCCCTGATTAGGGGGCGGGGCTTCACTGATTAGGGGTCCTATAAAGGGAGCAGCCAGTCAGGCAGCTGCACAGACAGCTGCAGCGGCACAGCAGCTAGCAAACAGTGCTGTAAACACTGGAGTTTGAGTGGGAGTTCTGTTGGAGGAAAGGTATTTGTGTGTGTGTTTGGTTTTGTGTTGGTGGTATCTGTATGTGTAGGGGCTTTGTGCTGGGACAAAAGCTGAGCCCTGATTAGGGGGCGGGGCTTCACTGACGAGGGGTCCTATAAAGGGAGCAGCCAGTAAGGCAGCGGTACAGGAGCTAGCAAACAGAGCTGTAAACAGGGGAGTTTGAGAGGGAGTTCTGTTGGAGGAGAATTTATTTGTGTGTGTGTTTGGTTTTGTATTGGTAGTATCTGTATGTATAGAGGCTTGGAGGGGCTTTGTGCTGGGGGCGAAGCTGAGCCCTGATTAGGGGGCGGGGCTTCACTGACGAGGGGTCCTATAAAGGGAGCAGCCAGTCAGGCAGCGACACAGACAGCTGCAGCGGTACAGGAGCTAGCAAACAGAGCTGTAAACAAGCGAGTTTCAGTGGGAGTTCTGTTGGAGGAGAAGGTATTTGTGTGTGTTTGGTTTTGTGTTGGTGGTATCTGTATGTGTAGGGGCTTTGTGCTGGGAGAGAAGCCTAGCCCTGATTAGGGGGCGGGGCTTCACTGACGAGGGGTCCTATAAAGGGAGCAGCCAGTAAGGCAGCGGTACAGGAGCTAGCAAACAGAGCTGTAAACAGGGGAGTTTGAGTGGGAGTTCTGTTGGAGGAGAAGTTATTTGTGTGTGCTTGGTTTTCTATTAGTAGTATCTGTATGTGTAGGGGCTTTGTGCTGGGAGAGAAGCTGAGCCCTGATTAGGGGGCGGGGCTTCACTGACTAGGGGTCCTATAAAGGTACCAGCCAGTCAGGCAGCGGCACAGGAGGTAGCAAACAGAGCTGTAAACAGGGGAGTTTGAGTGGGAGTTCTGTTGGAGGAGAAGGTATTTGTGTGTGTTTGGTTTTGTGTTGGTGGTATCTGTATGTGTAGAGGCTTGGAGGGGCTTTGTGCTGGGAGAGAAGCTGAGCCCTGATAAGGGGGCGGGGCTTCACTGACTAGGCGTCCTATAAAGGTAGCAGCCAGTCAGGCAGCGGCACAGCAGCTAGCAAACAGTGCTGTAAACACTGGAGTTTGAGTGGGAGTTCTGTTGGAGGAGAAGGTATATGTGTGTGTTTGGTTTTGTATTGTTGGTATCTGTATGTGTAGAGGCTTGGAGGGGCTTTGTGCTGGGAGAGAAGCTGAGCCCTGATTGGGGGCGGGGCTTCACTGACGAGGGGTCCTATAAAGGGAGCAGCCAGTCAGGCAGCCTCACAGGAGCTAGCAAACCGAGCTGTAAACAGGGGAGTATGAGTGGGAGTTCTGTTGGAGGAGAAGGTGTTTGTGTGTGTTTGGTTTTGTATTGGTAGTATCTGTATGTGTAGAGGCTTTGTGCTGGGAGAGAAGCTGAGCCCTGATAAGGGGGCGGGGCTTCACTGACTAGGCGTCCAATAAAGGTAGCAGCCAGTCTGGCAGCGGCACAGGAGCTAGCAAACAGAGCTGTAAACAGGGGAGTTTGAGTGGGAGTTCTGTTGGAGGAGAAGGTATTTGTGTGTGTTTGGTTTTGTATTGGTAGTATCTGTATGTGTAGGGGCTTTGTGCTGGGACAAAAGCTGAGCCCTGATTAGGGGGCGGGGCTTCCCTGACTAGGGGTCCTATAAAGGTACCAGCCAGTCAGGCAGCGGCACAGACAGCTGCAGCGGCACTGGAGCTAGCAAATAGAGCTGTAAACAGGGGAGTTTGAGTGGGAGTTCTGTTTGAGGAGAAGGTATTTGTGTGTGTGTTTGGTTTTGTGTTGGTGGTATCTGTATGTGTTGGGGCTTTGTGCTGGGAGAGAAGCTGAGCCCTGATTAGGGGGCGGGGCTTCACTGACTAGGGGTCCTATAAAGGGAGCAGCCAGTCAGGCAGCGACACAGACAGCTGCAGCGGCACAGGAGCTAGCAAGCAGAGCTGTAAACAGGGGAGTTTGAGTGGGAATTCTGTTGGAGGAGAAGGTATTTGTGTGTGTGTTTGGTTTTGTATTGGTAGTATCTGTATGTGTAAAGGCTTGGAGGGGCTTTGTGCTGGGAGAAAAGCTGAGCCCTGATTAGGGGGCGGGGCTTCACTGACTAGGGGTCCTATAAAGGTATCAGCCAGTCAGGCAGCGGCACAGGAGCGAGCAAACAGAGCTGTAAACAGGGGAGTTTGAGTGGGAGTTCTGTTGGAGGAGAAGGTATTTGTGTGTGTTTGGTTTTGTATTGGTGGTATCTGTATGTGTAGGGGCTTTGTGCTGGGAGAGAAGCTGAGCCCTGATTAGGGGGCGGGGCTTCACTGACTAGGGGTCCTATAAAGGGAGCAGCCAGTCAGGCAGCGACACAGACAGCTGCAGCGGTACAGGAGCTAGCAAACAGAGCTGTAAACAGGGGAGTTTGAGTGGGAGTTCTGTTGGAGGAGAAGGTATTGGTGTGTGTTTGGTTTTGTGTTGGTGGTATCTGTATGTGTAGGGGCTTTGTGCTGGGAGAGAAGCTGAGCCCTGATTAGGGGGCGGGGCTTCACTGTCGAGGGGTCCTATGAAGGTAGCAGCCAGTCAGGCAGCGGCACAGACAGCTGCAGCGGCACAGGAGCTAGCAAACAGAGCTGTAAACAGGGGAGTTTGAGTGGGAGTTCTGTTGGAGCAGAAGGTATTTGTGTGTGTGTTTGGTTTTGTATTGTTAGTATCTGTATGTGCAGGGGCTTTGTGCTGGGAGAGAAGCTGAGCCCTTATTAGGGGGCGGGGCTTCACTGACGAGGGGTCCTATAAAGGGAGCAGCCAGTCAGGCAGCGACACAGACAGCTGCAGCGGCACAGGAGCAAGCAAATAGAGCTGTAAACAGGGGAGTTTGAGCGGGAGTTCTGTTTGAGGAGAAGGTATTTGTGTGTGTGTTTGGTTTTGTATTGGTAGTATCTGTATGTGTAAAGGCTTGGAGGGGCTTTGTGCTGGGAGAAAAGCTGAGCCCTGATTAGGGGGCGGGGCTTCACTGACTAGGGGTCCTATAAAGGCACCAGCCAGTCAGGCAGCGGCACAGACAGCTGCAGCGGCACTGGAGCTAGCAAATAGAGCTGTAAACAGGGGAGTTTGAGCGGGAGTTCTGTTTGAGGAGAAGGTATTTGTGTGTGTGTTTGGTTTTGTATTGGTGGTATCTGTATTTGTAGAGGCTTGGAGGAGCTTTGTGCTGGGAGAGAAGCTGAGCCCTGATTAGGGGGCGGGGCTTCACTGACTAGGGGTCCTATAAAGGTAGCAGCCAGTCAGGCAGTGGCACAGGAGCGAGCAAACAGAGCTGTAAACAGGGGAGTTTGAGTGGGAGTTCTGTTGGAGGAGAAGGTATTTGTGTGTGTTTGGTTTTGTATTGGTAGTATCTGTATGTGTAGAGGCTTGGAGGGGCTTTGTGCTGGGAGAGAATCTGAGCCCTGATTAGGGGGAGGGGCTTCCCTGACTAGGGGTCCTATAAAGGTAGCAGCCAGTCAGGCAGCGGCGCAGGAGCTAGCAAACAGAGCTGTAAACAGGGGAGTTTGAGTGGGAGTTCTGTTGGAGGAGAAGGTATTTGTGTGTGTTTGGTTTTGTATTGGTGGTATCTGTATGTGTAGGGGCTTTGTGCTGGGAGAGAAGCTGAGCCCTGATTAGGGGGCGGGGCTTCACTGACTAGGGGTCCTGTAAAGGTAGCAGCCAGTCAGGCATCGGCACAGACAGCTGCAGCGGCACAGGAGCTGGCAAACAGAGCTGTAAACAGGGGAGTTTGAGTGGGAGTTCTGTTGGAGGATAAGGTATTTGTGTGTGTTTGGTTTTGTATTGGTACTATCTGTATGTGTAGAGGCTTGGAGGGGCTTTGTGCTGGGAGAGAAGCTGAGTCCTGAGTAGGGGGCGGGGCTTCACTGACTAGGAGTCCTATAAAGGTAGCAGCCAGTCAGGAAGCGGCACAGGAGCTAGCAAACAGACCTGTAAACAGGGGAGTTTGAGTGGGAGTTCTTTTGGAAGAGAAGGTATTTGTGTGTGTTTGGTTTTGTATTGGTAGTATCTGTATGTGTAGGGGCTTTGTGCTGTTAGAGAAGCTGAACCCTGATTAGGGGGCGGGGCTTCACTGATTAGGGGTCCTATAAAGGGAGCAGCCAGTCAGGCAGCTGCACAGACAGCTGCAGCGATACAGGAGCTAGCAAACAGAGCTGTAAACAGGGGAGTTTGAGTGGGAGTTCTGTTGGAGGAAAGGTATTTGTGTGTGTGTTTGGTTTTGTATTGGTGGTATCTGCATGTGTAGAGGCTTGGAGGGGCTTTGTGCTTGGAGAGAAGCTGAGCCCTGATTAGGGGGCGGGGCTTCACTCACTATGGGTGCTATAAAGGGAGCAGCCAGCCAGGCAGCGACACAGACAGGTGCAGCGGTACAGGAGCTAGCAAACAGAGGGGTAAACAAGCGAGTTTGAGTGGGAGTTCTGTTGGAGGAGAAGGTATTTGTGTGTGTTTGGTTTTGTATTGGTAGTATCTGTGTGTGTAGGGGCTTGGAGGGGCTTAATGCTGGGAGAGAAGCTGAGCCCTGATTAGGGGGCGGGGCTTCATTGACTAGGGGTCCTTTAACGGTAGCATCCAGTCAGGCAGCGGCACAGGAGCTAGCAAACAGAGCTGTAAACAGGGGAGTTTGAGAGGGAGTTCTGTTGGAGGAGAAGGTATTTGTGTTTGTTTGGTTTTGTATTGGTAGTATCTGTGTGTGTGTAGAGGCTTGGAGGGGCTTTGTGCTGGGAGAGAAGCTGAGCCCTGATTGGGGGCGGAGCTTCCCTGACTAGGGTCCTATAAAGGCACCAGCCAGTCAGGCAGGGGCACAGACAGCTGCAGCGGCACTGGAGCTAGCAAATAGAGCTGTAAACAGGGGAGTTTGAGCGGGAGTTCTGTTTGAGGAGAAGGTATTTGTGTGTGTGTTTGGTTTTGTATTGGTAGTATCTGTATGTGTAGGGGCTTTGTGCTGTTAGAGAAGCTGAGCCCTGATTAGGGGGCGGGGCTTCACTGATTAGGGGTCCTATAAAGGGAGCAGCCAGTCAGGCAGCTGCACAGACAGCTGCAGCGGCACAGCAGCTAGCAAACAGTGCTGTAAACACTGGAGTTTGAGTGGGAGTTCTGTTGGAGGAAAGGTATTTGTGTGTGTGTTTGGTTTTGTGTTGGTGGTATCTGTATGTGTAGGGGCTTTGTGCTGGGACAAAAGCTGAGCCCTGATTAGGGGGCGGGGCTTCACTGACGAGGGGTCCTATAAAGGGAGCAGCCAGTAAGGCAGCGGTACAGGAGCTAGCAAACAGAGCTGTAAACAGGGGAGTTTGAGAGGGAGTTCTGTTGGAGGAGAATTTATTTGTGTGTGTGTTTGGTTTTGTATTGGTAGTATCTGTATGTATAGAGGCTTGGAGGGGCTTTGTGCTGGGGGCGAAGCTGAGCCCTGATTAGGGGGCGGGGCTTCACTGACGAGGGGTCCTATAAAGGGAGCAGCCAGTCAGGCAGCGACACAGACAGCTGCAGCGGTACAGGAGCTAGCAAACAGAGCTGTAAACAAGCGAGTTTCAGTGGGAGTTCTGTTGGAGGAGAAGGTATTTGTGTGTGTTTGGTTTTGTGTTGGTGGTATCTGTATGTGTAGGGGCTTTGTGCTGGGAGAGAAGCCTAGCCCTGATTAGGGGGCGGGGCTTCACTGACGAGGGGTCCTATAAAGGGAGCAGCCAGTAAGGCAGCGGTACAGGAGCTAGCAAACAGAGCTGTAAACAGGGGAGTTTGAGTGGGAGTTCTGTTGGAGGAGAAGTTATTTGTGTGTGCTTGGTTTTCTATTAGTAGTATCTGTATGTGTAGGGGCTTTGTGCTGGGAGAGAAGCTGAGCCCTGATTAGGGGGCGGGGCTTCACTGACTAGGGGTCCTATAAAGGTACCAGCCAGTCAGGCAGCGGCACAGGAGGTAGCAAACAGAGCTGTAAACAGGGGAGTTTGAGTGGGAGTTCTGTTGGAGGAGAAGGTATTTGTGTGTGTTTGGTTTTGTGTTGGTGGTATCTGTATGTGTAGAGGCTTGGAGGGGCTTTGTGCTGGGAGAGAAGCTGAGCCCTGATAAGGGGGCGGGGCTTCACTGACTAGGCGTCCTATAAAGGTAGCAGCCAGTCAGGCAGCGGCACAGCAGCTAGCAAACAGTGCTGTAAACACTGGAGTTTGAGTGGGAGTTCTGTTGGAGGAGAAGGTATATGTGTGTGTTTGGTTTTGTATTGTTGGTATCTGTATGTGTAGAGGCTTGGAGGGGCTTTGTGCTGGGAGAGAAGCTGAGCCCTGATTGGGGGCGGGGCTTCACTGACGAGGGGTCCTATAAAGGGAGCAGCCAGTCAGGCAGCCTCACAGGAGCTAGCAAACCGAGCTGTAAACAGGGGAGTATGAGTGGGAGTTCTGTTGGAGGAGAAGGTGTTTGTGTGTGTTTGGTTTTGTATTGGTAGTATCTGTATGTGTAGAGGCTTTGTGCTGGGAGAGAAGCTGAGCCCTGATAAGGGGGCGGGGCTTCACTGACTAGGCGTCCAATAAAGGTAGCAGCCAGTCTGGCAGCGGCACAGGAGCTAGCAAACAGAGCTGTAAACAGGGGAGTTTGAGTGGGAGTTCTGTTGGAGGAGAAGGTATTTGTGTGTGTTTGGTTTTGTATTGGTAGTATCTGTATGTGTAGGGGCTTTGTGCTGGGACAAAAGCTGAGCCCTGATTAGGGGGCGGGGCTTCCCTGACTAGGGGTCCTATAAAGGTACCAGCCAGTCAGGCAGCGGCACAGACAGCTGCAGCGGCACTGGAGCTAGCAAATAGAGCTGTAAACAGGGGAGTTTGAGTGGGAGTTCTGTTTGAGGAGAAGGTATTTGTGTGTGTGTTTGGTTTTGTGTTGGTGGTATCTGTATGTGTTGGGGCTTTGTGCTGGGAGAGAAGCTGAGCCCTGATTAGGGGGCGGGGCTTCACTGACTAGGGGTCCTATAAAGGGAGCAGCCAGTCAGGCAGCGACACAGACAGCTGCAGCGGCACAGGAGCTAGCAAGCAGAGCTGTAAACAGGGGAGTTTGAGTGGGAATTCTGTTGGAGGAGAAGGTATTTGTGTGTGTGTTTGGTTTTGTATTGGTAGTATCTGTATGTGTAAAGGCTTGGAGGGGCTTTGTGCTGGGAGAAAAGCTGAGCCCTGATTAGGGGGCGGGGCTTCACTGACTAGGGGTCCTATAAAGGTATCAGCCAGTCAGGCAGCGGCACAGGAGCGAGCAAACAGAGCTGTAAACAGGGGAGTTTGAGTGGGAGTTCTGTTGGAGGAGAAGGTATTTGTGTGTGTTTGGTTTTGTATTGGTGGTATCTGTATGTGTAGGGGCTTTGTGCTGGGAGAGAAGCTGAGCCCTGATTAGGGGGCGGGGCTTCACTGACTAGGGGTCCTATAAAGGGAGCAGCCAGTCAGGCAGCGACACAGACAGCTGCAGCGGTACAGGAGCTAGCAAACAGAGCTGTAAACAGGGGAGTTTGAGTGGGAGTTCTGTTGGAGGAGAAGGTATTGGTGTGTGTTTGGTTTTGTGTTGGTGGTATCTGTATGTGTAGGGGCTTTGTGCTGGGAGAGAAGCTGAGCCCTGATTAGGGGGCGGGGCTTCACTGTCGAGGGGTCCTATGAAGGTAGCAGCCAGTCAGGCAGCGGCACAGACAGCTGCAGGGGCACAGGAGCTAGCAAACAGAGCTGTAAATAGGTGAGTTTGAGTGGGAGTTCTGTTGGAGGAGAAGGTATTTGTGTGTGTTTGGTTTTGTATTGGTAGTATCTGTATGTGTAGGGGCTCTGTGCTTGGAGAGAAGCTGAGCCCTGATTAGGGGGCGGGGCTTCCCTGACTAGGGGTCCTATAAAGGGAGCAGCCAGTCAGGCAGCGGCACAGACAGCTGCAGCGGCACTGGAGCTAGCAAATAGAGCTGTAAACAGGGGAGTTTGAGTGGGAGTTCTGTTTGAGGAGAAGGTATTTGTGTGTGTGTTTGGTTTTGTATTGGTGGTATCTGTATTTGTAGAGGCTTGGAGGAGCTTTGTGCTGGGAGAGAAGCTGAGCCCTGATTAGGGGGCGGGGCTTCACTGACTAGGGGTCCTATAAAGGGAGCAGCCAGTCAGGCGGCGGCACGGACAGCTGCAGCGGCACAGGAGCTAGCAAACAGAGCTGTAAACAGGGGAGTTTGAGTGGGAGTTCTGTTTGAGGAGAAGGTATTTGTGTGTGTTTGGTTTTGTATTGTTGGTATCTGTATGTGTAGGGGCTTTGTGCTGGGAGAGAAGCTGAGCCCTGATTAGGGGGCGGGGCTTCCCTGACTAGGGGTCCTATAAAGGTACCAGCCAGTCAGGCAGCGGCACAGACAGCTGCAGCGGCACTGGAGCTAGCAAATAGAGCTGTAAACAGGGGAGTTTGAGTGGGAGTTCTGTTTGAGGAGAAGGTATTTGTGTGTGTTTGGTTTTGTATTGGTGGTATCTGTATTTGTAGAGGCTTGGAGGAGCGTTGTGCTGGGAGAGAAGCTGAGCCCTGATTAGGGGACGGGGCTTCGCTGACTAGGGGTCCTATGATTGTAGCAGCCAGTCAGGCAGCGTCACAGACAGCTGCAGGGGCACAGGAGCTAGAAAACAGAGCTGTAAACAGGGGAGTTTGAGTGGGAGTTCTGTTGGAGGAGAAGGTATTTGTGTGTGTTTGGTTTTGTATTGGTAGTATCTGTATGTGTAGGGGCTTTGTGCTGGGAGAGAAGCTGAGCCCTGATTAGGGGGCGGGGCTTCGCTGACTAGGGGTCCTATGATTGTAGCAGCCAGTCAGGCAGCGTCACAGAGAGCTGCAGGGGCACAGGAGCTAGCAAACAGAGCTGTAAACAGGGGAGTTTGAGTGGGAGTTCTGTTGGAGGAGAAGGTATTTGTGTGTGTTTGGTTTTGTATTGGTGGTATCTGTATGTGTAGGGGCTTTGTGCTGGGAGAGAAGCTGAGCCCTGCTTAGGGGGCGGGGCTTCACTGACTAGGGGTCCTATAAAGGGAGCAGCCAGTCAGGCAGCTGCACAGACAGCTGCAGCGATACAGGGGCTAGCAAACAGAGCTGTAAACAGGGGAGTTTGAGTGGGAGTTCTGTTGGAGGAGAAGGTATTTGTGTGTGTTTGGTTTTGTGTTGGTGGTATCTGTATGTGTCGGGGCTTTGTGCTGGGAGAGAAGCTGAGCCCTGATTAGGGGGCGGGGCTTCACTGACGAGGGGTCCTATAAAGGTATCAGCCAGTCAGGCAGCGGCACAGGAGCGAGCAAATTGAGCTGTAAACAGGGGAGTTTGAGTGGGAGTTCTGTTGGAGGAGAAGGTATTTGTGTTTGTCTGGTTTTGTATTGGTAGTATCTGTATGTGTTGGGGCTTGGAGGGGCTTTGTGCTGGGAGAGAAGCTGAGCCCTGATTAGGGGGCGGGGCTTCCCTGACTAGGGGTCCCATAAAGGTACCAGCCAGTCAGGCAGCGGCACAGACAGCTGCAGCGGCACAGGAGCTAGCAAACAGAGTTGTAAACAGGGGAGTTTGAGTGGGAGTTCTGTTGGAGGAGAAGGTATTTGTGTGTTTGGTTTTGTATTGGTAGCACCTGTATGTGTAGGGGCTTTGTGCTGGGAGAGAAGCTGAGCCCTGATTAGGGGGTGGGGCTTAACTGACGAGGGGTCCTATAAAGGGAGCAGCCAGTCAGGCAGCGACACAGACAGCTGCAGCGGTACAGGAGCTAGCAAACAGAGCTGTAAACAGGGGAGTTTGAGTGGGAGTTCTGTTGGAGGAGAAGGTATTTGTGTGTGTGTTTGGTTTTGTATTGGTAGTATCTGTATGTGTAGAGGCTTGGAGGGGCTTTGTGCTGGGGGCGAAGCTGAGCCCTGATTAGGGGGCGGGGCTTCACTGACTATGGGTCCTATAAAGGGAGCAGCCAGTCAGGCAGCGACACAGACAGCTGCAGCGGTACAGGAGCTAGCAAACAGAGCTGTAAACAAGCGAGTTTCAGTGGGTGTTCTGTTGGAGGAGAAGGTATTTGTGTGTGTTTGGTTTTGTGTTGGTGGTATCTGTATGTGTAGGGGCTTTGTGCTGGGAGAGAAGCCTAGCCCTGATTAGGGGGCGGGGCTTCCCTGACTAGGGGTCCTATAAAGGTAGCAGCCAGTCAGGCAGCGGCACAGGAGCTAGCAAACAGAGCGGTAAACAGGGGAGTTTGAGAGGGAGTTCTGTTGGAGGAGAAGGTATTTGTGTGTGCTTGGTTTTGTATTGGTAGTATCTGTATGTGTAGGGGCTTTGTGCTGGGAGAGAAGCTGAGCCCTGATTAGGGGGCGGGGCTTCACTGACTAGGGGTCCTATAAAGGTACCAGCCAGTCAGGCAGCGGCACAGACAGCTGCAGCGGCACTGGAGCTAGCAAACAGATCTGTAAAAAGGGGAGATTGAGTGGGAGTTCTGTTGGAGGAGAAGGTATTTGTGTGTGTGTTTGGTTTTGTATTGGTAGTATCTGTATGTGTAGATGCTTTGTGCTGGGAGAGAAGCTGAGCCCTGATAAGGGGGCGGGGCTTCACTGACTAGGCGTCCAATAAAGGTAGCAGCCAGTCTGGCAGCGGCACAGCAGCTAGCAAACAGTGCTGTAAACACGGGAGTTTGAGTGGGAGTTCTGTTGGAGGAGAAGGTATATGTGTGTGTTTGGTTTCGTATTGGTAATATCTGTATGTGTAGAGGCTTGGAGGGGCTTTGTGCTGGGAGAAAAGCTGAGCCCTGATTAGGGGGCGGGGCTTCACTGACTAGGGGTCCTATAAAGGGAGCAGCCAGTCAGGCAGCGGCACAGACAGCTGCAGCGGCACAGGAGCTAGAAAACAGAGCTGTAAACAGGGGAGTTTGAGTGGGAGTTCTTTTGGAGGAGAAGGTATTTGTGTGTGTTTGGTTTTGTGTTGGTGGTATCTGTATGTGTAGGGGCTTTGTGCTGGGAGAGAAGCCTAGCCCTGATTAGGGGGCGGGGCTTCACTGACGAGGGATCCTATAAAGGGAGCAGCCAGTAAGGCAGCGGTACAGGAGCTAGCAAACAGAGCTGTAAACAGGGGAGTTTCAGTGGGTGTTCTGTTGGAGGAGAAGGTATTTGTGTGTGTTTGGTTTTGTGTTGGTGGTATCTGTATGTGTAGGGGCTTTGTGCTGGGAGAGAAGCCTAGCCCTGATTAGGGGGCGGGGCTTCCCTGACTAGGGGTCCTATAAAGGTAGCAGCCAGTCAGGCAGCGGCACAGGAGCTAGCAAACAGAGCGGTAAACAGGGGAGTTTGAGAGGGAGTTCTGTTGGAGGAGAAGGTATTTGTGTGTGCTTGGTTTTGTATTGGTAGTATCTGTATGTGTAGGGGCTTTGTGATGGGAGAGAAGCTGAGCCCTGATTAGGGGGCGGGGCTTCACTGACTAGGGGTCCTATAAAGGGAGCAGCCAGTCAGGCAGCGTCACAGACAGCTGCAGGGGCACAGGAGCTAGCAAACAGAGCTGTAAACAGGGGAGTTTGAGTGGGAGTTCTGTTGGAGGAGAAGGTGTTTGTGTGTGTGTTTGGTTTTGTATTGGTAGTATCTGTATGTGTAGAGGCTTGGAGGGGCTTTGTGCTGGGGGCGAAGCTGAGCCCTGATTAGGGGGCGGGGCTTCACTGACGAGGGGTCCTATAAAGGGAGCAGCCAGTCAGGCAGCGACACAGACAGCTGCAGCGGTACAGGAGCTAGCAAACAGAGCTGTAAACAAGCGAGTTTCAGTGGGAGTTCTGTTGGAGGAGAAGGTATTTGTGTGTGTTTGGTTTTGTGTTGGTGGTATCTGTATGTGTAGGGGCTTTGTGCTGGGAGAGAAGCCTAGCCCTGATTAGGGGGCGGGGCTTCACTGACGAGGGATCCTATAAAGGGAGCAGCCAGTAAGGCAGCTGTACAGGAGCTAGCAAACAGAGCTGTAAACAAGCGAGTTTCAGTGGGAGTTCTGTTGGAGGAGAAGTTATTTGTGTGTGCTTGGTTTTCTATTAATAGTATCTGTATGTGTAGGGGCTTTGTGCTGGGAGAGAAGCTGAGCCCTGATTAGGGGGCGGGGCTTCACTGACTAGGGGTCCTATAAAGGTACCAGCCAGTCAGGCAGCGGCACAGACAGCTGCAGCGGCACTGGAGCTAGCAAACAGATCTGTAAAAAGGGGAGATTGAGTGGGAGTTCTGTTGGAGGAGAAGGTATTTGTGTGTGTGTTTGGTTTTGTATTGGTAGTATCTGTATGTGTAGAGGCTTTGTGCTGGGAGAGAAGCTGAGCCCTGATAAGGGGGCGGGGCTTCACTGACTAGGCGTCCAATAAAGGTAGCAGCCAGTCTGGCAGCGGCACAGCAGCTAGCAAACAGTGCTGTAAACACGGGAGTTTGAGTGGGAGTTCTGTTGGAGGAGAAGGTATATGTGTGTGTTTGGTTTCGTATTGGTAATATCTGTATGTGTAGAGGCTTGGAGGGGCTTTGTGCTGGGAGAAAAGCTGAGCCCTGATTAGGGGGCGGGGCTTCACTGACTAGGGGTCCTATAAAGGGAGCAGCCAGTCAGGCAGCGGCACAGACAGCTGCAGCGGCACAGGAGCTAGAAAACAGAGCTGTAAACAGGGGAGTTTGAGTGGGAGTTCTTTTGGAGGAGAAGGTATTTGTGTGTGTTTGGTTTTGTGTTGGTGGTATCTGTATGTGTAGGGGCTTTGTGCTGGGAGAGAAGCCTAGCCCTGATTAGGGGGCGGGGCTTCACTGACGAGGGATCCTATAAAGGGAGCAGCCAGTAAGGCAGCGGTACAGGAGCTAGCAAACAGAGCTGTAAACAGGGGAGTTTGAGTGGGAGTTCTGTTGGAGGAGAAGGTATTTGTGTGTGTTTGGTTTTGTGTTGGTGGTATCTGTATGTGTAGAGGCTTGGAGGGGCTTTGTGCTGGGAGAGAAGCTGAGCCCTGATAAGGGGGCGGGGCTTCACTGACTAGGCGTCCTATAAAGGTAGCAGCCAGTCAGGCAGCGGCACAGCAGCTAGCAAACAGTGCTGTATACACTGGAGTTTGAGTGGGAGTTCTGTTGGAGGAGAAGGTATATGTGTGTGTTTGGTTTTGTATTGTTGGTATCTGTATGTGTAGAGGCTTGGAGGGGCTTTGTGCTGGGACAGAAGCTGAGCCCTGATTAGGGGGCGGGGCTTCACTGACGAGGGGTCCTATAAAGGGAGCAGCCAGTCAGGCAGCCTCACAGGAGCTAGCAAACCGAGCTGTAAACAGGGGAGTATGAGTGGGAGTTCTGTTGGAGGAGAAGGTGTTTGTGTGTGTTTGGTTTTGTATTGGTAGTATCTGTATGTGTAGGCGCTTTGTGCTGGGACAAAAGCTGAGCCCTGATTAGGGGGCGGGGCTTCCCTGACTAGGGGTCCTATAAAGGTACCAGCCAGTCAGGCAGCGACACAGACAGCTGCAGCGGCACAGGAGCTAGAAAACAGAGCTGTACACAGGAGAGTTTGAGTGGGAATTCTGTTGGAGGAGAAGGTATTTGTGTGTGTGTTTGGTTTTGTATTGGTGGTATCTGTATGTGTAGAGGCTTGGAGGGGCTTTGTGCTGGGAGAGAAGCTGAGCCCTGATTAGGGGGCGGGGCTTCCCTGACTAGGGGTCCTGTAAAGGTAGCAGCTAGTCAGGCAGCGGCACAGACAGCTGCAGCGGCACAGGAGCAAGCAAACAGAGCTGTAAACAGGGGAGTTTGAGTGGGAGTTCTGTTGGAGGAGAAGGTATTTGTGTGTGTTTGGTTTTGTACTGGTAGTATCTGCATGTGTAGGGACTTTGTGCTGGCAGAGAAGCTCAGCCCTGATTAGGTGGCGGGGCTTCACTGACTAGGGGTCCTATAAGGGTCGCAGCCAGTCAGGCATTGGCACAGGAGGTAGCAAACAGAGCTGTAAACAGGGGAGTTTGAGTGGGAGTTCTGTTGGAGGAGAAGGTATTTGTGTGTGTGTTTGGTTTTGTATTGGTAGTATCTGTATGTGTAGAGGCTTGTAGGGGCTTTGTGCTTGGAGAGAAGCTGAGCCCTGATTAGGGGACGGGGCTTCACTGACTAGGGGTCCTATAAAGGGAGCAGACAGTCAGGCAGCGGCACAGACAGCTGCAGCGGTACAGGAGCTAGCAAACAGAGCTGTAAACAGGGGAGTTTGAGTGGGAGTTCTGTTGGAGGAGAAGGTATTTGTGTGTGTGTTTGGTTTTGTATTGGTAGTATCTGTATGTGTAGAGGCTTGGAGGGGCTTTGTGCTGGGAGAGAAGCTGAGCCCTGATTAGGGGGCGGGGCTTCACTGACGAGGGGTCCTATAAAGGTCGCAGCCAGTCAGGCCTTGGCACAGGAGCTAGCAAACAGAGCTGTAAACAAGGGAGTCTGAGTGGGAGTTCTGTTGGAGGAGAAGGTATTTGTGTGTGTTTGGTTTTGTTCTGGTCGTATCTGTATGTGTAGGGGCTTCGTGCTGGGAGAGAAGCTGAGCCCTGATGAGGGGGCGGGTCTTCCCTGACTAGGGGTTCTGTAAAGGTAGCAGCCAGTCAGGCAGCGGCACAGACAGCTGCAGCGGTACAGGAGCTAGCAAACAGAGCTGTAAACAGGGGAGTTTGAGTGGGAGTTCTGTTGGAGGAGAAGGTATTTGTGTGTGTGCTTGGTTTTCTATTAGTAGTATCTGTATGTGCAGGGGCTTTGTGCTGGGAGAGAAGCTGAGCCCTTATTAGGGGGCGGGGCTTCCCTGACTAGGGGTCCTATAAAGGTAGCAGCCAGTCAGGCAGCAGCACAGGAGGTAGCAAACAGAGCTGTAAACAGGGGAGTTTGAGTGGGAGTTCTGTTGGAGGAGAAGGTATTTGTGTGTGTTTGGTTTTGTGTTGGTGGTATCTGTATGTGTAGAGGCTTGGAGGGGCTTTGTGCTGGGAGAGAAGCTGAGCCCTGATAAGGGGGCGGGGCTTCACTGACTAGGCGTCCTATAAAGGTAGCAGCCAGTCAGGCAGCGGCACAGCAGCTAGCAAACAGTGCTGTAAACACTGGAGTTTGAGTGGGAGTTCTGTTGGAGGAGAAGGTATATGTGTGTGTTTGGTTTTGTATTGTTGGTATCTGTATGTGTAGAGGCTTGGAGGGGCTTTGTGCTGGGAGAGAAGCTGAGCCCTGATTAGGGGGCGGGGCTTCACTGACGAGGGGTCCTATAAAGGGAGCAGCCAGTCAGGCAGCCTCACAGGAGCTAGCAAACCGAGCTGTAAACAGGGGAGTATGAGTGGGAGTTCTGTTGGAGGAGAAGGTGTTTGTGTGTGTTTGGTTTTGTATTGGTAGTATCTGTATGTGTAGAGGCTTTGTGCTGGGAGAGAAGCTGAGCCCTGATAAGGGGGCGGGGCTTCACTGACTAGGCGTCCAATAAAGGTAGCAGCCAGTCTGGCAGCGGCACAGCAGCTAGCAAACAGTGCTGTAAACACGGGAGTTTGAGTGGGAGTTCTGTTGGAGGAGAAGGTATATGTGTGTGTTTGGTTTCGTATTGGTAAAATCTGTATGTGTAGAGGCTTGGAGGGGCTTTGTGCTGGGAGAAAAGCTGAGCCCTGATTAGGGGGCGGGGCTTCACTGACTAGGGGTCCTATAAAGGGAGCAGCCAGTCAGGCAGCGGCACAGACAGCTGCAGCAGCACTGGAGCTAGCAAACAGATCTGTAAAAAGGGGAGATTGAGTGGGAGTTCTCTTGGAGGAGATGGTATTTGTGTGTGTGTTTGGTTTTGTATTGTTAGTATCTGTATGTGCAGGGGCTTCGTGCTGGGAGAGAAGCTGAGCCCTTATTAGGGGGCGGGGCTTCCCTGACTAGGGGTCCTATAAAGGTAGCAGCCAGTCAGGCAGCAGCACAGGAGGTAGCAAACAGAGTTGTAAAGAGGGGAGTTTGAGTGGGAGTTCTGTTGGAGGAGAAGGTATTTGTGTGTGTTTGGTTTTGTGTTGGTGGTATCTGTATGTGTAGAGGCTTGGAGGGGCTTTGTGCTGGGAGAGAAGCTGAGCCCTGATAAGGGGGCGGTGCTTCACTGACTAGGGGTCTTATAAAGGTAGCAGCCAGTCAGACAGCGGCACAGGAGCTAGCAAACAGAGCTCTAAGCAGGGGAGTTTGAGTGGGAGTTGTGTTGGAGGAGAAGGTATTTGTGTGTGTTTTTGTATTGGTAGAATCTGTATGGGTAGAGGCTTGGAGGGGCTCGGTGCTGGGAGAGAAGCTGAGCCCTGATTAGGGGGCGGGGCTTCACTGACGAGGGGTCCTATAAAGGTAGCAGCCAGTCAGGCAGAGGAACAGACAGCTGCAGCGGCACAGGAGCTAGCAAACAGAGCTGTAAACAGGGGAGTTGGAGTGGGAGTTCTGTTGGAGGAGAAGGTATTTGTGTGTGTTTGGTTTTGTATTGTCAGTATCTGTATGTGCAGGGGCTTTGTGCTGGGAGAGAAGCTGAGCCCTGATTAGGGGGCGGGGCTTCCCTGACTAGGGTCCTATAAAGGTAGCAGCCAGTCAGGCAGCGGCACAGAGCGAGCAAACAGCTGTAAACAGGGGAGTTTGTGTGGTAGTTCTGTTCGAGGAGAAGGTATTTGTGTGTGTTTGGTTTTGTATTGGTAGTATCTGTATGTGTAGGGGTTTGGCGGGGCTTTGTGCTGGGAGAGAAGCTGAGCCCTGATTAGGGGGCGGGGCTTCACTGACTAGGGGTCCTATAAAGGTAGCAGCCAGTCAGGCAGCGGCTAAGACAGCTGCAGCGGCACTGGAGCTAGCAAACAGATCTGTAAAAAGGGGAGATTGAGTGGGAGTTCTGTTGGAGGAGAAGGTATTTGTGTGTGTGTTTGGTTTTGTATTGGTAGTATCTGTATGTGTAGAGGCTTTGTGCTGGGAGAGAAGCTGAGCCCTGATAAGGGGGCGGGGCTTCACTGACTAGGCGTCCAATAAAGGTAGCAGCCAGTCTGGCAGCGGCACAGCAGCTAGCAAACAGTGCTGTAAACACGGGAGTTTGAGTGGGAGTTCTGTTGGAGGAGAAGGTATATGTGTGTGTTTGGTTTCGTATTGGTAATATCTGTATGTGTAGAGGCTTGGAGGGGCTTTGTGCTGGGAGAAAAGCTGAGCCCTGATTAGGGGGCGGGGCTTCACTGACTAGGGGTCCTATAAAGGGAGCAGCCAGTCAGGCAGCGGCACAGACAGCTGCAGCGGCACAGGAGCTAGAAAACAGAGCTGTAAACAGGGGAGTTTGAGTGGGAGTTCTTTTGGAGGAGAAGGTATTTGTGTGTGTTTGGTTTTGTGTTGGTGGTATCTGTATGTGTAGGGGCTTTGTGCTGGGAGAGAAGCCTAGCCCTGATTAGGGGGCGGGGCTTCACTGACGAGGGATCCTATAAAGGGAGCAGCCAGTAAGGCAGCGGTACAGGAGCTAGCAAACAGAGCTGTAAACAGGGGAGTTTGAGTGGGAGTTCTGTTGGAGGAGAAGGTATTTGTGTGTGTTTGGTTTTGTGTTGGTGGTATCTGTATGTGTAGAGGCTTGGAGGGGCTTTGTGCTGGGAGAGAAGCTGAGCCCTGATTAGGGGGCGGAGCTTCACTGACTAGGGGTCCTATAAAGGTAGCAGCCAGTCAGGCAGCGGCTAAGACAGCTGCAGCGGCACAGGAGCTAGCAAACAGAGCTGTAAACAGGGGAGTTGGAGTTCTGTTGGAGGAGGAGGTATTTGTGTGTGTTTGGATTTGTATTGTCAGTATCTGTATGTGCAGGGGCTTTGTGCTGGGAGAGAAGCTGAGCCCTGATTAGGGGGCGGGGCTTCACTGACTAGGGGTCCTATAAAGGTAGCAGCCAGTCAGGCAGAGGAACAGACAGCTGCAGCGGCACAGGAGCTAGCAAACAGAGCTGTAAACAGGGGAGTTTGAGTGGGAGTTGGAGGAGGAGGTATTTGTGTGTGTTTTTGTATTGGTGGTATCTGTATGTGTAGACGCTTTGAGGGTCTTTGTGCTGGGAGAGAAGCTGATCCCTGATTAGGGGGCGGGGCTTCACTGACTAGGGGTCCTATAAAGGTAGCAGCCAGTCAGGCATCGGCACCGGAGCTAGCAAACAGAGCTGTGAACAGGGGAGTTTGAGTGGGAGTTTTGTTGGAGGAGGAGGTATTTGTGTGTGTTTGGTTTTGTATTGGTAGTATCTGTATGTGTAGGGGCTTTGTGCTGGGAGAGAAGCTGAGCCCTGATTAGGGGGCGGGGCTTCCCTGACTAGGGGTCCTATAAAGGTAGCAGCCAGTCAGGCAGCGGCACAGGAGCTAGCAAACAGAGCTGTAAACAGGGGAGTTTGAGTGGGAGTTCTGTTGGAGGAGATGGTATTTGTGTGTGTTTGGTTTTGTATTGGTAGTATATGTATGTGTAGAGGCTTGGAGGGGCTTTGTGCTGGGAGAGAAGCTGGGCCCTGATTAGGGGGCGGGGCTTCACTGACTAGGGGTCCTATAAAGGTAGCAGCCAGTCAGGCAGCGGCACAGGAGCCAGCAAACAGACCTGTAAACAGGGGAGTTTGAGTGGGAGTTCTGTTGGAGGAGAAGGTATTTGTGTGTGTTTGGTTTTGTGTTGGTGGTATCTGTATGTGTAGAGGCTTGGAGGGGCTTTGTGCTGGGACAGAAGCTGAGCCCTGATTAGGGGGCGGGGCTTCACTGACGAGGGGTCCTATAAAGGGAGCAGCCAGTCAGGCAGCCTCACAGGAGCTAGCAAACCGAGCTGTAAACAGGGGAGTATGAGTGGGAGTTCTGTTGGAGGAGAAGGTGTTTGTGTGTGTTTGGTTTTGTATTGGTAGTATCTGTATGTGTAGGCGCTTTGTGCTGGGACAAAAGCTGAGCCCTGATTAGGGGGCGGGGCTTCCCTGACTAGGGGTCCTATAAAGGTACCAGCCAGTCAGGCAGCGGCACAGACAGCTGCAGCGGCACAGGAGCTAGCAAACAGAGCTGTAAACAGGGGAGTTTGAGTGGGAGTTCTGTTGGAGGAGAAGGTATTTGTGTGTGTTTGGTTTTGTACTGGTAGTATCTGCATGTGTAGGCGCTTTGTGCTGGGAGAGAAGCTGAGCCCTGATTAGGGGGCGGGGCTTCACTGACTAGGGGTCCTATAAAGGGAGCAGCCAGTCAGACAGCGGCACAGGAGCTAGCAAACAGAGCTGTACACAGGAGAGTTTGAGTGGGAGTTCTGTTGGAGGAGAAGGTATTTGTGTGTGTTTGGTTTTGTATTGGTGGTATCTGTATGTGTAGAGGCTTGGAGGGGCTTTGTGCTGGGAGAGAAGCTGAGCCCTGATTAGGGGGCGGGGCTTCCCTGACTAGGGGTCCTGTAAAGGTAGCAGCTAGTCAGGCAGCGGCACAGACAGCTGCAGCGGCACAGGAGCAAGCAAACAGAGCTGTAAACAGGGGAGTTTGAGTGGGAGTTCTGTTGGAGGAGAAGGTATTTGTGTGTGTTTGGTTTTGTACTGGTAGTATCTGCATGTGTAGGGACTTTGTGCTGGCAGAGAAGCTCAGCCCTGATTAGGTGGCGGGGCTTCACTGACTAGGGGTCCTATAAGGGTCGCAGCCAGTCAGGCATTGGCACAGGAGGTAGCAAACAGAGCTGTAAACAGGGGAGTTTGAGTGGGAGTTCTGTTGGAGGAGAAGGTATTTGTGTGTGTGTTTGGTTTTGTATTGGTAGTATCTGTATGTGTAGAGGCTTGTAGGGGCTTTGTGCTTGGAGAGAAGCTGAGCCCTGATTAGGGGACGGGGCTTCACTGACTAGGGGTCCTATAAAGGGAGCAGACAGTCAGGCAGCGGCACAGACAGCTGCAGCAGTACAGGAGCTAGCAAACAGAGCTGTAAACAGGGGAGTTTGAGTGGGAGTTCTGTTGGAGGAGAAGGTATTTGTGTGTGTGTTTGGTTTTGTATTGGTAGTATCTGTATGTGTAGAGGCTTGGAGGGGCTTTGTGCTGGGAGAGAAGCTGAGCCCTGATTAGGGGGCGGGGCTTCACTGACTAGGGGTCCTATAAAGGTAGCAGCCAGTCAGGCAGCGGCACAGGAGCTAGCAAACAGAGCTGTAAACAGGGGAGTTGGAGTGGGAGTTCTGTTGGAGGAGAAGGTATTTGTGTGTGTTTGGTTTTGTATTGGTAGTATCTGTATGTGTAGGGGCTTTGTGCTGGGACAAAAGCTGAGCCCTGATTAGGGGGCGGGGCTTCCCTGACTAGGGGTCCTATAAAGGTACCAGCCAGTCAGGCAGCGGCACAGACAGCTGCAGCGGCACTGGAGCTAGCAAATAGAGCTGTAAACAGGGGAGTTTGAGTGGGAGTTCTGTTGGAGGAGAAGGTATTTGTGTGTGTGTTTGGTTTTGTGTTGGTGGTATCTGTATGTGTAGGGGCTTTGTGCTGGGAGAGAAGCCTAGCCCTGATTAGGGGGCGGGGCTTCACTGACGAGGGATCCTATAAAGGGAGCAGCCAGTAAGGCAGCGGTACAGCAGCTAGCAAACAGTGCTGTAAACACTGGAGTTTGAGTGGGAGTTCTGTTGGAGGAGAAGGTATATGTGTGTGTTTGGTTTTGTATTGTTGGTATCTGTATGTGTAGAGGCTTGGAGGGGCTTTGTGCTGGGACAGAAGCTGAGCCCTGATTAGGGGGCGGGGCTTCACTGACGAGGGGTCCTATAAAGGGAGCAGCCAGTCAGGCAGCCTCACAGGAGCTAGCAAACCGAGCTGTAAACAGGGGAGTATGAGTGGGAGTTCTGTTGGAGGAGAAGGTGTTTGTGTGTGTTTGGTTTTGTATTGGTAGTATCTGTATGTGTAGGCGCTTTGTGCTGGGACAAAAGCTGAGCCCTGATTAGGGGGCGGGGCTTCCCTGACTAGGGGTCCTATAAAGGTACCAGCCAGTCAGGCAGCGGCACAGACAGCTGCAGCGGCACAGGAGCTAGCAAACAGAGCTGTAAACAGGGGAGTTTGAGTGGGAGTTCTGTTGGAGGAGAAGGTATTTGTGTGTGTTTGGTTTTGTACTGGTAGTATCTGCATGTGTAGGCGCTTTGTGCTGGGAGAGAAGCTGAGCCCTGATTAGGGGGCGGGGCTTCACTGACTAGGGGTCCTATAAAGGGAGCAGCCAGTCAGACAGCGGCACAGGAGCTAGCAAACAGAGCTGTACACAGGAGAGTTTGAGTGGGAGTTCTGTTGGAGGAGAAGGTATTTGTGTGTGTTTGGTTTTGTATTGGTGGTATCTGTATGTGTAGAGGCTTGGAGGGGCTTTGTGCTGGGAGAGAAGCTGAGCCCTGATTAGGGGGCGGGGCTTCCCTGACTAGGGGTCCTGTAAAGGTAGCAGCTAGTCAGGCAGCGGCACAGACAGCTGCAGCGGCACAGGAGCAAGCAAACAGAGCTGTAAACAGGGGAGTTTGAGTGGGAGTTCTGTTGGAGGAGAAGGTATTTGTGTGTGTTTGGTTTTGTACTGGTAGTATCTGCATGTGTAGGGACTTTGTGCTGGCAGAGAAGCTCAGCCCTGATTAGGTGGCGGGGCTTCACTGACTAGGGGTCCTATAAGGGTCGCAGCCAGTCAGGCATTGGCACAGGAGGTAGCAAACAGAGCTGTAAACAGGGGAGTTTGAGTGGGAATTCTGTTGGAGGAGAAGGTATTTGTGTGTGTGTTTGGTTTTGTATTGGTAGTATCTGTATGTGTAGAGGCTTGTAGGGGCTTTGTGCTTGGAGAGAAGCTGAGCCCTGATTAGGGGACGGGGCTTCACTGACTAGGGGTCCTATAAAGGGAGCAGACAGTCAGGCAGCGGCACAGACAGCTGCAGCGGTACAGGAGCTAGCAAACAGAGCTGTAAACAGGGGAGTTTGAGTGGGAGTTCTGTTGGAGGAGAAGGTATTTGTGTGTGTGTTTGGTTTTGTATTGGTAGTATCTGTATGTGTAGAGGCTTGGAGGGGCTTTGTGCTGGGAGAGAAGCTGAGCCCTGATTAGGGGGCGGGGCTTCACTGACTAGGGGTCCTATAAAGGTAGCAGCCAGTCAGGCAGCGGCACAGGAGCTAGCAAACAGAGCTGTAAACAGGGGAGTTGGAGTGGGAGTTCTGTTGGAGGAGAAGGTATTTGTGTGTGTTTGGTTTTGTATTGGTAGTATCTGTATGTGTAGGGGCTTTGTGCTGGGACAAAAGCTGAGCCCTGATTAGGGGGCGGGGCTTCCCTGACTAGGGGTCCTATAAAGGTACCAGCCAGTCAGGCAGCGGCACAGACAGCTGCAGCGGCACTGGAGCTAGCAAATAGAGCTGTAAACAGGGGAGTTTGAGTGGGAGTTCTGTTGGAGGAGAAGGTATTTGTGTGTGTGTTTGGTTTTGTGTTGGTGGTATCTGTATGTGTAGGGGCTTTGTGCTGGGAGAGAAGCCTAGCCCTGATTAGGGGGCGGGGCTTCACTGACGAGGGATCCTATAAAGGGAGCAGCCAGTAAGGCAGCGGTACAGCAGCTAGCAAACAGTGCTGTAAACACTGGAGTTTGAGTGGGAGTTCTGTTGGAGGAGAAGGTATATGTGTGTGTTTGGTTTTGTATTGTTGGTATCTGTATGTGTAGAGGCTTGGAGGGGCTTTGTGCTGGGACAGAAGCTGAGCCCTGATTAGGGGGCGGGGCTTCACTGACGAGGGGTCCTATAAAGGGAGCAGCCAGTCAGGCAGCCTCACAGGAGCTAGCAAACCGAGCTGTAAACAGGGGAGTATGAGTGGGAGTTCTGTTGGAGGAGAAGGTGTTTGTGTGTGTTTGGTTTTGTATTGGTAGTATCTGTATGTGTAGGCGCTTTGTGCTGGGACAAAAGCTGAGCCCTGATTAGGGGGCGGGGCTTCCCTGACTAGGGGTCCTATAAAGGTACCAGCCAGTCAGGCAGCGGCACAGACAGCTGCAGCGGCACAGGAGCTAGCAAACAGAGCTGTAAACAGGGGAGTTTGAGTGGGAGTTCTGTTGGAGGAGAAGGTATTTGTGTGTGTTTGGTTTTGTACTGGTAGTATCTGCATGTGTAGGCGCTTTGTGCTGGGAGAGAAGCTGAGCCCTGATTAGGGGGCGGGGCTTCACTGACTAGGGGTCCTATAAAGGGAGCAGCCAGTCAGACAGCGGCACAGGAGCTAGCAAACAGAGCTGTACACAGGAGAGTTTGAGTGGGAGTTCTGTTGGAGGAGAAGGTATTTGTGTGTGTTTGGTTTTGTATTGGTGGTATCTGTATGTGTAGAGGCTTGGAGGGGCTTTGTGCTGGGAGAGAAGCTGAGCCCTGATTAGGGGGCGGGGCTTCCCTGACTAGGGGTCCCGTAAAGGTAGCAGCTAGTCAGGCAGCGGCACAGACAGCTGCAGCGGCACAGGAGCAAGCAAACAGAGCTGTAAACAGGGGAGTTTGAGTGGGAGTTCTGTTGGAGGAGAAGGTATTTGTGTGTGTTTGGTTTTGTACTGGTAGTATCTGCATGTGTAGGGACTTTGTGCTGGCAGAGAAGCTCAGCCCTGATTAGGTGGCGGGGCTTCACTGACTAGGGGTCCTATAAGGGTCGCAGCCAGTCAGGCATTGGCACAGGAGGTAGCAAACAGAGCTGTAAACAGGGGAGTTTGAGTGGGAATTCTGTTGGAGGAGAAGGTATTTGTGTGTGTGTTTGGTTTTGTATTGGTAGTATCTGTATGTGTAGAGGCTTGTAGGGGCTTTGTGCTTGGAGAGAAGCTGAGCCCTGATTAGGGGACGGGGCTTCACTGACTAGGGGTCCTATAAAGGTAGCAGCCAGTCAGGCAGCGGCACAGGAGCTAGCAAACAGAGCTGTAAACAGGGGAGTTGGAGTGGGAGTTCTGTTGGAGGAGAAGGTATTTGTGTTTGTTTGGTTTTGTATTGGTAGTATCTGTATGTGTAGGGGCTTTGTGCTGGGACAAAAGCTGAGCCCTGATTAGGGGGCGGGGCTTCCCTGACTAGGGGTCCTATAAAGGTACCAGCCAGTCAGGCAGCGGCACAGACAGCTGCAGCGGCACTGGAGCTAGCAAATAGAGCTGTAAACAGGGGAGTTTGAGTGGGAGTTCTGTTTGAGGAGAAGGTATTTGTGTGTGTGTTTGGTTTTGTGTTGGTGGTATCTGTATGTGTTGGGGCTTTGTGCTGGGAGAGAAGCTGAGCCCTGATTAGGGGGCGGGGCTTCACTGACTAGGGGTCCTATAAAGGGAGCAGACAGTCAGGCAGCGACACAGACAGCTGCAGCGGCACAGGAGCTAGCAAACAGAGCTGTAAACAGGGGAGTTTGAGTGGGAATTCTGTTGGAGGAGAAGGTATTTGTGTGTGTGTTTGGTTTTGTATTGGTAGTATCTCTATGTGTAAAGGCTTGGAGGGGCTTTGTGCTGGGAGAAAAGCTGAGCCCTGATTAGGGGGCGGGGCTTCACTGACTAGGGGTCCTATAAAGGTATCAGCCAGTCAGGCAGCGGCACAGGAGCGAGCAAACAGATCTGTAAACAGGGGAGTTTGAGTGGGAGTTCTGTTGGAGGAGAAGGTATTGGTGTGTGTTTGGTTTTGTGTTGGTGGTATCTGTATGTGTAGGGGCTTTGTGCTGGGAGAGAAGCTGAGCCCTGATTAGGGGGCGGGGCTTCATTGACGAGGGGTCCTATAAAGGGAGCAGCCAGTCAGGCAGCGACACAGACAGCTGCAGCGGTACAGGAGCTAGCAAACAGAGCTGTAAACAGGGGAGTTTGAGTGGGAGTTCTGTTGGAGGAGAAGGTATTTGTGTGTGTGTTTGGTTTTGTATTGGTAGTATCTGTATGTGTAGAGGCTTGGAGGGGCTTTGTGCTGGGGGCGAAGCTGAGCCCTGATTAGGGGGCGGGGCTTCACTGACTATGGGTCCTATAAAGGGAGCAGCCAGTCAGGCAGCGACACAGACAGCTGCAGCGGTACAGGAGCTAGCAAACAGAGCTGTAAACAAGCGAGTTTCAGTGGGTGTTCTGTTGGAGGAGAAGGTATTTGTGTGTGTTTGGTTTTGTGTTGGTGGTATCTGTATGTGTAGGGGCTTTGTGCTGGGAGAGAAGCCTAGCCCTGATTAGGGGGCGGGGCTTCCCTGACTAGGGGTCCTATAAAGGTAGCAGCCAGTCAGGCAGCGGCACAGGAGCTAGCAAACAGAGCGGTAAACAGGGGAGTTTGAGAGGGAGTTCTGTTGGAGGAGAAGGTATTTGTGTGTGCTTGGTTTTGTATTGGTAGTATCTGTATGTGTAGGGGCTTTGTGATGGGAGAGAAGCTGAGCCCTGATTAGGGGGCGGGGCTTCACTGACTAGGGGTCCTATAAAGGGAGCAGCCAGTCAGGCAGCGTCACAGACAGCTGCAGGGGCACAGGAGCTAGCAAACAGAGCTGTAAACAGGGGAGTTTGAGTGGGAGTTCTGTTGGAGGAGAAGGTGTTTGTGTGTGTGTTTGGTTTTGTATTGGTAGTATCTGTATGTGTAGAGGCTTGGAGGGGCTTTGTGCTGGGGGCGAAGCTGAGCCCTGATTAGGGGGCGGGGCTTCACTGACGAGGGGTCCTATAAAGGGAGCAGCCAGTCAGGCAGCGACACAGACAGCTGCAGCGGTACAGGAGCTAGCAAACAGAGCTGTAAACAAGCGAGTTTCAGTGGGAGTTCTGTTGGAGGAGAAGGTATTTGTGTGTGTTTGGTTTTGTGTTGGTGGTATCTGTATGTGTAGGGGCTTTGTGCTGGGAGAGAAGCCTAGCCCTGATTAGGGGGCGGGGCTTCACTGACGAGGGATCCTATAAAGGGAGCAGCCAGTAAGGCAGCTGTACAGGAGCTAGCAAACAGAGCTGTAAACAAGCGAGTTTCAGTGGGAGTTCTGTTGGAGGAGAAGTTATTTGTGTGTGCTTGGTTTTCTATTAATAGTATCTGTATGTGTAGGGGCTTTGTGCTGGGAGAGAAGCTGAGCCCTGATTAGGGGGCGGGGCTTCACTGACTAGGGGTCCTATAAAGGTACCAGCCAGTCAGGCAGCGGCACAGACAGCTGCAGCGGCACTGGAGCTAGCAAACAGATCTGTAAAAAGGGGAGATTGAGTGGGAGTTCTGTTGGAGGAGAAGGTATTTGTGTGTGTGTTTGGTTTTGTATTGGTAGTATCTGTATGTGTAGAGGCTTTGTGCTGGGAGAGAAGCTGAGCCCTGATAAGGGGGCGGGGCTTCACTGACTAGGCGTCCAATAAAGGTAGCAGCCAGTCTGGCAGCGGCACAGCAGCTAGCAAACAGTGCTGTAAACACGGGAGTTTGAGTGGGAGTTCTGTTGGAGGAGAAGGTATATGTGTGTGTTTGGTTTCGTATTGGTAATATCTGTATGTGTAGAGGCTTGGAGGGGCTTTGTGCTGGGAGAAAAGCTGAGCCCTGATTAGGGGGCGGGGCTTCACTGACTAGGGGTCCTATAAAGGGAGCAGCCAGTCAGGCAGCGGCACAGACAGCTGCAGCGGCACAGGAGCTAGAAAACAGAGCTGTAAACAGGGGAGTTTGAGTGGGAGTTCTTTTGGAGGAGAAGGTATTTGTGTGTGTTTGGTTTTGTGTTGGTGGTATCTGTATGTGTAGGGGCTTTGTGCTGGGAGAGAAGCCTAGCCCTGATTAGGGGGCGGGGCTTCACTGACGAGGGATCCTATAAAGGGAGCAGCCAGTAAGGCAGCGGTACAGGAGCTAGCAAACAGAGCTGTAAACAGGGGAGTTTGAGTGGGAGTTCTGTTGGAGGAGAAGGTATTTGTGTGTGTTTGGTTTTGTGTTGGTGGTATCTGTATGTGTAGAGGCTTGGAGGGGCTTTGTGCTGGGAGAGAAGCTGAGCCCTGATAAGGGGGCGGGGCTTCACTGACTAGGCGTCCTATAAAGGTAGCAGCCAGTCAGGCAGCGGCACAGCAGCTAGCAAACAGTGCTGTATACACTGGAGTTTGAGTGGGAGTTCTGTTGGAGGAGAAGGTATATGTGTGTGTTTGGTTTTGTATTGTTGGTATCTGTATGTGTAGAGGCTTGGAGGGGCTTTGTGCTGGGACAGAAGCTGAGCCCTGATTAGGGGGCGGGGCTTCACTGACGAGGGGTCCTATAAAGGGAGCAGCCAGTCAGGCAGCCTCACAGGAGCTAGCAAACCGAGCTGTAAACAGGGGAGTATGAGTGGGAGTTCTGTTGGAGGAGAAGGTGTTTGTGTGTGTTTGGTTTTGTATTGGTAGTATCTGTATGTGTAGGCGCTTTGTGCTGGGACAAAAGCTGAGCCCTGATTAGGGGGCGGGGCTTCCCTGACTAGGGGTCCTATAAAGGGAGCAGCCAGTCAGGCAGCGGCACAGACAGCTGCAGCGGCACAGGAGCTAGAAAACAGAGCTGTAAACAGGGGAGTTTGAGTGGGAGTTCTGTTGGAGGAGAAGGTATTTGTGTGTGTGTTTGGTTTTGTATTGGTAGTATCTGTATGTGTAGAGGCTTGTAGGGGCTTTGTGCTTGGAGAG